>NC_092125.1:127950831-128263331 GCF_043159975.1 Macaca nemestrina
AAAATCCAGCAGGGGAGTCAAATTTTAAAGCTCTGAAATGATCTCCTTTTAATCCATGTCTCACATCCTTGTTATGCTGATGCAAAAGGTGGGCTCCCATGGCCTTGAGCAACTCTGCCCTTGTGGCTTTGCAGGGTAAAACTCACCTCCCAGCTGCTTTCATGGACTAGTGTTGAGTCTTGGTGGCTTTTCTAGGTGCACAGTCCAAGCTGTCTGTGGGTCTACTCTTCTGTTTGGAGTACAGTGGCCCTCTTCTCACAGCTCCACTAGGAAGTGCCTCAGTGGGGACCCCGTGTGGGGATTCTTAAGCCACAGTTTTCTTCTACACTGCCTGAGCAGAGGTTCTTCATGAGGCATCCACCCCTATAGCAAACTTCTACATGGACATCCAGGCATTTCCATACATCCTTTGAAATTTAAGTAGAGCTTCCCCAACCTCAATTCTTAACTTCTGAGCACCCACAGGCCCAACACCATGTGGAAGCTGCCAAGACTTAGAGTTTGCACCCTCTGAAGCAATAGCCTGAGCTGTACATTGACCCATTTTAGCCATTGCTGGGACACAGGGCACCAAGTCCTGAGACTGCACCAAGCAGGAAGGTTGGGCCCAGCCAGCAAAACAAAGTTTTCCTCCCAGTCCTCCAGGCCTGTGATGAGAAGGACTGCCATGAAGAACTCTGACATGTCCTGGACACATTTCCCCCTATTGTCTTAGTGATTAATATTTGGTTCCTTGTTACTTATGCAAATGTATACAGCTAGCTTTAATTTCTCTTCAGAAAATGAAGTTTTCTTTTCTATTGCATGATCAGGCTGAAAACTTTCCAAACTTTTATCCTCTGCTTTCCTTTTTAATATAAGTTTCAATTCCAAACCATCTCTTTGCAAATGCATGAAACTGAATACTTTTAGAACAATCCATGTTGCCAGTCTTGGTGGCTTATGCCTGTAATCCCAGCAATTTGGGAATCCACAGCAGGCAGATCATTTGAGGTCAAGAGTTTAAGATCAGCCTGTTCAAAATGGTGAACACCTCTATTTACTAAACATACAAAAATTAGCCCAGCATGGTGGTGCATGCCTGTAATCCCAGCTACTTGGGAGGCTGAGGCAGGAGAATCGCTTGAACTCAGAAGGTAGAGGTTGCAGTGAGTCGAGATTGCACCACTGAACTCCAGCCTGGGTAACAGAGCAAGACTCTGCATCAAAAAAATAAGAAGTAAAAATGAAGAGCTCCCAGTCACCTCTTGAATCCTTTGCTACTTAGAAATTTCTTCTGCCAGATACCCTAAATTATATCTCTCAAGTTCAAAGTTCCACAGATCTCTAGGTCAGGGCAGAATGTTGCCAGTCTCTTTGCTAAAGCATAGTAAGACTCACCTTTATTCAAGTTCCTAACAAATTCCTCATCTCCATCTGAGACAAGCTCAGCCTGAACTTCATTTTCCGTATCATTATTATCATTTTGTTCAAAGCCATTCAACAAGTCTCTAGGAAACTCCAAACTTTCCCATATCTTCCTATTTTCTGAGCCCTCCAAACTCTTCCAACCTCTGACTATTACCCAGTTCCAAAGTCGCTTCCACATTTTCAAGTATCTTTATAGCATCACCCCACTCTCTGCAATACAAGTTTACTGAATTAGTCCATTCTCTCACTGCTATAAAGAGATACCTCAATCTGGGTAATGTATAAAGGAAAGAGGTTTAATTGTCTCACAGTTCCACATGGCTGGGGAGACCTCAGGAAACTTGCAATCATGGAGGAAGGAGAAGGGGAAGCAGATACCTTCTTTACAAGGTGGCAGTAAGGAGAATGAATACAGGAGGAACTATCACACACTCATAAAATCATGAGATCTCATGACAACTCACTCACTATCACAAGAACAGAATGGGACAGATTACCCCTATGATCCATTTACCTCCACCTGGTCTCTCCCTTGACAAGCAGGGATTATGGGGATTACAATTCAAGGTGAGACTTTGGGTGGGAATACAGCCAAACCATGTCACTCTGCATATTATTTTTTTTCTTTAGGTCTCTAACTTTATGTTTCATAGCTTCTATTTCTGTTCACTGATTTGCCTACTCACAAGGTCTTTTGCACAGGTTTTCATTTGGTGCTTACTAGGAAAACTACAGAAAAAGGGTAAGACTGGAGATGGAGCCTCTCCATAGAGAAGAAAAAGGAGGGAGAAAGGCTATATTTTCAGTAAAGCCAATTTTTTTCTATGAGTTTTTATTCTGATATATAGTAACGATATGAAATCGAAATAAAAAAAAATTGAGATTGAAGGTTCTTTTACGGGAAAGATTGAATCTGCTATTATAGCAATGGGAATTATGCAGTATAGAAGGAGAAGGTGAAAGGAATAAAGAAAATAAAATGGATACTAGCATAAAGTCTTGGAGTAGGTGATAAGGGAGGTCAGTATTATAAAAATAATTCACAGAAGGATTATCTCTTAAAGAAAGATTGCTAATGAATTAAAGTTAGAGTCCAGAGATTCTAGTCTGGAAAACTTATATGTAGCTAAAATATGCGCATTCTAGTCAGTTCTGAAGTCATTCAGCTCAAGATTATATGTAGGCTTGGAGGTAATGAAGAACTTCTTCAAAGACACTTTTAGTAGGCAGCTCAATCAAATATCGCAGTTTTGGAAAAGCAGTATTTCATGAGAAGGGTTAAGAGTTAATGGACAGGAGATAAGAAGCTTTAGGTAACAGGCGTCGACAGAGACTGAATTGATTGTGGTAACCAGCATGAAGTTATGGGAGTCTTCTTATTTTCTTGTGCTACAATATATAGAAAGTTTGGTCTATTCGTTATAGATATTTATTCCATTCTCCCAGCAACTTTTTCAATTGCCCCTTACCCATGCCATTCCTTATATGCTCTAAAAACACTTGCAACTCATTTGAAATAAGTTCGAGAAGACTGCAAAATTATCTGTTAAATGTCAAACACAAGTCTGCAAGAGCAGCTATAGAAATTATGGCCCTGTCTCATGTTAACCACATCTCAGAATTTAAAGTGTGTGGTGTCTATAACCTAAACAATGGTCTATTCTCTGCAGGAAACTACTTGACTTCCATTTGAAGAGCAGTCTTAAAATTGGCTTTTTATTCCTATAATTACATAGGAAACACTCGACCCACTTTAGATGTCAAAGTCTTGACTTAATCTAATTAAGGATAAGGACAAGAAGCTTTTATACGAGAGAGAAGATAGTGTAATACAGAATGTCTTCCATAACATATGTTTAATAAATTTTGGCTTTTTCAGAAGTACGAATGGAGTACAGATGGATATATAGAATTGTAAATTTCATTCTATCACACACAAACACACAAACACATATGCACACCAAAATATGATTTACACTTTTTTTTAGAACAAGACGTTCTTTATTGAGAGATCACAACCTCATTGAAAACTTCAAAAATATTTCATTCACTTTTGCATTAACAGTCCACGGGTAGTTCTTGGTATTTATTAAAGTGGTTATCGATAACTGTTTGTTCTTTAAAATAAAATAGTTACCGTTTCAAAATTCCAATCCAAACATAAAATATTTAAGGCCATGGGGTAAAATAAGGTCTTTCAAAATAGCTTTTCAGCAGTGATTTTATCAAAATTTGAATCTCTTGATTTCACAATGCCCTTTCATGTTGAGGTTTAAATAAATTTACACATGTAAATAATTTTTATAAAGAAATTAATATAAAACAACATGTGATAGATATTGAAAGAAAATTACTTTTTCTTATTTCTTCTCTATTTTGGATTATATAACCAGAAATTTACATGAAAACTCTAAAATATGAGGATTTTTTCGCTGTGAAAGAGAAGAAGCTTAGTCATAGAATGTGTAGTTGGTGAAGTAACCAGTAGAAAATAACATCAACCTATGAAAACAGAATAGGCTCATTTTCTAATAATCTCAGTGTGGTTATTCAGTGAATCAAGTTAAAAAGCACCATTAATCTCACAAAATAGATATTTCAATCTAGCTTTAGCTGTGGGAATATTGCAAGCAAAACAAATAGGAAACAATTAAAGAACATTTATATGTTAACTGATCATCTTGAATGACTTTTTCAAAGTCAGTTTAATTGACTATTGCCGTGCTGAAAGGGAGTAATTAAAATAAAGAGTTAGAATTGCAAATCTTTAATTATCTTCTGATAATAATGAGCAGTCTTGTGTAATCTTGAGTAGGTAACATTTTATTTAGATTGATTTCCTTTAAACAATCTTCACCAAGTCTACCTTTAAAATGTACTGAAGCAGCTTTTCTTTTTTTCTCAAAGGCACACTATGCAGAATTCATTTATCAAGGCAAGATTTTAACCTCTAAAGCCCTATGATTAAAAATACTAATAATTATATAAATGTGTGAAGTTTCTTCACATGTGATATAACATACACATTACTTGGACAATTTTCTTCCTTTGATTACATAAAATAAAAACTTTAAAATTTTTAAATTGTTTTAATTTAATATGCACAAGATGTTTTGATATATTAATACCTATAAGTAGTAAGTGATTACTACAACCAAATTAACATATGCATTATTTCACAATTGTCCTTCTGTTTCTTGCTTTTCTTTTTTATTTTTTTGATGAACATAACTGAAATATACTTTATTAGGAAATATTCCTTATACTTCTCACGATGAACACTTAGCTTGCTTCCATATCTTGCCTATTGTGAATAATGCTACAATAAGCATAGGAGTACAGATATCTTTACCAGGTAATGATTTTATTTCCTTCGGATATAAGCAAAGAGAAATTACTGGAAATTTCCATAGTGTCTGCACCGATTTACATTTTCACACACCAGGCACAAGAGTTCCTTCTTTTTCACATTCTCGCCAACACTCTCTTGCCTTTTTGATAATATCCATCCTAACAGGTGTGAGGGGATATCTTCTTGTGATTTTGATTTGTATTTTCCTGATGATTAGTGATGTTGAGCATCTGTTCCCTTAACTATGGGCTATTTATGTATTTCGGGGGTCCTATGTCTATTTGAGTCCTCAGCCTATTTTTTAATTGGGTCATTAAAATATTTTGACTATTAAATTGTGGGAGTTCCTTATAGACTTTAGATATTAATCCCTTATCTTATATGTAGTTCACAAATATTTATTTCCCAATCCATAGGCTGCCTTTCTAGTTTTGCTGATTGGTTCCTGTGCTGTGCAGAGCATTTTAATTTTATATATTCCAACTTGTTTATTTTTGTGTTTGTGATTTATCATTTTGGTATTATGTCAAAAAAATAATTACCAAGTTGAATGTCAAGGAGCTTTTCCTCTATGTTTTCTTTTGGAGCTTCATGGTTTCAGATTTTACATTTAGGTCTTTAATACATTAGTTAGTGTTTGAATATAGTGTAATGTAACAGCCTAATTTCATTATTTTGCATGTCGATGTTCGGTTTTCCACACACCATTTATTGAAGAGACTATCCTTTTCCCACTGTGCATTCTTGAAGCACTTGTCAAAAATAAATGCATATGCTTAGATTTGTTTTTTGGTTTTTCTCTATTCCACTGAACTGTGTATCTGTTCTTGTGCCAGCATCATACTGTCTGAATTACCATAACTTTGAGGTAGATTTTGAAATCAGGTAATAGGGTTTCTCCAGCTTTGTTTATTTTGCTCAAGAATGTTTTGGCTGCTCAGGGTCTTTTGTGTTTTCATAAAAAGTTTAGATTTTTTTCCATTTCTATGAAAAATGTCATTGAAATTTTGATAGTGATTGTGTTGAATCTGCAGATTGCCTTAGGGAGTATAGATATTTGAACAAGATTGATTCTTCCAATTCATGAATATGGACTATCTTTCCATTTATTTGTGTTTAATTTCTTTCATCAGTGTCAGTGTATAGATCTTTCACCTATTTGGTTATTTTATTTTATTTTGTAGCTATTGTCAATAAGATTGTTATTATTGATTTCTTTTTTGAATAGTCCATAGTTGGAGTATTCTACTGATTTCTCTGTGTTGATATTGTATCCTGAAATTTTACTGAATTCATTTATTAGTTCTACTGTTTTTGGTGGGATGTTTAGGGTTTCTATAAGCAAAATCATGTCATCTGCAAACAGAGACAATTCCACTTCTTGCTTTTCAATGTGGATGCCTTCTATTTATTTCTGTCGCATAACTATTCTGGATAGGACTTCCCGTACTATGATGAATAGAAGTTGTGGGACTGGATATGATTGTTTTGTTCCTGAACTTAGAAGAAAACTCTCAACTTTTCACCATTCAGTATAATGTTAGTTGTGGGATTTTGTTATGTTGAAGTATATTCCTTCTCTTCCCCATTTGTTGAGAGTTTTTAATTATGAAAGTATATTGAGTTTTCTAAAACACTTTCTCTGCATCCATGGTGGTGATCATATGCTTTATTTCCTCGCTTAATTCTGTAAAAGCTTTCCTTGGATGGAATATTTTTATAACTAATTCAATTTCTTTACTCTTTATTGGTGTGTTCATTCTTTTATTTCTTCATGATGTGATACTGGCAGACTGTTTCTAGAATTTTTTTTGTTTTATTTTGTCTAGATTATCTAATTTGTTGTCATATAATTGTTCATTGTTCCTTTTAATTCTTTGTATTTCTGTGATATCATTTGTAATATGTCTTCTTTCATTTCCAATTTTATTTGAATCTTTTCTCTTTTTCTCTTAGTCTAGCTAAATGTTTGTTTATTTTGTTTATCTTTCAAAAATAACAATTATTTTATTAATCTTTTCTATTGTCTATTGTTTTCTAGTCTATTTCTAGTATGGAAATGCACTTCTTAGGAACAATTTTTTGCTGTTTAGTAAAAGAAAACATCTAGAAAAATTTAGATTATTAGATACAGAATTAATGCCAAATTGTACAACTTGTCAACAATATTCTGACATCAAATATCATTCTGTCTTATGTATCATGTGTAAACAAAAAACCTAGCAACATAAGCAGTTAGTATTTTCTTAAGTTATTCTAATTTACGAGTGGTCAATAATCATAACATGATGAACTTAGAAATCCCCTTATTTATAAGCATTAGAAAATAACAATTTGATAAGGCAGAAGTCTTATAGAAATAATTCTTAGTTCAGATTACAGGCATACAATATAACTAAGGAAAGAAAAACAAAAATTTGTGAGTCATTATTATGGAAGATATTCAGCTAAACAATAATAATAAAGAGGTTATTGCATATTATTTTCTGCAAAGGTATTTTATATTGAGTAGCTTTTGTTAAGTATGAAATAATGAAAACCTACAATTTATATGCAGAACTGACAAAATAGAAGGTGATATGGCTGCAGCAAATAAATATAAATATTTTTATTTGCTCTGCAAAATAAAATACCAAAGAAAAGCCTGAGGATAATGTGTTTTGACATTTAGAGTATAGTTTTCAGCTCTGTACATTAATTCTAGAGAAATTATGACAGACAATCTAGATAATTCTGCTTTTTAAAAAAAATAAAGACCATTATAATATATGTTAAGTCTTCACTAGATCGGCAACTGTATTAGAGCAAATAGTTAAGAAGTTTTCTAAGCTATTGCTTTGCAACATCCAGACAAAATTGTTTTATCTCAGAAATGATGTTTTTGGCAAATAAATCATAATAGCCCTATTTCAGTAAACTATGTAAAATAAATAACTTAAAGTTTAAAAATATTTGAAATAGCTAATATTTGCCTATTAATAGATTATCCTGTTCATAGCACATACAAGACAGAGTTCTAAATTATCAGTATTACTAGATTAGAATAAATTAAATTTTGCTAATTATTTCAATTATATACCATTTGAAAAGTTAAGATATGTGTTTAGTTCTTTCATCATATTAAAAAATCTATGACTTCATCTATTTAATGAATACATAAATATAATTTCATCTTTCATCATATTTAGAATATTTGTATTATAAAAATTGTACTTAAAATTGATTGTATAATATTTGATGAGCACAATTATATGTCAAATTAAAAACATTAAATACAATACTTAAGACCTACATTGTCTAATTAAAAGTTAAAATTGAAATGAGATAACTCTACATACCAATTAGAATGACTTAAGTTAAAAAGAATGACCATATCAAGTGTTGCCAAAGATGTGGATAAACTGGAACTCTCACATACCACCAAGAGAAGTCAAATGATATAATCACTTTGATTAACAGTTTAGCAGTTTCTTAAAACATTAAACATATACCTACAATATGGTACAGCCATTTATCTCAGTGGTATTTATACAAACAATAAATGCATATGCCCACATAAGGCTTGTACATGAATGTTCATAGCAGTTTTGTTTAGTTCCAAACTGCAAATTACTCCAATGTCCATTGACAGATGAATGGACAAACTGTGGCATATCCATATAATTGAATTCAAGTCAGCAATAAAAATTAACTATTAATGAACTATTTATACATGTTACAATGTAGATTGATTTTAAAATTGTTTTTTGAATGAAAGTAATCAGAAAAAAACACACAGGTCGGGAACAGTGCCTCACACCTATAATTCCAGCACTATGAGAGGCCAACATGGACAGATTGCTGGGGGGGCTCACGAGTTCAAGACCAACCTGGGCAACATAGTGAAACAC
Source organism: Macaca nemestrina (assembly GCF_043159975.1). Classification (NCBI taxonomy): domain Eukaryota; kingdom Metazoa; phylum Chordata; class Mammalia; order Primates; family Cercopithecidae; genus Macaca; species Macaca nemestrina. The sequence goes on from NC_092125.1 coordinate 127,959,484, forward strand.
CTTCTCTTAAAAAAAAAAAAAAAAAAAATAGCAGGGCGTGATGGTGTTTGACTAGTCCCAGACACTCTGGAGGTTGACATGGGAGGAACATTGAGCCTAACAGGTTGAAGGTCGAGTGAGTCATGATGGTGCCACTGTACTGCAAATTGGATGACACATATATGCTGCGTTTTTTATTTGTTAAAAATTCTAACGAATACAAATTAATCTACAGCAATAGAAAGCATATCTACAGTTTCCTGGAGATGTGGGTTGGAAAGAGCTGGGTAAGGAAGGGCTAATTAAAAAGGGGAACAAGAAATCCTTTGGGTAGATGACCATTTTCTTACTTGACATGATAGTTTCATGGGTAGATATGTATGTCAAGACCTATTAAATTATAAACTCTAAATAGGTACAGTTTATTCTATGTTAATTACAGCTGTTAAAAATCTGTTTTCGTTTTCTGGCAATATGCTTGCTTTTTTTTGCTTTTTACTTCTGTATATATCAATGCTGTTTCCTTGTCATACTTACTTTTTTTTTAATTGAAGGCCAAGAAGAGTGTGCTGACAGATTTTTTTTTTCAGTCTTTCATATGATTTTATTTTCTTCCTTCAACCATAATAATATGATCTCCAAATTCCGTCTTAACCGGTGGGTCTGTAAACACAGGCTTATCCATCCCACTTACAGGCAAGGCAAATGCTGCTTCTTGAAATGGTCCCACCATGGACCCTCTGGTCATCCAACCCAAGTCGCCCCCTTGCCTGGCTTTATCTTCACTATACTGTGAGGCCACTTCATTGAATCTCATCCCAGACTTGAACTTTTCCATGGCTTCCGTGATTTTGCCATATTTTTCACATAGAATGTGTCTGACCTTTACTGCATTGCCACCACCTTTGGGACCTTGAGCCTTCTTGTCAGCACTGTCACTCCCAGAGGCTGCTACCTCTTCCCTGCTTTTCCAGAACCACTTTTTCCTTTGGGCGGCATCTTGGATGCTTGTTGTTGAACTCTCCAGATTTTTTTTTTCTATTCTTTTCTTTTTTTTTTTTTTTTTGAGACAGAGTCTCGCTGTGTCACCCAGGCTGGAGTGCAGCTGTTTGCAATCTGTTAAAAATCCCTTATTTTCCACATGAATTTTACCTATTGTAGTTGTCATAGAGTTTACATTTACAAAGGGATACTTTTCAAATTCTTTTTTATTCAATTGCTAATTCTGTAAATTAAATATATCTCAATATAACATTTGTTTTATTATGTTATAGTAGGTGGCTAAGATACGTTATAGTAAATGACTAAGATATCTTGCTATTCAGAGAGCACACTTTTCTAACAGGGTAATTTCCCTAATCAGAGAGATTTGTTATGGCATTATGGCTATAGCTATTCCTAGAACCCATGACCATAAATATACAGAATAATATTATCTCATGGCCATCCTCTACTGAGTCTATTCCCATATTGCATATAGACTATGCTCATTCTAAGCAATGAGGTAAAAGGAATTTAAGGGATTGTTGTGGGATCACTATGTCTACTTTTAAGTTTTACAAAATAATTTCACCTTTATATCTGCAACAAATAGAGCTAGTAGTGTTTGTTGGAATCTAATCTCACAATAGCTTGAGTCTCATATTTTTTTTGTACTGATAGTTCATTCATTTGCACTGTTGTGTAATATTTCCTGTACACTATTCATCTTTTCTTTTCATTGTGAATGGAATTCATATTTCATGTAACTGACCCTTATACATAGTGCTACTTTAAAATCATTTTACCTGTATTTTAATGAACATATGTACACATTTCTGTTAGAAATGGAATTGCTCATGTTCAATTCCTTTCTTTTTAGAAAATACAAAAACTTTTGCTCATTCTCCTTGTGCCTCTATGTCTATAATTCTCTTTCGCACATTATTTATCTTCTCTTTCTTTCTCTGCCTCCTTGAAGATATATCTACTTGTAAGTTTTCCAGTTTACTCATTTCTTCCTTCTACATATTTAAGATATAAAATCCATTTATGGAAATTTAATTTAATTTATTAAAATTTAAACAACATTTCTATTTGAATATTTTAAAATCAATTTTCATTTTCTGGCAATATGCTTTTTTTTTTTTTTACTTTTTATTTCTGTATATATCAATGGTGTTTCCTTGTCATACTTAATTATTTTTTAATTGAAGGCCAAGAAGAGTGTGCTGAGAGCTTTTTTTTTTTTTTTTTTGAGACAGAGTCTTGCTCTGTCGCCCAGGCTGTAGTACAGTGGCGAGATCTCGGCTCACTGTAAGCTCTGCCTCCCGGGTTCACGCCATTCTCCTGCCTCAGCCTCCCGACTAGCTGGGACTACAGGCACCCGCCATCATGCCTGGCTAATTTTTTTGTGTTTTTAGTAGAGACGGGGTTTCACCGTATTAGCTAGGATGGTCTAGATCTCCTGACCTCGTGATCTGCCCACCTCAGCCTCCCAAAGTGCTGGGATTACAGGCGTGAGCCACCACGCCCAGCCTGACAGATCATTTAAATGCTAAATAGTTTACTGGCAAATCATTTTGATCCATTGGATATGGTAGGGTGGACTTTATTAGTGATCTGTTTGTCTTTAATTCTGTTTGTCTTTACCCTTAGGTCATAATTCTTATTTCTAGAGCTTATGTCTCAATTTGATAGTGTAGCCCTTTGATCTGAATACAAACTAGAATGATTTCAGAGACAATTCAACTTGTAACACTCTGTAATGCAACCTATTTTTCCTCAACACTGGACAATTGCTGAAACCATAGGTGTTTGGATTATTTAAATATTTTCTTATGAGTTATCTATTCATGTTTTTGCCCAGTTTTCCTATCCCGTTTTAATCTTCCTTCTCACTTTGTGATAGTTTTTTTTTAAATAAATTAGAAATATTAACAATTTATTAGTGATATAGGTTACAAGTACTTTATTTCTGTCCCGTCTTTCAGTTCTATTTGACTTTGCAGTATTTCGTTTGTACAATGCAGAATTTTTTTAATGTTATACTGTTAATCAACCTTTTAATTATCTCTGTGTTTTTACTTTCTTTACTGTCTTTTGCAATAAAAACAATCCTTCGTGTTGTAATATAGTCCAACTTACCAGAAAATTATGTGGTTAATTATGTGTTCCATTTAAAGACTGTAGCTTACCCCATGAAATTGTTTTATGCATTCCTGTAGCATCATCACACTTTTACTTTTACTTTCACATTTACATCTTCAATCCATTGTCGAAGAACACCAGAGCCAGGCAATAGCTAAAAGCAGTAACAGTAGATTTGACTCAGAAAATACTGTAATAGTTTAAGGCAGTATGAAACTGAGCTCAATTCTGAATGCAATAAGGAGAATCTGGAATTTATAGTCAAGGAGTATGGTGAGATTGTTGGATGAAAAATTGCTGAGAGGTGACCTCAGTGTTAGGGGGATTCTTGCTAAACTGACTAAACAGGACTCTCATTGAAGGCAGGACAAGGTAATCAGATATCAAAGGAGTAATTTGTTCTGATACTGAGTGCTCACATATCAAGAATGAAGAGGTTGACTTAACAGAATTCTTTGCTAAGACTTGGACAGGCATAGAAAAGGAAGGACAAAGAATATGTTTAGGCTGTTTCTTCAGAAGAACCTTACTGAAGTTTAGTCAACTATAGAAAGCCTTTGTTGCCATTTGAAATATTTTTCTGTATGATGCATATTAAAGATCAAAATTTACTTTTTTCCCCAAAGGATATCCACTTTCCCAGAATCATTTATTTAAAGGACTATTTTTTTTTTTTTAATGCACTGAATGTCACCTTTGTCACAAATCAAATTACTCTACCCGTTGGACTATTTCTGGACATTGTTTTCAATTTCATTTTTCTATTTTTTCTAATAGTTCAATAATTGTATCTTTAAATTAAGTGTTAATATAGTTAGTGAAAATCTTCTGGAGTTAATTTTTTAAGGGTTGCTTAGCTTTTCTTTCTGCTTTGCATTTTAATATAAATTTTAAAATATGCTGAAAAATTTTGACCTGAAACTCACTTATAATTTGTGTTGGAATTACCCTGAATTCTTAGATAAATTAGAGAAAATGTGTATATTGTCTCTTTTTTTTTTATTATTAATGGATAATGTACATTCTCTACTTAGATTTAAAAATTTATTTCAGTAATTAATTGTAATTTTCAGTGTTAAAAATGTTTCATTATATTTTGCCCAGTATGTTTTGTCTTTGATGGCTTCATAGATTGTAGAATTATTTAAATTTTATATTAATTTATTTGTATTATATCAAAATTTTATTGATTTTTTTCAATGTCTCAAAATTAAATAATAGTTACTGGAAGATTTCAAATTTTCCTATTTCCACAAAAATAAAATCTGCAAATAATGTAATTTTTCATTTATTTTTTCATCCTTTTTATCTTTTATTTCCTTCACTTGACTTGTTGTACCTGTATGGAAACCAAGTATAATATTGAAAAGAAAAACAACCTTTTCTTAGTGCAAAATTTAGAAGGAAACTTCTAAGTGCCTCTCCATTTTATAGTAATGGATTACACAATGTCCAACCACATTAAACTTTGAACCATGTTTCTGACTATCTCCTTTTCTCTGTAGTTTCAGTCTAGAGTTGGCCAAAATAATAATTTATGTGAGATTAGCAGAGTAGAAGTGAAGCATCAGCCATTATATTTGAAATGTTGTCATGGTTAAATGTGATAACATAAAGACACAAAGATGTTTGAAGTTCCAGCTTGTCATCTGTCTTCGGTTCTGCACCTAGCTCCTCTTTCTAACAGCTTTATCTGTTGACCAATACGAGGACCAATAAGAGTCTTAAGCTCATCATCAAACAACATGTTGTGGCCTCACAGTAGTAAAACTTTTGTATACACTTTTCAACAGTTCCCTCTCTATGGCCCTTTGGTGTCTGGATGTATTTGACTTCTCAGATGGATTATTTGTTGACCTCTCACTCTCTAATTTTCCAAATCCCTCTTTTAGTTATCCACTCCTCTTCTTTCTCCATGATTGTTTCAAGTCTAGTTCCTTGTAGTAAACTATCTGTTCATAAATCATAGTGGTTTTGCCTCCTTGATTGAATTTTGGTTGATACAGTTATTCCTTTCAGGAGTGAGGTACTGGTGTTTCATAAATCTAAAATATGTCCATTAACTTTGGGACCACGCAGTGTTTGCAAGCTGGAAGCAGAGCAAATATACTATGAATGGAAGCTGAAATTATGAGTGAAGTATAGGAGGCTGACAAATAAATTGCTATTGGAGGCTGGAGAAAAGATGCCATATAATATAAAATTTTGAAGTCTACATTACCTTGTGGAAGATTGAATATGTACCCAATAAATTTGTTAATGTTGCTAAGGAGATTCTCAGACTGAGTGTTGAAAAGTCATTTACTTATTTTTGCCACCTGTAGTAGGGTATACACAGAAAGAGTGAACTAAAAAGCAAATATTTCTGTTTCTAAATAGATTTTAGAGGAACTATAGAAGACACATGGATTATGTCCATCTAGCCAAATAATTTCAAAGTTAAAAATGACCTCAGGACAACAATAAAATCTAGGACATTGTCAGTACCTCACATAACATAGTGGTGAAAATTAAATATATAATATACATGTATAAATATATAAGTTAAATATATATTCATGGCAACATGTTCTCTGGCCAAGACTATAGGGAAGCAGACAACATAAGACACTGTCGCTAAGAATGCAAATTGATCAAAGACTTCTGGAAGTAAATTTGACATTATCTTACAAAATTACATTTTTACTTAATTTTGACTGAGCTGTCCGATATCTACGTAGTATCTGTAATGTTTTTCAGCAATATGAACATATATCTATCCCAGTTATTCATTACAGCATTGTACTATTGCAAAAATATTTGAAACAACACAAATACTCATACATGGATAAGTCAAATAAAGTATGATAGAGACATACAATAGAATTATTTGCAACTATAAAACACAATGAAAATGACCCCTACAAACTAACATGAAGTAAAACCCATAATATATGTTTCAGTGCAAAAAGGAAAAAGCAAATAGAAGAGTACCAAAAGTGTGTTCCCTTTCATAAAAGAAAAAGGAAATAGGAGCAACTGCATATATTTACTCCTTTAGGAAAATGAACAAAAAAGCAAACAAACACATTAGAAGGAATTAGCAAAAGCTAATGAGTTTGCCTATCTGCAGGGTGTGGGTGAGAATAAGTAAAGGTAAATAGTGAAGAAAGCATTAGGGAGGAGAGATGCTCCTCTGAATAAACCTTTGTATAAAACCCTGACTTTTGGATCCATACTGATTCCTCACATACTGAAAAATATATAAATAATTAAAAATTATCAAAATGTGAATAAAACTCAAAATAGAGCTCAGGGAGTAATTAATAGAACTTACTGTATTACAAGTAAAAACCATAGTTACACTTTAGCATAAGGCTAATGTATAGAATAATATTAATTGATTAAAATTAAAATATTGTTGATTATATATTGGGATGCACTGTGGATAGAATCAATCATTGAAAAACATAGACATCAAACCATCAGTTGTACAATTTTTGAGTGTATATACAATTTTTATTTGTCAATTATACCTCAATAAAACTGGAGAAAAATCATTCAACAAGTATGAATTGATTAGAAAAACATGTATTTTGAATGAAAACTAAAATGCCATCACTTAAATATTTTTGACTCCATCTCAGCAGTACTTATCACAATACTTGAGTTTTTAAAGGATAAGTATAAGAAAAAGTAATTAATTCATTATAAGAAAAAAGAATTAAAATTTAAAACAATGTTTTATTGTCTCAAATTAAAAATAATTTATAACACTAAAGAGAAGTTCTCTCGGCTGTTACAACACTGGAAACTCTAGTAGGATTACCAAGTTCAAACTAGAGGCAGTGGCTTTAGTAAACACGGCATTTATAAAGATTGCAATTACCTGTTACAACCAGTAGGTAGCCAAATGGACAGATTTATTGAACTTCTACAGTTTTAGAAGGTGTGAACCACCTGAGACCTTGCTGGAGAAGAGATAAAACTATGAAATCAGGGATTTTACTACATAGAGATCTAGCTCATCAATTTTTTAATAAATACAACTACGTTTGGAGTGGAAAGTGTTAGTGTTCTCCCTCTCTCTCTCTTTTTTTTTTTTTTTTTTTTTTTTTTTTTTTTTTGAGGCAGGGTCTCATTTTGTTGCCCTAGCTGAAGTGCCAGCCTTGACTTTCCAGATTCAAGTGACTCTCCTACCTCAGCCTCCTTACTACAGGTATGCACAACTAGACCAGATTAATTTTTAAAAAATGTTTATTAGAGACAGAGTCTCACTTTGTTGCCCAGACTAGTAGTGTTCTCTTTCACTGTCTAGACTTTATTATTTAATTTAAATATGATAGTCCAAAATTAAAATATATATATATATATTTTCATAGTCAGATCACATCTCTCCTCTTACAGAAACCATTGCTTGAAGGAAGACAGTACTATGCTACTCAGGAATAATGATGGACAAATCATATGGGTACATTAGAATTGAACATTCCCAACTTGTTTCTCTCTGACTAAACAGATCCAAGTTTCTAACTCAGATTTTTATTTTTCTCTTTTTTAACCTTTGCCTCAGGATATGACTAAACACAATACAAACTGGCTTTTCTTCCCCAAAAAACGTTCTAATGTGGAGTCAGTAAAACTAACGATTTTCGTCGTTGGCTCATTTGCTATTTTGAATGTTTTTTTTTTTTTTTTTTTGAGACGGAGTCTGGCTCTGTCATCCAGGCGGGAGTGCAGTGGCCGGATCTCAGCTCACTGCAAGCTCCGCCTCCCGGGTTTACGCCATTCTCCTGCCTCAGCCTCCCGAGTAGCTGGGACTACAGGCGCCCGCCACCTCACCTGGCTAGTTTTTTGTATTTTTTTAGTAGAGACGGGGTTTCACCATGTTAGCCAGGATGGTCTCGATCTCCTGACCTCGTGATTCGCCCGTCTCGGCCTCCCAAAGTGCTGGGATTACAGGCTTGAGCCACCGCGCCCGGCCTGCTATTTTGAATGTTAGTGAAGGGAATGAAAGAATGTTAGGATTTGAATTCCAAATTGAAAATTTACATGAAGTTGCTTATATATCATGCATGGATATATATATATCATGCATGGATATATCATGCATGGATATAAGTTAGTTTTCCAAGAATCCAAACACTGCAAAATGTAATGTAATGTAATATTATTTTTTGAAATTTTTCTGTATCTAAATTGTAAAACCATTGTAATTCTCAGTCAATTCACTCAAAAGCACTTTATCTCCTCTCTGGCCTGAGCATTGGGTCTTCCCTATTTGTATGTAGTATCATATATACTGTGTTTTGAATAAAATGTACTGACGTTGTTTAAATGCTGACTATTTTCTCATTGTATTATTTCCTTTATTATGGATCCTTTGAGAATTAAATTTAGCATTTTGATTTATTATTGCACAACAACTTTGATTCTTTTTTTCAGTTAGTCTTATTGAAAATAATTACCTGCATAAATTATAAACCTTCTTTTACTTGTTTGTTAATATCTTATATAATTTTTTTATTTAAATTCTTGAGTTACTCTTTTTTAGGCAACTAATCTTCAAACCAAAAAATGAAGCATTCACCAGAACATATGCCTTGAAGTAACTATTTGCCCTCTTATATCCAGGAAACCATTTGCCCCCGTTTGTCCAAGCAGATGAACCAGTTTCAATCCAACAGTCTTTAGTTCTACAGCCCATCTCCCTAGATGGCATCATCAATAAACAAAAATCAGTCATTATCCTCCAAAGCCTTCAGCTATAGAACTTTTGACTTGTTCCCTTTATCATTAATGCATGACTTTAAATATTTTGAGGGCAGAGGCCCTTTCTCTTTGTTTATTTTATTCGAAGTGTCTAGAGTGTTCCAGATACATGATAAATAGTAACTCAAGATGTATGAAATGCCTGCAAATAATTACAATTATATATGTCAAAATTTAGTTACTATATTTAAAATATAGAAAATAAGATCTTGGCTAACATGGTGAAACTCTGTCTCTACTAAAAAAATTAGCCAGGTAGGGTGGTATGTGCCTGTAGTTCCAGCTACTCAGGAGGCTGAGGCAGGAGAATCACTTGAACTCGGGAGGTGGAGGTTGCAGTGAGCCAAGACGGGGCCATTGCACTCCAGCCTGGGACACAGAGAGAGACTCCATCTCAATACTACTACTACTACTACTACTACTACTACTACTACTACTACTAATAATAAATTTAAAAGATAAATAGAAAATAAACTATTCTAATTATTATTAGTTAAATAATTTTGAATAATTTCTGCCACAAAGTTTTTCTAATAATGGAAGAAAAAAAAACATAAGCATCAAATGATTTGAGACATGCTTATAATTGTATCTATGCAGCTGAGAATGTTCTCCTTAATGAATTACACAATTTTGTTTAATTTTCCTCTTATCCAGGAATAAGAGGATTTTTTTTTTTTTTTTTTTTTTTTTTTTTTTTTTGAAACGGAATCTTGCTCTGTCGCCCAGGCTGGAGTGCAGTGGCCGGATCTTGGCTCACTGCAAGCTCCGCCTCCCGGGTTTACGCCATTCTCCTGCCTCAGCCTCCCGAGTAGCTGGGACTACAGACGCCCGCCACCTCGCCCGGCTATTTTTTTGTATTTTTTACTAGAGACGGGGTTTCACCGGGTTAGCCAGGATGGTCTTGATCTCCTGACCTCGTGATCCGCCCGTCTCGGCCTCCCAAAGTGCTGGATTACAGGCTTGAGCCACCGCGCCCGGCCGGAATAAGAGCATTTTTAAAGGCATTTTATATATCTTTAATTACTACTAATTGTATACCTTGAACATTCTAAACTCTTGGGTTATATATACTATTTCTGCTCTACCAAAACATTCCAACACATTTTATTTTATTTTATTTTATTTTTTTCTTTTCACACAGGGCCTTGCTCTGTCACCGAGACTGGAGTGCAGTGGCGTGATCTCAGCTCACCACAACATCCACCTCCCAAGTTCCAGCAATTCTTATTCCTCAGCCTCTGGAGTAGCTGGTATTATAGGCATGCAACCACATGAAGCTAATTTTTGTACTTTTAGCAGATACGGGGTTTCATCATTTTGACCAGGCTGGTCTTGAACTCCTGACCTAAAAGATCCACATGCCTTGGCCTCCCAAAATGCTGGGATTACAGGCATGAGCCTCCGCACCTGATTCCAACACAGATTTTTCAGGGTCCCCCAAGGATAATTCCTTTAAAGCACAAACTATTTTATATCTGTTGATTAAAATTCTTTTATGGATTGCTCCATTTTTCAGAATAAAGTGTTGTATTTTAATTTTATTTTCAGAACAAGCAAGATTCTTATTGTAATTGCACATGTTTAGTCTTTACTCTCGTCTTGCTACTCACCTCAATATGCCGGTATGTTTTGGTCAATCTGGAAATTCCCTCACACCTTTTCATACTGTATTGCCCTCTACTTGTAATACACTCCTGCTAATGTACACCCTCCTCTTGTACTATGCATAACTCTTTTATAAATCTCCTACTTTATGTCACAGAATATTTTACTTTCCTAGGCTTCCTTCACAACATAATCTTATGGTTATTATAGGATTTATCAAATTGAATTGAATTTATGTTTCTTTTTATGTGTCCACTGTAATATAGTGAATGGAAGAAATTGAATACATATTCCTATTTTTACTTTTGTTCATTTCTGTGTTTCTGCTCCTAGGACATGTCAATTAGATTAAATTTACCATGTACTTACTAACATACTTAAGCATTACGACAGATTTTGACTTTGCCTTACAATTCACATTTTTTGAAATTGTTCCACGCTCAAATGAATTTCACAATTCTCTCAACAATTCTTACATTTACGTACTACTCATTCTAGGCTTCAATAGATCAGCATGAATTTCAGATAAAATACATGTAATATGATTATTTTTTCCAATGCATAAGATAATTGAATCTTGCAGTCACTTTTGGAAAAGGAAAAAAATAAGTTGGGTGAATAAAAGTATGTTATTTGAATATTAATAAGCAGAAATACCTTTCTCTTTTAGTCTCTTTTCTGTATAAGATTTTATTGCATCAAATATTAAAAATCATTGTTACAGTCAAAATTTAAATATGAATCATTGTGTCTTTAAAAAAGTTTATAACACACATATTCAACAGGTGTTTTTACATAAAACTCTTCCTGTAAAGTATTGATTAATTGCAACTATGCTTTTAGATTTTTTACAATATTATACACTATAAATTCAAGCACTCCTAACTGGTTTTAAGGTATAACATGGTCATTCAATTTAAAATGTCATATCTAAAGTTTTCATTATCCTTGTAGTAGCAGAAGTTTTGTTTCTGCTCCATGCCAATTCTTTAGAAATCTGTCAATTGAATTTATCACAGTAGATCACAAAGCATAATCTTCTCAATTATTGTCTCTATTTCTGAGGCTAAGGTCAGGGTGTTTCATGTCTCATTTACCCTCTTGTTGAATATTTGTTTCAGGTGGTTTATATTCATGTTTCATGTATTGCTAATCCATTCTCATATTTGTTTTTGACACTGAAGCTATGGACATTAATCTTGTCATGGTAATGCTTTGTCTCCATTTTTTAACACATAAAAAAAGACACACAAAATGTATTTTAATGTGTGTAGCATGAGGAAATAACAGGAGAATGATTATTCAATAACTCAATGGGAAACAGAAGCTTATATACCACCTTTCATAGGGAAGAGGGAGATGGGAATGGAGGAAATCTTTTGAGGGCCAGCAAATGATTATTAGGATAAGTGAAGAGACGGAAATTAACTTGTAAATGATTCTTACTGGAATTTGAATGAGAGACAGGCATTGTTTTGTTTAAAGGTACTTCCAGGTGTGGTTGCATTCGTCAGTATACTTTGTTTCTTTTTTGAGACAGAGTCTCACTCTGTCATCCAGGCTGGAGTGCAGCATCACAATCATGTCTCACTCCAGCCTCTACCTCCTCGCTCAAGCAATCCTCCTGCCTCAGCCTCCTGAGTACCTGGGACTGCAGGTACACACCATCATGCCCCATTAATTTTTGTTTTTGTTTTATTTTGTTTTGTAGAAACGGAGTTTCATCGTGTTGCCCAGGCTAGTCTGAAACTCCTGGACTCAAGTGATCTGCTCACCACAATCCTCCCAAAGTGCTGAGATTTTCAGGGGCGTTTGAACCAGAGCAACTTTTCTTGAATGGGGAATGGATACAATAATGGATAAAATGAGACCTACGGGGCTGCATTCCTAGCAGGTTAGGCATTGCTAGTCACATTATAAGATAGGAGGTCAGCACAAGGTATGGTCATAAAGATCCTGTTGATAAAACAGAATGCACTAAAGAAGCTGATCAAAACCCACCAAAACCAAGATGGTGACAGTGGTGATGAAAGCGACCTCTGCTCATCCTCATTGCTCATTATTTGCTAGTTATAATATGTTAATATGCTAAAAGACAGTGCCACCAGTGACATGACAGTTTACAAATGGCCTGGCAATGTCCAGAAGTTATGCTATATAGTCTAAAGTGGGGAAGAATCCTCAGTTCTGGGAATTGCCCACAACTTTTTTCAGAAAACTCATAAACAATGTGTAGCACTTGTTTAGCACATAATTAAGAAATAACCATTAAAAATAGCCAACTAGCAGCCTTCATTGCTGCTCTATGTAGTAGCCATTCTTTGTTTTTGTTTTTTATTTTATAAACTTGCCCTCACTTTATTCTTTGGACTGGGCCCAATTTCTTTCTTGTGCCAAATCCAAGATCCCTCTCTTGGGATCTGGATCTGGACCCCTTTTGGGTAATAGGCTTACAGGCATGAGCCACCATGCCTGGCTCCTCAGTCTTTTTTCTGTGATAGACAATGAGATTTGAAGAAGGTGATAAAAGGTAATTGTGTTGTTTTTGAAAAGAAGTTTCCATAGTCAGATTACCAAATGCCAGAGTGATTCTCCCTCTGTGTGATTGCCTCCCTGGTCACAAGTGAAGGTTAGAGGGACCTTGAGTGTTAGGCAGCTTTTAAAATCTCTAATCATATCAAAGAGCCAGTCTTTGTGGTGTTGCTTTCTGAGCCCCAACATTTTTCCTTTCTAAAACTTTCCTAGAAATTTCACTTGTGAAAGTTTGACCCAAGTTGACAGAAAAAATAGCTAACTGTGGTGCTCAGACTTAAAAAATAACCAAGCATCCATGGCTGGGTGAGAGAGGGGTCATGCACTCTGTGTTCTCGAAAGAATGTTGTGAAAATGTCATTGAACTTCCTTTTCTACAATCAAATCAAACCAGTTCCTGCTGTTGGTGCCAAGATCAACTGTGACCTGAGCCTCCTCAACAATCCACTGGCCATTTGAAAGAAACGTCTGACATAGACTTCTCGTTTGGGTATGAAAACCATATAATCAGGGCTCAAAATTAATTGACCAATCAGAACTGAACAAGTTTGATTCTTCCATTTGCATAAATAGACCTGATTAAGAACCTGGGCAAGAACTTTCCTTATTTAAGCCACACTGTACCGTTGTTCATCAGAGAGTAGACTTTCACTTATACTGAAGTTGTGCCTTTCCAATATGCAGATTGTTTTGTTTTGATTTTTTAATAGAAAAACAGCTTCTCCTTGTTCCTCTGCAGATTTCAATTATGTTTTTTAATACTTTAAAAGCTGAATTCATGTCTGTGGGGAGAAAAATGAAGTAAATATCTGAATGACAAAGGATGTGATTAAATGACCCTTCCATTTCTGGGAATAAGCCAGTCCAATTAAGCAATTATGTCTCATCAGGAAATAAAATGGCAGGTAAGATCTCAAAAGTAGGACCCTAAATATAACCCAGAAAAACAGATTTTTAATAAAAAGCATCTCTATGGAAATAGAAGAAAAACAAAGGCTAACGTTTGGAGTAGTGTATAAATCGGTTTTTTGGGGGAGTCTTTGAGGCATCTTCACTTAGAGTGAGCAGGAAGGGGTAATCTGACAGACTTCTGGATTCTGGTTCAAATCAGGTATTCCGGTGAACTTTCTAAGTAGTTCATACATCAACAGGCTCTTCATATAGAAGTTGCTATAGTGATTTCTCTCAACATTTATATCAAGTTTTCCAGCTTCAGTTTGTAGAATCTTAAGAAAAGCACATTTTTAATTTCTAGTAATTTTAAATGAAAAGAGTGGGAAAAACAATTGGAGATGTGAGTCTGGAGAGTCATAGTCATATATTTCAGGGAATTAAAAGTTTAAGGTTCAATATAAATGATAAAAAAAATCTCAAAAACAAATGGGCAGGGTCAGAATCTAATAACGGTCATACTACAGGTTTTCTTCATGAAATATTTTTTTTCTCTTCAATTCCCCACCTCTATTAAAGATAAATCATGGTGAGAGCAATTTATTTGCAAAATGTATTTTAATCTTATTATATTTGGGCTTATTATTTGCATAAAATTCAGCAAAAATAGTGATTGGCCATATAGGTACTTTTCAAGTTGAATTTACTGAAGTTTTTCATAAGAAATTTCAGATTTGATTTTTAAAATTCTCCTGATGCTTAGGAGCCAAGGCAAAGACTGTATCTATGATGCTTATATAAATTGGGTGAATTCCTCTCTTCTTGAGGCCCCCAAAATATCTTGAGGTCTGTGAGAAAGTGACATTGTTTACTTACTGCAAGGTCAGAAATCTGGTAAGGCAACCATATTAACAAGGTACCAGAGAAGTTTTTCCAAGTCTTTGTATTGGTTCCATGAAAGTCAAACTCAATTACTCAAAGCAGTATGGTCATATCAGAAAATGTGTCATTTCAGTTAAAGCCACAGTAAAGTAACTCGTGATTTCAATTGTATCTTGCCACAAAAGCGTACAGATTCTTACTGAACTTATGCAAATAACTATATTGCTATAAAATAAGAACACTCATGAATAATTGCTCAGTTCTGTGGGGATTATGTAGAGAGAAAGGTAAATGTTTCAATTATGTTCACAAAAGCATACTTTACCCAGCTGCTGTAAGCTATAAATAGCTTTTTAAGAAAAAGTTTTCTTTACTGAGAAACAAATCAGCAATGTTTCAAATCAAAGTAAAATAAGAAATTATTTCAGTCCTCTACCAGTTCACTCTCATGTAATTAATATTTGTTCTGCTTGATGTTAGACGACCAAATTTATGAGTCCAGTTTTTACTCTCCATTGGAATTTTTGAAATTCTTACATAGTCTAATTGAATAATCCCAAAATCATCAACAGAGGTCTGTATTTCAGAGTAACTGTCAGTCTTTTTATCCTTTAAAGGAATTTATTTGAAAATATAATATTTAGTATTATAGTTCATTGCAAAGATGCTTTGGATGAAGCTGAAAAAGAAAGCAATGAACTGTGGACAGCAAGACCACAGAGAATGTGAGAATGGTCATGAGAATGGTCACAGCAAATGAGCTCATAAGAGTTTATAATAATGATGTGATTGATAACAGAATTTGGTTAACTTCTGTGGCCTATAGCAATTGTACAGAACTTCCATAATTTTTACCTATGTCATATTTCTGAACATATCAGCTATTTAGGACTCTCATATAAATTTGTAACATATGTTAATACATTTATACAAATATGACTTAAAAAGCATTTAAACATAATTCCTTTATTGAATATGCTTTCTGTATAATTTAGCATGTCAAATAAACCTAACATGTTTTTCCTGGACTTCCAAAGTCCCTTTTGGAAGGTCCAAAAGTTAGTTTGATGTCAGTAGATTTAGTTTACAATGTGAAATTTGATATTGGGCAGTATGTCAAATATGCTCAAGGTGTGAAACACTTGATCAAAATAAAATCATTATAAAATAATAGCGAAGGTAATAATGAAAATATTTCAAAAAAACTTTACTCTTTGATAAGGAGGAGATTGTTTTCTAAATAAGTATAGACCTAATAGGGGTAGCATTAATAATAAAAAATCTGTATTTCCTTTTCTCCTTTTTATTTCTCTTGCTTTTTATTTACAGTTTTACTCAAAAGTTAAACACAAAATCTTTACTATTGTGTCAATATTACACAAAAATCTTGTCCAAAAGAGAAAATCAAATTCTAACTTTGCATTAGTGTATGTTAAGGTTCAATTTTAAAATCTGTATGATAAATGTATTAAATTTTAGTCAGTTTAACAACACAAAATTTTGAAATACTCTTTTCCTTTAACTTTCTGTACCTATTTAGTTCTATCTACATTATTTTTCTTTCTCTGAAATAACAATTTGAAACCTCTAATCTAGACAAAATTAATTTTCCTTTAACAAAGGCTAAAACTTTACATCCTTTGTATAATCTTCCTTATAAAAATATATCCTTTTTAATATACCCTGTATACAAATTGTTTGTTTATATCTATTAGTTTTAGTTACATCTATTGATTGTAATTTTAACTCTATTTTAATCACAATTTTCAGTGAAAAATCTAGGAATTAATAAGTTTAATTGTTATGTACTAGATGCAGAGCCAAAATAGAGGAAAGAGCTTGAAGACAATGCCTGAAGAATCAACGTCTCCCAGCATGGTCCAGAGGCAGAGCTGGGCCAGGAGGATTGGTAAATGCTGAGCTTGGGACTGCCCTGTATCTCTTGGTGCAGGTATTATAAACACATGTATGTCTGGAGGCCTTGTCATGGCCACATGTCTAGAAATCAGAATCTACAGGCTCAAAATAAGACATACGCTCAAAGATAAATCAATGAAGTATCAAAAATATCAGAGAAGGAACAGTTTTATGACAGAAGAACAGAGTAGGGATAGTATAAATTTGTCTGACCAGTATACCTAAGCAAAAATGTCTAAAATTCTGAGGACATTTTTAACTTATTTTACCAACAATTTTAAAACTAACTTTATTTATCAAATATTACTAAAGTCACATGAACTTGAAAAGCATTTGGGTTATTCAATTTATGAGTACTAACTTATTTATAAATTAATTTGGTATTACAAACACAAAATACAAACAAAACCATGTACACATGTATACATAGAAGTAAAGACAAACATAAATAGTATATAATTTTTATTTTATTTTATTTTTCCATGAGACAGGCAAAATTCAGAAATTTAAAAGGGTAGTTGTATTAAACTGTGTCTCTGTAAATGAAAAAAGTTAAGGTCTATCTGTCCCCCATGGCCAAAACCTTTATCAAGTTTCAGATAAAAGAGGGTAACAAATTTACATCTCAAAGCACAGAGAGAATATTTAAGCTATTTCAAGGATAAATTTGTGTGTTTTAGAGAAAGACTAGAAATTGATGTCAAGATAATTCAGAAATAATCGAGATTAAACACAGGATTTCATAAAGAGACCAATTTTTAGTTCCATAAGTAGTTTCCAATTTAGTCTCCATTTTCAACTGGACCACTGATTTGGGGCAAAGCCCATCAATGAATAATTCCAACAAAGCATTTGTAGTTTCTAGGGCCTACTATTTATATATATGAAAAGCATGTGCAGTTGCAGGACAGAGCACCTAGATCCACAGAAATAAATAATTTTTGCACTAACTCCTGTATTAACCAGAGTTGAAGCAAACACTCAAGAGAAATGTCATGGGGCTGGGCTGTGCAATGCTTCCACAGTGCCCTTGTCTGTACGAACATTCTCTCAAGGCTGGGAACAATGCAATTTCAATCAGCCTGCTTTGTGATTATCCCATCAACCATAGAAGTCTTATACTTCAGTGGTGAGTTTTCTCATAGCCCCCATGTATCCAAACTGTGCTTTTGTTATCTAAATGCACAAAAAATGAACACTATCCTGTGGTAATAATCATTCACTACAACTACTGTCAGTCACCTCCAAAACTGCAGTCCTCTCTCCAGTGACTCACCAACCATTACAAACAAACAGGTCAAATTCTTTCTCATAGTATGAAGTAATCCCTGGTAACCCCCCAAAGTCCAAGAAATCAAGGAACTCAGTGCAAAACAAAGCAGGCCTTTAGGCCTCAGGAGAACCTGCCGCTGAATCTCGGGGCTTCACGAGAAAGACAGAATCGTCCCCCAAAAGAGGGTGTGTAACACCTTTGTTTTGTGTTCCTCAAGGGATTTCAGTGCTTCTAGAAGTCCCTTTTAGATTTCTTTATGAGGTATCAAAGGTAGCAAAAAAAGAAGGTGCGGTAGAAATAAATTGTAGAATAAGTATTAGAGAAGCCAATTTGAGGAGATTTTAAACTTCCCAATAAAGTCAATGAGGTTTTACATTTTTCTCAACAAAAGTTATGCCAACAAGGAAGGAAACAACAAAGAAATGAAACAGTGATGTTTAAAAAAGGGGTTCATTTGACGGAAAAAATTACTCAGGGAAGAAATAAAATCCAAAAGAGAAAAAGCAAATAGGTCTTTAAAAATATATTTAACTTAAATATCAGCTTTTAATTAAGCCAAATTTTGAACCTAAAGCTCATTAAAATAACCAACAAATAATCAAAAAATCTTCTCAAATAAAAACAGAAACCAATAAGCCTCTTTTTGACTTAACCAAAAATTCATAAATTGTCTTTAAAGAGGTATAGCAAAGCTGTCCTCGCAAAATTTAGGCCCACTCCCCAAAGACAACTAAGAGAAAAAGGAGACTTAGATTAACTTCTTAAGACTGGCAATAGTCAGTCAGTAGGCTAGCTGCAAATGAGGTCCAACTAATGTTTTGTCAGGCCATCTTATTTTTTTTGTTTGTTTGTTTGTTTGTTTGTTTTTTTAATGGAGTCCTCAAGCTTTTGGTTGTCTCTCTACACAAGCAGACACAATAACTTGCATTACCCTAAAAGGAAATAAGCCAAACCAAGTTCTCAGTTCACAAAACAGTATGACAAAAAAAAAAAAAAAAAAAAAAAAAAAAAAAATAGCTGTTCATGAAAGGGAAAAGGATCAATAACAAATAGATTTGCAAAATACTCAAGTCACACAAATATCAAACTAATTTTTATACACTTCCCCCACTCTTCCCAGAGTTAAAGGATTTATATCTTTAAAGGACTGGTTTCTTGACCAAAAATCAAACATAGGCTTCAGTAGTAAAACTGTGGAATCCTAACCACTAAACTACGTGCTGGAGTATCTTCTTTGTAAATCATTCAGGGGTTACAAAGCAGGAAGTTCGAGATTTAGGTTTAAATCTGATTTCTTTTTTCTCTTTCAAAAGTCTTGCCAAGTGAATTTCTAAGGCTATTTCCCTTTTGTATGTATTCATAGGTACCAATAAGATGGCTGTTTAGAATAAGAGCTCTTTAAACAATTTTCCTTATTAAAACACAATTTATTCCTTATGTAAGTGACCTGAGCCAATGAGACTTTTTCATACGAAGTCCTAAAGGTAACTTTCTAGATTCAGAATACAATGGACAAAAGGAGCATTTTTTTTAATGAGAACAAAAGATACAGCCTCCCATCCCCCCAAAAAATTCACTTCCACAAGTAGATTAAGAAAGCAACATACTCTTGTAGCCACAAATGGTTAAGAGTGGTGTTTACACATAGAATGAGTTTTGCATTCCACAAAGGAATGCTGGCTCCCAGGCATAGAATCTAGGACACTAAATAGGTCCTCCTGGGATTTAGTTTTCCTAAGATTAACCAGGCAACAAGACTTAAGACAACAAAAGCCCTTTATGGAGAGAAATTACTAAGACAAATACCCCTGAGGGCTTTGCACATTTAAAACAGAGTGGGAGGCTTAAGATCTTATGTGTTTCAGAGTCTCCAATCTTTTCAGACTAGTCACCAGAAGTGACCAAAAATTATATCCCCCAGATAGTGAGTCCAAGAGTGTTTTTACTTGGTCACAAGTAAAGCTCTCCAGACATGAACAAGACTAGAGAGGAACCTCGTCTAATTTTCATATTAGGGTCTATGGTATCCCTTTTTATGACAAAATGACACAGGAAGACAGTCACGAAGGAACAAACAAAGACTGTTTCTGGGAGGAAAAGGATCAGACATTATAAATATTTATACCACTGCACCTGAAGCTAGCCTGTGTAAATGATTTTCTCCCATTAATCAACATTTTAGAGAGGAAAAGAAGACAAGTAGAGTTTTTTGTTTGTTTGTTTGTTTGTTTGTTTGTTTGTTTTTAACCATTCACTCTACCAGATTCCACAGAAAGCGAGCAGGATCCTGACTGGTAAGAGATTCTTTCTCTTCTGTTAATTTGTCACGTCCTGGATTTCCTTAATTTTGACTTGCAGCAAACTGGAGCAGTTTTGATTATCCTGCTCACAGCACCAAAACTGCAGAGGTCAAAGAAAAACACTCTCTTTGCCCTTTGATAGTTTGCTGAAAATCAGCTAACAACACAAAGCAGATTAATAGAAGAAAAGTCATACAAAATTTAATTTAACATGAATAGCATGAGGGAGCCGCAGGAGAATGATTATCCCAGTGGTTTCCATTTTTAAAATGTATTTATTGCCTTCAGATATTGGCTTTATTTTCATTTATTCTTTCTTTTCTTCTCTCTTTTTTTTTTCTTTTAGCTTCCAGTTAGAAATTGTTTTTATTCAACCTGAAGATTTATTAAAATCCTCATAAAATTTAATTTAATTTAATATTTAACATTATTAACGGGATAACTACATCTGCTCTCTTTTTTATGAGGCCTAGATACTATGTATTTCAAATGTATGCAAATTCCTTATATCCAAACTTGTAGATGTTGAAACATTTTTAAAAACTTTTCTAGGCCAGGCGTGGTGGCGCAAGCCTGTAATCCCAGCACTTTGGGAGGCCGAGACGGGCGGATCACGAGGTCAGGAGATCAAGACCATCCTGGCTAACACAGTGAAACCCCGTCTCTACTGAAAAATACAAAAAACTAGCCAGGCGAGGTGGCAGGCGCCTGTAGTCCCAACTACTGGGGTGGCTGAGGCAGGAGAATGGCGTAAACCCGGGAGGCGGAGCTTGCAGTGAGCTGAGATCAGGCCACTGTACTCCAGCCAGGGCGACAGAGCGAGACTCCATCTCAAAAAAAAAAAAAAAAATTCTAATTTTTTTTGAAATGGTGAAAAGACCAACAGTAATTAAAAGTAATTGAATTTTGCTTAATTTACTAGTTGCAATGCACAGAAAATATGCCAAATTTAGTAGCATTGTTTTGTGATATTTTGTCCACTTGAGATATTTTATAAGCATATAAAATATGGAAAATTTAGTAAAGCATTGTTTTGTGATATTTTCTCCCCTCAAGATATTTTATACGCATTGTTTACTGTGAAATTTATTAAAATATTGCATACATACAAGAATGTGTAAAACTCATATTTGTAAAGCATATTAAGTTTTTATAAACTGAAAACGTCTGTTTGACAATCTCCTAGATCAGAAAACAGATTTTTACCAGAACTCCGAAAGCTCCCTTATAACCATTTTCTTCTGCAACAATTCTCTCCAAGGGTAATCACTATCCTGATTTCTAAATCCATATGGATTCATTTGTTTAGTTCTTAAACTTTATCCCAATTGAACCAATGTGTTTGAATTCTTAAATTTAATGTTATGTTTCTGAGGGTAATATGATTTAATGATTACTAATAATATGATTTAATGATTACAAATAATAATTAAATTTCATTAGTCACTTGGTCTTTATGCCAGGAGTTTATGTGTCATTGAGATATCCTGAGGGAGTACAGGGAGTTGCAAAATGTTAATTAATTAAAAATCACTTATTTGTGTTGTGTGAAATATTGTAGTTTACTTGTGCTCCATTAAATATATCTGTGCATTTTACAACAGTGTTATTTAAACTAATTATTACAAAATGTTTAGATAAATTTTAAAAAGTATACAAAGTCCATGCAAAAAAAAGTATTAAAGATAATATTGACCATGCAGTTCTTCCTTGATAATGTTACTTGCTTTAATATTTTTCTTATGACATTAGTACTGCCACATTTTCTTTCTTGGTTGTTTGAAAGATATATCCTTTCTCGGCCGGGAGCGGTGGCTCAAGCCTGTAATCCCAGCACTTTGGGAGGCCAAGACGGGTGGATCACGAGGTCAGGAGATCGAGACCATCCTGGCTAACACGGTGAAACCCCGTCTCTACTAAAAAATACAAAAAACTAGCCGGGCGAGGTGGCGGGCGCCTGTAGTCCCAGCTACTCGGGAGGCTGAGGCAGGAGAATGGCGTAAACCCGGGAGGCAGAGCTTGCAGTGAGCCGAGATCCGGCCACTGCACTCCAGCCTGGGCGACAGAGCGAGACTCCGTCTCAAAAAAAAAAAAAAAAAAAAAAAAGAAAGAAAGAAAGATATATCCCTTCTCATACTTTCCTGTTATCATTTTTAACTTTTTCAACCAAAATTATTTTCCATCTGACTGAAGAACTCATTTTTAGCACTTCTTGTAATGAAACTTTGCTAGTGAATAATCTCTCAGGGTTTGTTTGCTAAAACATGTAATTATTTTCCTTGAATTTAAGGCATAGAATTGCAAGTTGGCTATTATTCTTTTTCAACACTTTAAATGCAATGCTGTGTTTTCAGTTTTCCAGTGTTTCTGTTGAGAAGTCAGTTGTCAATCTTAATGTTACTGTGTTTAAAGAAATGTGTTTTATTTATTATTGTTACTTTTATCTTTTATTTGTATTTATTTATTTTTAAATTGTTTAAATTTATTTATTTATTTATTTTTGAGATGGAGTCTTGCTCTGTCACCCAGGCTACAGTGCAGTGGCGTGATCTCGACTCACTACAACCTCCGCCGAGTTCAAGCGATTCTCCTGCCTCAGCCTCCTGAGTAACTGGGACTCAGGCACACGGCACCACACCTGGCTCATTTTTGTATTTTTAGTGGAGACGGGGTTTCACCATGTTGGCTGGGATGGTCTTGATCTCCTGATTTCATGATCCACCCACCTCGGCTTCCCAAAGTGCTGGGATTACAGGCATGAGCCACTGTGCCCAGTCTATTCTTGCTACTTCTAAAGTTTTGTTTTTATCTTTGGTTTTGTACCATTTCATGATGATTTTTTTATTTATCCTGTTTGTAGTATTGATATGGCTCCAATGAATGGAGGAACACCAGGTTCTTCAAGTTGAATTGGAATAAATGATATGGACACATGTAGAGTGGTTTTAAGGAGTGGAGAGTTTAATAGGCAAGAAAGAAGGAAGAAGGCAGAAGGAAGAAGCTTCCCTGTACAGAGACAGAGAGAAGAGCGCTCCAAATCCAAAAGAGGAGATTTTTGTCCAGCCAGTTTTATGCGATGGCTGGAAGAAGAGGTGTCTGATTTGCATGGGGCTCAGGACATTGGTTTGACCAGGCATGTCATTCACGTAGCCCACAGAAAAAAACTGGCCATCATACCCTAGCCTTTTAATATGCAAATACGGGGCACCATGATGTTCCACACACATTGGATATATGGGTTGGCCATGCTGCTAGGCATACATGGGAGCAAGGGCAAGAAGACAATGGTGGGAATCACCATGTTGGGGGGACCCAGTTTCTAATGGCCTGCATTTGCATATCAAAGGTTACTGGCCTGGCCTAAGGGCCAGGGCTTTCATGCTAGATGAGAAACATTTCTGGAGCTGTTCTAAAAATGAAAACTCTCCAAGGACCCCTTTTCCTCTCTATCTGTCGGAAATAACTTTTTAATAGCTCCTACCACTGTATACTGAGATATTTGGATCTCTGAACACAGTCTCTGAATTGCACTTTGATATTTATTAAAAACGTTGCTGTTTCTTCACTTTCTCCTGTCCTCCTAAGTTCCCAATTATATTTATGTTATTAATAGAAGTTGTGAGCATGTCCTCTAACTTTTATATTCTGTTAACATATCAATTCTTTTTTCTCTTTGTCCTTTAGTTTCATTGTTTTCCATTCACCTGTCTTCCAGATCACGAATTCTGTGTTTTGATGTATGTCCAATTAGCTGTTAACCCTATTTTCTGGATTCTTAATTTTAATTTTATACACCCATTTAATTAATTTATGTAGATTCTACTTTAAAACATGGAATTCTCCATATTTTCTATTTCTCCCATCCTTTCCTTATTTCCATAAATTTTTGAGTCATACTTAAATTCTTTCTCTGATAAAACGAATAGCAACATTCCCTGTTTCTACTGTATTTTTTTTATTATAGGACATTTAATCTACACAAATATCAAATCTTCTTAATGACTTATTATGAATAAAATAAACTGAAAAGTCCCAGCTGATGTTGTCTTTAACCAGAGGAGGTTTCCATTTCATTGATCAGGACAATACTATGAATAGCTGATTTTTGAAATCATTCAGGGATTTAGCTGATTTAGGACTTGGTTGTGGTTTCTGTATCTGAGCCACACTTAATCCCCAGGTATAGTTCATTCAGTTTTTTGATTAAAAGCTTAGTATGTCTGGGTCACCAAAGCCCTGAAAGATTACAGGAGGTAAGGCCCTGTACTTTAGTAGTTTTAGCTTACTTTTTTGTTTTTCTCATACTCAACTTCACTCTTTAGCAAACCTCCTGATGGGGAATATGATCATGTGTTTTGGGTAAACATTGCCCCTCAACATGTTTTCCAAGGCAGAGATTTCATTCTACGTTTCAGAAGTTTTAATTTTGTTTTTGTTTGTTTGTTTTTGCTTAGCTTCCTGCATTAGCTTCTTCAGAGCTAGACAAGTATTCTGTAGGGAAAATCATGCTTATATTTGGAGTATTTCAGGATACAACTTTATTACTTCAACAACATGTGTCTGCTAAAAGCTTCTTTCTGCTGCTTTCTGTGTTCTCAGCAAAGGTGACCAAGAGTTGGGGGAAAAAGACAAATGGAAATAAGTAGCTAATCATGAACAGATTCGCAACTCTCTGGAAGGTTAGATTATCTACAGTTATTCTCCTTCATTAGTAGCATCAGATATAATAATTACAAATAATGTTATTGTATCTCAGCAAAGTAACTCTGATTGTGTGAGTCTACTGTAGTGTCCTAGAATCTACATTTTTAAAACAAATCCCAGGTGATTCTGATGCGTTGAATCTTATATCGCGTATTATAGAACACAAGGCTAGCTATTACTCCCACTTATTTATTATGCTTTTAAAAATGTATCCACTTAAATAATGAATAAATAATATTAGTTGAGTAAATAATAATATGAGGCCGGGCGCGGTGGCTCAAGCCTGTAATCCCAGCACTTTGGGAGGCCGAGATGGGCGGATCACGAGGTCAGGAGATCAAGACCATCCTGGCTAACATGGTGAAACCCCGTCTCTACTAAAAAATACAAAAAACTAGCCGGGCGAGGTGGCGGGCGCCTGGAGTCCCAGCTACTCGGGAGGCTGAGGCAGGAGAATGGCGTAAACCCGGGAGGCGGAGCTTGCAGTGAGCTGAGATCCGGCCACTGTACTCTAGCCTGGGCGACAGAGCGAGACTCCGTCTCAAAAAAAATAAATAAATAAATAAAAATAATAATAATAATAATATGAAAGTTTCAATAACTAACTTAGTGAAAATAAAAATCTGTGGCTATCTTATCCATCTTTCCTAGGTACAGATGTCCTCTGTGGATAATTTAATATAATGAAACATTCAATATGTCCTTAAATAATTATTGTTGTCTGTAAACTGTAAGTTATGTGTAGGTCCAGGATTTTCCCATTTTTTCATCCTTGAAAACTATCATGGTGTGTGTCCTCTGCATTATTTATCTAGTTTGGTAGCACAGAGGGTATGGGATGTCCTGTGCAATTTTTTCCATTGGACTATTTAGTATGAAACCTGTTAGGATTCAAAAGTTCAGAAAAATCTTTAGTTATATTTTTTCAGGGTTTTTTTTTTCCCCCTATACCATATGAATAATGTAAAAATTTATAATATTTTTATTAAACAGAAAAGAAATATTTGAGATAGTGAAAAATAAACAGCACTGTTTGATGATTGTTTCATAAAATGAGAGATCTTATTGATGAATTGTCCCTGACAGGCCATGTAATTCTTCATTTAGAAACTCAGGAAATGGAGAAAATATAATATACATTTTTTTTTTTTTTTTAAATTGGAGGCTATTAAAGAAAAGACTGATTTTTTAGAAAATATAGAGGTAGTCATAAAAGCATACTATTAGTCTTACCAATAACAAGAGAATAAAGAATCAAGATAGAATGAAAGCCATGCTGCTCTGTGTATTATTCAACAATTGTTATGGCAAAATCAAATCCCAAGTTGATTGTGGATAATAGCAACAAACATTTATTTATTGTTTATATTTAGGAGGTCAGATGCAGCTTCTCTAACCTTTCTATATATTATCTTATTCTGGACTCAACATGAAGAAGTTGTCCAACCACTCAAATACATTTAAAATGTTTTCTTGGATATAATGTACAACATGTCTGTTCACGTTCCATTAATCAAATCAGATTGTATGGCCAGGACCAGATTTAACACCACTGGAAAGCCGGCATACACTATTTCCAGAAAGGGCAATGAGGAAGAATATAGTTATGAACAAATAATACACTTTACCGAATCTGAATTAGGTTTATGTCAAATATAGAACAAATAGTGTGAAAACTCCTCTTTCTAAAGAACTAAAACTTAAAAATAGTGCAAATACTTGGGTCCAATCAGCCAGGACAGAGAATTGCAACTCAGACTCCCGTATAAAAGTAGGGTACTTCAAGTACTACAAAGTGAGAAATGTTGTCTAGAAAATATTCTAGTGACCAGGAAAAGAAGAAAGAAAACATAATATCTTAGTTTGGGCTCTTGGTTAATAATAATAATAATAATAATAACAATAATAATAAAATAATAAAATTGTCCTCTATCCCACATTATTTGGACATTTACATGAATTGATTCTATTAGAAAAAGGTGGCCCAATATATATCTATACGGTACTCAGCAGAAGGGGAACACCTTAAGACACTTTTGTCCTCCTTTTCGGTAGAGCTTAAAATAAACACTCACTTTCAAAAATTATACTACTGACAAAAAATCTAGTCATTATGAAGTCAACAAAAATGTAAATTGTGACAGTAAATATCTAAGGACTTTAACATTAGAATTATCAGAAAGTTAAGTTAAAAATGACTTGCAATTAAAAGGCATAGAAAATCTGTTAATAAGATACCATAGAAAATAAGAAAACTTTAAAATTAAATAAAATATTACTTCTAATATTTAAAAGTAATTACATTTAAAATCTAATTTATGCATTTTAAGCTATTATAAGAAACACTCCTATAAATATTCTCATATCTATGTATGTATATTTGCAAAATATAGTCTCACATATATTATATATATATACACACACACAGGCACATGTTTTATATTGCTTGATTAAATACCTAAAAGTAGCATATCCTTAGTTATGTGGTAGTTTTACACTTAATTTTATAAGAAATTGGCTAACTTTTCTTCAAAATGATTGTACAAATTTGCATTCTTACTACTAATATATGAGTTTCAGTACTGCACATCTGCACCATCATTTATCAATATTAGCCTTTTTAATGTTGGTCATTCTCATGGGTATGTATATCTTGATACATTTTTTTATACGTTATTGTTTACCAGCAAGTGACTAAATAAATTTTGGAATATCAGCAATAAAAAGTTAAAAACTATTCATACTTACTGTGGCATGGGTAAATACAAAACAACATACTAATGAAAGAAGACAAACACAAAGAGTGAATGTAGTTTGATTCCATTACATGAAACTCTAGAAAATACAGGCTCAAGCCTGTAATCCCAGCCCTTTGGAAGGCCAAGGTGGGCAGATCACCCGAGGTCGGGAGTTTGAGACCAGCCTGACCAACATGGAGAAACCCCGTCTCTACTAAAAATACAAAAAATTTGCCAGGTGTGGTGTTGCATGCCTATAATCGCAGCTACTCGGGAGGCTGAGGCAGGAGAATCGCTTAAATCTGGGCAGTGGAGGTTGTGGTGAGCCGATATCACGTCATTGCACTCTAGCCTGGGCAACAAGAGTAAAAGTCCATTTCACAAAGAAAAAAAAAAAATCAAAAAGACAGATCAATGGTTTTCTGAGTTGAAGAGTAGATGACAAACTGAATGGAAAGAACCCTGAATAAAATTTTGATAATATAAACATTCTTTGTGTGTGTGTGTGTGTGTGTGTGTGTGTGTGTGTGTGTGTGTGTGTGATGGAGTTTCACTCTTGTTGCCTAGGCTGGAGTACAATGGCACAATCTCAGCTCACTGCAACTTCTGCCTCCTGGGTCCAGGCGATTCTCCTGCCTCAGCCTCCCATGTAGCAGGGATTACTAGCATGAGCTACTAGACTTGCTAATTTTGTATTTTGCTTAGTAGAAATGGTCAGGCTGTTCTCGAACTCCTGAACTCATGTGATCCACCCACCTGGGACTCCTAAAGTGCTGGGATTACAGGTGTGAGCCACCACACCTGGCCGATAATATAAATATTGTATGTCATGTTTGTTATGTTGCTGTCTTAGGGTCAAGAGTCGACAACTTATATAATCTAAATAGCTAGAATATTTCGTACATAAATCATGTTTCAATAAAGATTATTTAAAATATTTTGAAAAATTAAATATGAGATGATAGTTAAAAGAAAATGAGTAGAGTAGAAGGTAGATTTTTAGAAAATATTCAAACAGAACAAATGTACAGGATTAAAAGATATAAAGGAGAAATAATAAAGATACAAGGAGGCTAAACTGAGGTGAACTAATATATGTATATTCATATTTTTAGGAAAAAATGGAATAATAGAGAAGAAAAACTAAAGAAATAATTGATATTTTTAGAAAAATAAAATTACAATTCTTTTAAATTTATAACAACACAGATCAAAAGTAGGATAAAGATAATTCAGTTTGCACAAGATACTATTCAACACATAGTTATTAATCCAAAGAATTCAAAATATAATAAAACTTTCTTAAATGAAAGTTTATCATTTAAGACATCTTAAATAAAGATAATCAAGGACAATACTACTGATAGCATTCTTTTCAAAGTTTTAAAAGAAATATATAAACACACAGTTCAATCTCTGATTACATTGATTGGTTAAAAAATAATGATACCAAATTTACATTATCAAATATATGTAATATTATCTAGGTGAAAATAATAGGCAAAGGCCGGGCACGGTGACTCACACCTGTAATCCCAGCGCTTTAGGAGGCCGAGGTGGGCAGATTACCTGAGGTCAGGAATTCAACACCAGCCTGGCCAACATGGTGAAACCCTGTCTCTACTAAAAATACAAAAATTAGCCAGGGGTCATGGTGGGTGCCTGTAATCCCAGCTACTCGGGAGGCTGAGGCAGGAGAATAGCTTGAACCCAGGAGACAGAGGTTGCAGTAAGCTGATATTGCGCCACCGCACTCCAGCCTGGACGACAGAGAAAGACTCCATCTCAAAAACAATAATAATAAAATAAATTAAATTTAAACAACAACAAAAATAAACAGACAAATCAGTTACAGTAGGGAT
Source organism: Macaca nemestrina (assembly GCF_043159975.1). Lineage (NCBI taxonomy): Eukaryota > Metazoa > Chordata > Mammalia > Primates > Cercopithecidae > Macaca > Macaca nemestrina. The sequence continues at coordinate 127,989,050 of NC_092125.1, forward strand.
AAATGGTACCTTCTACGACTATATTTATACATGGTAATCAAGTTAAACGGGGTTATTAGGGTGGGCCTCAGTGTAATATGCCTGGTATTCTTAGAAGAACAGAAAATTAAGGCAGAGGCACAAAGGGAAGATGACGTGAAGATGCAGGGAGAGATGGTTATCTGTAAGCCAAGGAGAGAGGCCTGGAAGAGATTTTTCTTTTATAACCCTCAGAAGGAACAAACCCTGGTGACATGTTGATCTTAATATTCTATCCCTCAGCATTACAGAAAAATATATTCGTGTTGTTTAAGCCATCCAGTATGTGGTAACTTGTTCTTGCAGACCTAGCAAATGCAGATGACAATCAAAATTAAAGTATTGTACAGCATTTGTACAGTTAATGAGAGATCTATAAATGTGTGATTAATTTTATTTTTCTTTCATTAAACATTTATATTTAACTTTCAGGGATGAGCACTAAAATACTAAAAATACAGTGTATATTTTACACGACTGCGTCCAAAGTATACATAATAGTTAAGTCAAAATGAAGCAAGAAAAGAGAAATAACTGTAAATGAATCATGACAGAAAGTTTAAAATGCTACAAATCATCACGAATTTAACAGTAAACATAATAAATGTATGTGAAATAGTTTTCTGTATTCATGTGAAATTACGTGAACATTTTCAAAATATATAAATGAAACTAAAATATATACAGCAAGTGGGTACTGAAAACTCCATAATTATTTTGACTTACTAGAACACATTTAATATTTAATAGATCAGGCAAGCAAAAATCAGCATAAATATATAATTTTCAATACCTAATTTAAAAGTTCAATTTGATAATTAAAGAATGAATGCTTGACTACTATCCATGTATGAGGTAAAAATTACTTTAAAAATAAAACAACAGAGAAGGCATTTTCTGACTATAACTAAATTTAACTATGAAACTATAAAAATAGACCAGATTTTAAAATCGTATGTAATTTAGATATTTTCCTTGTTCTTTCTAGAAATCACAGAAAACAAGAAAGAAAAATAAAATCACCACAAATTCCTAATTTAATCTTGACATGGAAGTACTTTAAAGCACAATGTTCAAGAGTAAACAACGGCTCCAGCGCCGTGGCTCATTCACACCTCTAATCCCAGCTCTTTGGGAGGCTGAGGTGGACAGATCACTTGAAGCCAAAAATTCGAGACCAGCCTGTGCAACATGGCAAAACCACATAAAAATACAAAAATTAGCTCGGCATGGTGGCACGTGCCTTGTGGTACGTGCCTGTAGTCCCAGCTACTGAGGAGGCTGAGGCAGAAGGATCACTTGAACCTGGGAGGCAGAGGTTGCAGTTCACGCCACTGCTCTCCAGCCTGTGCAACAGAGCAAGATTCTATCTTAACAACAACAACAACAACAAAAAGCAAGCAAAGGGCAGGTACATTGAAAAACATGAAGAGCAAATGCCATGGGTGCAGCTTTCAAAAAGCTGGAGAAATAAACCTTCAAAGGATATGGTACACATTATAGTGAGGTACACTTTCCAAAATATGTATTTGCACTAGGAAAGATGGGGTATAAAAATATTTCTGCCCTATATTCTTTGGAGCCAGTTGGCTCTAAATACAAGAAAAGGATAGGCTCTTGGTATTTAAAGTGTGATCTGATGGCCATTATGTCTTCTTTTGAGAAATGTCTGTTTACATCCTTTGTCTATTTTTTAATCTGGGTATTTGTGTCATTGCTATTGAGTTACTTCAGTTCCTTATATGTTTGGATATTAGTCCTTTATCAGATATCTGCTTTGCAAATATTTTCTCCCAGTCTGTGGGTTTTCTCTTCCCTCTGTTGTTTCCTTTACTGTGCGGAAAACTTTTGGTTAAATACAATCCTATTTGTCTATTTTTGCTTTTATTATATGAAATAAATGCTCAACATCTCTAATTAGCAGGGAAATGCAAATTAAAACCACAATGAGGCATCACCTCAGACTTGTCAGAATGGCTACTAAAAGGACAAATGATAACGTGTTGGTGAGGATGTGGATTAAGGGAACATGTTCACACTGTGTCCAGAATTGGTGGGTTCTTCGTCTCACTGACGTCAAGAATGAAGCTGGGGACCCTCACGGTGAGTGTTATAGTTCTTAAAGATGGTGGGTCTGGAGTTTGCTCCTTTTGATGTTCGGAGGTGTTTGGAGTTTCTTCCTTCTGGTGGGTTCGTGGTCTCGCTGGTTTCAGGAATGACGCTGCAGACCTTCGTGGTGAGTGTTACAGCTCTTAAGGCAGCATGTCTGGAGTTGTTCATTCCTCCCGGTGGGTTCCTGGTGTCGCTGACCTCAGGAGTGAAGCTACAGACCTTCACGGTGAGTGTTACAACTCATATACAGCTCAAAAAGGTGGCGTGGACCCCAAGAGTGAGCAGCAGCAAGATTTATTGCAAAAAGTGAAAGAAGGAAGCTTCCACACTGTGGAGGGGGACCCAAGAGGGCCACCACTGCTGGCTTGGGCAGCCTGCTTTTATTACCTTGTCTGATTCCCCCGCCCCCCCACATCCTTCTGATTGGCCCATTTTGACAGAATGCTGACTGGTGTGTTTACAATCCCTGAGCTAGACACAGAGTGCTGATTGGTGCATTTACAATCCTTTAGCTAGCCACAGAGTGCTAGACAGAAAAGTTCTCCAAGTCCCCACTAGATTAGTTAGATACAGAGTACTGATTGGTGTATTTACAAACCTTGAGCTAGACACAGAGTACTGATTGGTGCGTTTACAAACCTTGAGCTAGACACAGAGTGCTGATTGGTGTGTTTACAATCCTTTAGCTAGACACAGAGTACTAGACAGAAAAGTTCTCCAAGTGCCCACTAAGTTAGCTAGATACAGAGTTCCAATTGGTATATTTACAAACCTTGAGCTAGACACAGAGTACTGATTGGTGTATTTACAAACCCTGAGCTAGACACAGGGTGCTGATCCGTGTATTTACAATCCCTTAGCTAGACATAAAGGTTCTCCAAGTCCCCACTAGACCCAGGAGCCCAGCTGGCTTCACCGAGTGGATCCTGCACTGAGGCTGCAGGCGGAGCTGACGACAGTCCTGCGCTAGGCGCCTGCACTCCTCAGCCCTTGGGCGGTGGATGGGACCAGGTGCTGGTGCTCCTCGGGGAAGCTCCGGGCGTGCAGGAACCCATGGCGGCGGGAGAGGTTCGGGCATGGAGGGCTGCAGGTCCCCAGAGCCCTGCCCCTAGGGGAGGCAGCCAAGGCCCCACGAGAATTCAAGCGCAGCGCCAGCGGGCCAGCACTGCTGAGGGACCCGGTGCACCCTCTGCAGCTGCTAGCTTGGGTGCTAAGCTCCTCACTGCCAGGGGCCAGCGGCGCAGGCCGACTGCTCCGAAAGTGGGGCCCACAGAGCCCACGCCCACCTGGAACTTGCGCTGCCCCTCAAGTGCCCCACGCAGCCCCGGTTCCCACCCGCGCCTCTCCCTCCACACCTCCCCACAAGCAGAGGGAGCCGGCTTGGGCCTTGGCCAGCCCAGAGAGGGGTTACCACAGTGCTGTGGCGGGCTGAAGGGCTCCTCAAGCGCTGCCAGAGTGGACGCCGAGGCTGAGGAGGCACAGAGAGTGAGGGCTGCTGGCATGTTGTCACCTCTCAACACTGTTGGTGGAAATGTAAATTGGCATGTCCATTTTGGAAAATAATATGGATATCATCAAAAAGCTAAAAATAAAATTATGATATTATCCAGCAATCCCACTACTGGGTATAGGTTCGAAGGAATTGAAATTGATATGTTGAAGGGATAGCTGAACATCCATGTTTATTTCAGCATTATTCATGACAGCCAAGAAATGGAAACAACCTAAGTGCCCATGAACAGATGAATGAATAAAGAAAATGTGATATATTTTCACAATGAAATAGTATAGGGCCTTAAAAAAGAAAGAAATTCTGTCCTGGGAAACAACATGGATGGACCTGGAGGACATTGTGCTAAGTGAAACAAGCCAGGGACAGAAACACAAATACTGTATAATGTCACTTATATGTGGAATCCACAAGAGTCAGTCTCATAGAATCAGAGTGGAAAGCGGCTAGGGGGAGGAGGCATGGTGGGAAAAGGGAGATGTTGATCTAAGGATACAGTTTCAAAAGTGCTGAAAGAGTAGACCTTTAACTCTCTTACCACAAAAAACGTTAGTGAGGTGCTGGATATGTAAATTAGCTTGATTTAATTTTCTACATGTTTATATAGATTAAAACATCAGTTTATATCCCATAAATATACATAGCTATTATTTGTAAATATAAAAATAAGTAAATAAATAAAATAAAGAGTGAGTAGTAAAGCATCAGCATCACTACGGAGATTGTTAGAAATTCAGAGTCACAAGCTCTGAGCTATACTTACTGATTCCAGATCTACATTGCTGCAGACCATTGAGTGATGTGTATTCCCATTAAATTAGAGAAGCACTGGGGTAGACCAAATCAGAATATTCAGAGGCAATCCATATTTTGGGAAAGCAGACAGTTTTCATGCATTGCATTTGGGGTGGGGATGGGAGATGAAGAAGAGAGAGGGAAGGAAGGAAGGAAACAAGATGAGGAAAAGGGACAGAGAAAAGGAAGAGGGACTTTTCACTGAGTACAATGCTTAGCTCCTTTCTCAGTTATGTGGGGGAGAGATAAAGTATAAACACATTCAGAAACAAAACTATAGGACAAAAGGAAAATACTAGCCTTTCTAAAATCCAATTTTTACTTTACTCTGACTGAAGTAGGCTGTGATTACACAATCTGAGTAAACCTTTCTTGCTTCAAGGATAAATAATTTAAAAAGAGAAAAAAAATAGAATCTATATAAAGATACTATTTTAAAGTGCAAAACCAACATGCAAAGTAAACAACAGCTGAAGAGCACTCAGAAGATGGATAAAACTGGGACAATATTACAACATGAACAAAACAAGCATTGGATATTTACCACTGTGAAAATAAGCACAAAGACCAATAACAAGAGCACGAAAAAAGATAAAGGATGTGAAAACAAATAGAAAGTGGTGAAATGCAAGGCAGTTGAAATCAGAAAATACATAGAATTAAATAAGAAAATAGAGAAATAAGGTTAAGAAAAAAAATGAGCAGGCAGGGCATGGTGGCTCACACCTGAAATCGCAGCACTTTGGGAGGCCGAGGCAGGTGGATCACGAGGTCAGGAGTTTGAGACCAGCCTGGCCAACATGTGAATCTCTGCCTCTACTAAAAATACAAAAATTAGCCGGGCGTGGTGGCACATTTCTGTAATCTCAGCTACTTGGAACGAGGTGGGAAATTAAAGAAAAATAAAATTAAAAAGAAAGAGAAATAAGTTTTCCTGTATTAGGCTAACTTGTCCCAGAGGCAACAACAGGCACAGCCCAGACCCAGGAAAAGTCTTGATAATATTATATAATGCACTCTGGAGACTATACCAGCACTCCCTCAACATAGGGAGAAGAAAAACAAATTTTCCTTTGTTTCATCGAATGAATTATAGATTCCTGTTCTCTGTAACTGTTGACTTCAAGTATTGTGTTTTATCTAAGCAGTAGAGTGAAGGTCATGACCCCCTGAGCAGGCCTGAGTTAATGGCCACCTGGCCACCATAGTGAAGATTATAGGATAAGTCCATGCCTAGATAAACCTAGATAACAGACATCCAGGTTGCATAGCAAGGGTTATGTGCAATCCTGAGTTATGAACCTGTTACAATTTGATTAACTGTCTTTGTCCTGTCTATATCCCTGCTTTCACGCCACTGTAAGCTTGCTTCAAGCCAGCTCACCCCTTTCTGTGAAGTGTGTATAAAAGTTAAGTGCTGTCTTTGTTCCGGGACCAGTCTTTTGGACACTGAATCAGCTGGGCCTGAGTGTACTCAATAAAAGATTCTCGTGTTTTAACGCAAGGTCTCTATCTCATCCTCCTGAATCCTGCAACAGGGAGGCTGAGGCAGGAGAATAGCTAGAACCCGAGAGGCGGAGGTTATAGTGAGCTGGTATCACATCATTGCACTCCAGCCTGGGACATGGTAAGACACCATCTCAAAAACAACCAAAAAAAAGCGCGAACGTAATAATATGGGTCACTGAAGACACTCGTGAGAAGAGTAATGAAATAAAAGTTAGTAATGCAAGAAAGACAATGTTCAACATGCATTGGGAATGAGTGAAGAAAAAAATTAAAATAATATTAGAATTTTCCTGATATTATAACAGATTTGGAAGTAAACAATGAGCTGGGTGCGGTGGCTCACGTCTGTAATCCCAGCACTTTGGGAGGCCGAGACAGGTGGATCACGAGGTCAGGAGATTGAGACCATCCTGGCTAACATGATGAAACTCTGTCTCTACTAAAAATATAAAAAAATTAGCTGGGCGCGGTGGCGGGTGCCTGTAGTCCCAGCTACTCAGGAGGCTGAGGCAGGAGAATGGTGTGAATCCAGGAGGCGGAGCTTGCAGTGAGCCCAGATCGTGCCACTGCACTCCAGCCCAGCCTGGGTGACAGAGAGAGACTCCGTCTCAAAAAAAAAAAAAAAAAAGAAAAAAGAAAAGAAGTAAGCAATGAACGCTTACATTGTATTACAGTAACACTTCATTAGGGACAGTCAACAACATAATGATCCTCTTACACTTTAAATAATATTAATGATTCTAATAAGTATCTAAACCACAATATCCATCTGTTTATAAGCATGTGTAGGTAAAAGCAGGATTATTAGCTGCACATCCCTAGTGGATTATTTCAAGTCTAACTGTCAATTGGCTACCTGTGTCTAGGAACTATGGCCCCCACTAAGAAATATCTACATACAATTCCTGTAGAAAGAGTGGCTACCCCTCTCTCCAGTAGGAAGAATTACATACAATATTAACTTTTTCCAGTGTAGGGTATGTGGAGCTCCTGTAAACTCCCATGAGCTCAAATTGCTTGATGCTGAAGTAATTGAACTACCACTAACTCTCAAAGTTATGCCCACGATCTCTCCACACAAAAGGGAGAGGTGGTGGAGATGAGAAAATGCAGTGAAAGTGAACTAAAACTCTGCACAACATCGAAAATATATTAACTAAAATAATATATGAAAGCATTTTCCTCAATTACAGTATCAAATAAGAACAGAACATCAAGTGGCATTATGATACCCTTTTAATAGAGTTTAAAATATGCAAAGCAGTATAATGTATTGTTTATTGATAATAGCATGCATAACAAAATAGACATATAAGATGTATTAGTCTGCTAGGGCTGCCATAACAAAGTACCACAGACTGGGTGGCTTAAGCAACATAAATGTATTTATGTTTCTTTTTTCTTCTTTTTTTTTTTTTTTTTCACAATTCTATAGGATAGAAGTTCAAGATCAGGGTGTCAGCAAGGTATCTTTCTTCTGAGGACTGTGGGGGAAGAATGTGTTCCAGGTCGCTTTCTTCTTGGTTTTTAGAGTGCTGTCTTCTCCCCGTGTCCCTGGACACAGTCTCCCCTCTATGAAACCCTCTGTGTCCACATTTTTTCTTTGTATAAAAGACATCATTCATATTGGATGGTCACCCTAATGACTTTAACTTGCTTACCTCTGTGAAGACCTTTTCTCCAAATAAAGATAAGGTCACATTGAGAGGAGCTGAGGGTTACAACTCAAATGTGTAAATTTTGAGGGAACACAATTCAGCCTCTTAACACGATAATAATAAATGCCAAATTCAGGTTAGTTATCACTTTTAGATTGGAGAGTTTGAGCAAGGAGGTAACAGGGTTCTTCCAGCTATGTTTAATGTCTTAAACTGAGTGCTTTTTTTTTTTTTAACTCTTCATAATTCTATGTATACCCCAGTTCTTTCAGAATAAATTAAAATTGAATAACACAAAGGTTTAGACAAAATATTAAGATATGAGTGGAGTTCTCTGTTTTAAACCAATAAAAAATATTTTTTTAAAAATTAAAAATGCCAGGAAACTCTATGTTCCAGAAGAAAGTTCATATCTAAAACAGAGTGGTAAATTTCAGGACCATTAAGTCTGAATGACAATGCCATACAGAAACTGAGTCAATTTTTTTTAGGATGCTGGATTTTGAGGGAACTAGATCTTCCTTTCCTGCTTCAACGGTGGTGCATCACAAATATCCTGCTCACCAACTAAATCATACTGGTGCCTGAACATTCTCTGTGCTTTCTTCTTCTGGCATATTTCAAAAGAGAATTCTACTAGTCTTTGCATACTTTACCTAGCATTCTAGTTACACTTTAGTAAAAATTACTTACCCTGTGAAATAGTAACCACACTATATTTCACTTCATCCTTCCCAACTCTCTCCAAAATAAAAGATTCATTTATTTTTACCTGATAGTCCTATTTAATTTTTACTGTGCTATAGAAACTGTTCTTATTAGATAGCATTATGATGGATGGTTTATGTATCTGGCTCCTAAAATGTGCCATGCTCTCTTTGTGTGCAACAAGAAATTTTCACCTTCATCTTCTTATCAGAAAGGTTAGTACCTGTCATTTATACAGAAATTATTACACGATTGTACTGTGAGTGACTGAAAGTGTCATCCCATTTGACATGAATAATAGATTTTATTCTAAATGATAATTTTTCCTGTATAAAATGTCTTGATGCAATTGTAATGACATTGATATGCCAAGTCTCTAGGTGTATGATTTTAATTGATTTTACTTTTACTTATTGAAATATTTGGAAAGTTGGCTGTCAAATGCACAGTCACAGGGAGTAGCTATATTAAGCTAATTTTAGAACAGTACCTTAGAAGTGAGAGTTCATCCAAACAAGAATGTTATACTTAATATTAGGATTTCTGACTGTTTGCAAAAGCTATTCTTCATGTGTGACTGACACTATGTTCAGCAGCAACCATTGTGTGGATCTTTACAACAACATACAATAACATATGTATAAGGAAATAAATTTTAAGACCCTGCTATGTAAGGTCAAGGATCTACTCCTTTCTTTGCAGGATTGAATGAGAGCCTGAATCACCACCTGGTAGACTCTGGTCACATGAGCACCTCTATGGTGTGGACACATTTAACAACATGGGTGACCTTAGCTATGGGTATTAGCAGTGACAGAACTAAGAGGCCAGCAAGAGGGGCAAATTCAGCAACTAAAACTTTGATGTTTGTGGTCATGGTAAATTGTTCTAAAATGAGAAGCTGACAGTGGGACTTCATGTAAAAGCTGGACTGGAAATGAGGATGCTAAAAGTTGGAGAAAAAATTTATTGGCTATTACCTTTGTCACACCTTCTTGGTTTTGTCTCATTTTAAACGTGTCTCTGGGGCTTCTCCAGCTTAGACTAATTACACCATAATTGCATTTCATTGACTTAACATTCTAAGTGGCGTAATTGCACCAAAAAAAATGCTTTAGAATTACAGTGACTACTTTGGAAAACTTTTTAGGTGAATTTTATTGATTGATTGATTGATTGATTGATTGATCATGTATACTGCAGTCAGATGAACAGGTGAGAGATTCCCTCAGTTTTTGTTTGCCTGAGAGGCTCTATTTCTCATTCACTTTTAAAGAATATTTTTTTTTGAGCACAGGATTCTAGACTGGTGTGTGTGAAAGTGTGTGTGCGTGTTGGTGTGTGTGTGTATGTGTGTTTTCCTTTTAACATTTAAAATACTCCATTCTCTTCTAGTGAGCACGGTTTGGGATGTTAGCATGGTTGGGATGGTTAGCATGACGTAATTCTTATTTTTGTTTCCCTATAGGTAAGTCTCCACTCCCTCTCTGCCTGGGTTTCTGCCATTTGAATATTGTATGCCTAGGTGTAAACTTGTTATATTTGTACAGTTTGGCTTCCCCTGAGATTTCTGGATTTGTGGTTTGGTGTTTCTTAGAATTCTGGACAATTTCAGCCATTATTATTCAAATACTTCTGCTTTTTTTTTCTCTCTCTCTGTCTCTCTTGCTTCTTCCTTTGGTATTCCTGTGACACATAATTTAGACACATAATTTTTTTTTTTTTCCGAGACAGAGTCTTGCTCTGTCGCCCAGGCTGGAGTGCAGTGGTGCGATCTTGGCTTATTGAAACCTTCACCTCCTGGGTTCAAGTGATTCTCCTGCCTCAGCCTTCCAAGTAGCTGGGATTACAGGCACGTGCCACCACTCCCAGCTAATTTTTGTATTTTTAGTAGAGGCGGGGTTTCACCATGTTGGCCAGGTTGGTCTTGAACTTCTGGTCACAAGTGATCCACCCACCTAGGCCTCCCAAAGTGCTGGGATTACAGGTGTGAGCCACCACGTCCAGTCGAGGTCTCTATTGACATACTTTCAAAATCACTGATTTTTTCCTAAGCTGTACCTAGTACACTGATAGAGTACCTAAAAGGACCTCTTCGTTTCTGTTACACTGGCTTGTTTTGTTTTGTTTCAGAATGTATGGTACTTCCTTTTGCTTACTTCTAGGGTTTCTATCTCATTATCGTCTTGCTTATATTACCCATTTGCTTTTTCATCTTCTTCTTTTTTTTTTACAGCAGAATCCTTAATGTATTAGTAATAATTATTTTCAATTGACTGTTTTATAATTCTAAAATCTGTATCACATAAGAGTCTGGTTTTGATGTTTGCTTTGTCTCTTCAGATTATGTGTTTGCCTTTTAGCATGTTTTGCAATTTTTTGTTTGTTTGTTTGTTTGTTTTTTCAGATGGGGTCTCCCACTGTCGCCCAGGCTGGAGTGCGGTGGCGTGATCTCGGCTCACTGCAACCTCCGCCTCCTGGGTTAAAGTGATTCTCATACCTCAGCCTCCCAAGTAGCTGGGATTACAGGCACCTGCCACGAAGCCCAGCAAATTTATTGTGTGTTTAGTAGAGATGGTGTTTCGCTATGTTGCCCTGGCTGGTCTCAACCTCCTGACTTCATGATCCGTCCGCCTCAGCCTCCCAAAGGGCTAAGGTTACAGGCATGAGCCACTGTTCCCGGCCTCTTGCAATTTTTTGAAAGCCAGACACCGTGTATCATGTGGTAGAAATAGAGACAAACAGGCCTTGATCGGGCTAAAAGGCAGGCTTCATTTAATCTTTGCTGTAGTCGTATGTAGCTATAGGTATCAATAGTTTTTATTTCCTTCGGCTCACTTGTTTTTGTTCCCTCTATTGTCTTTGGGCTTCCCTAGAAACTCATTACGTAAATTATGTGTCTTGTAGTTCTCTCAGTTATAATCTACTCTTATACAGGAATGCTGTTGATATGCTATTAGGTATTAGGGAGAAGAAGTATTCATCTTAAGATTAAATCTCTCTCTCTCTCTCTCCCTCTCTTCTTTCTGTGTAAGTGTGCCAGAATCCCTGAGCCGTGGTCTTGATTATGTGAGATGGGAATGCTATAAGAGGCTCCAGTTGTCTAATGATCCTCCTTCTAGGCCCGATAAGACTCTCATAAAGTAATTTTTGTTAACAGAAAGCATTTGGTAAGGATAACAAACATTCTGAGAGTACTTATTGTTTCCAAGGTGGAAATAACTCCTACTACCCAAAGGTAGAACATATTTTCCTCCATTCTTCATTGTGGGTACCTGGTGAAGCTCTTGGGGATAAGACTCACAAAAGTATTTCCTCCTCACCTCTTCTGAGACAGGGCTTTCAGCAGTTTTTAACTAAAGCTTGTCCACTTACAGCAATTAGTGGATTAAGTGTTCCTACTTTTTTCTGGTTTCTGCTGTTTCTGCTCCTGATAAGCTGTGATTTTCTGCATCTGGCTGACACTAGTTTTCAAGGGAATGGTTTGCCTCATACGTGAATTCTCTAATGGATCTAAGAAAAAATTTTGATTTTTAGTTTGTTCACCTTTTTCTCCTCAGGTAGACAGAAGTGACAACTTCCAAATTCTTTAAACGACATAGTGGAAAACAGAAGTGAAGCTTGTCTGTTTCTATAGGAATTTTTGCATCTATATTCAGGAAGAATATTGGTAATAAGACTGACTCAATCAATATTGCTATTCTTTTATCTTGAAGAGACAAAGCTTCCAGAAAAGCTATAATTTTGTGAAAAGAAATAGGTCATTTGGACATGATTTATCAAAAACTGTAAATACTTCCAGTAGATTACAGTCTATTCAAAATATTCATTAATCATTATTCACAATAGCCACGATATAGAAACAACCTAAGTGTTAATAAATCAGGCACAGAAAAAAACAAAAAACAAAAATCATGATCTCATTTATATGTAGAATTTATTTTTCATGTTCATATATAAAGAAACAGAGAATGAAACCGTGGTTGTCAGGGGAAGGGGCAGGACCTGGAAGGAAGAAATGGAGATGTATATCAGAAAACATCAAGTAACAGATATATAGGATGAACAAGTCCAGAGATCTAATATACAACATGAGGACTATATTTAATGAAACTTGTATTTGAGATTTTTGTTAAATAAGTAGATTTTACTGTTCTTGTTATGAAAAATTAATTATATGATGAGAGATGTTAATTTTTTCAATACAATAATCATTTTATTATCTCTGTATATTCCAAAACATCACGTTGAAAACCTCAAATATACACAATAAAATTTATTTTTTTAAAAAAAGAAAGTCCCCATCTAAGACTTAATATTTCAATTGATTGGAAAATATTTATAAATTGAAGTGTTTCTACTGAGTTTATACAGTTGTCTTGATAAATGAAATCTTTACCTAATAAGATTAAACTAGATTATTTTTGCAAGTTTTGATTCCTTTTCAAGTATTGATTTTAATTAATATTAGTAATCTGAAAGGAAACAAAAAGTCTATGACTATGAAAAATCCAGCTCCTTTATGACTCACACTAAATCTACTACTTAATGTACTCACATAATTGAATACGCTCACATTTCTCATTGACCATCTTTAAGACAGTTGAAACAGGATAATTTCCAAGAAGGCATTCATACTGAAAGGCCTCCATATAAATCAGATCCAAATTGAAAATTTTCATGCAGAATCCAACTAGCTGAAATGGCAATATTTGAAATAATGAGAAATCTTAAACTGTACAATGTGGCAGGTAAAAAAATAATTCATAGAAATCATAAGTCAGCCTCTAAAAGATGACCATTTTCCTTACATATCTCCAGTAGGTTCCACTGACTGAGAAAAACTGCAAGTTGAAGCTTTGTTTTTTTTCCCCTCTCTGGTAGTGTTAGAAATTGCAAATTCGGGAACTTTTAAGTAAAGAACTAATTTTCCATATCTCTGTCATGGTAATGGATTAACAGATTGTACCTTTCAGAGTTAATGGATTAAACATAATACCACTCAGCTGTAAAAGAAAACAAGCTATCAACAGATATAACTTCAAGGATGAATCTCAAAATTATTATGCTAAGTTATAGAAAAACAAAGAAAACAAAATGGAGTATCTACTATATGATTCTCTATATAAAAGTCTGTACATTTATTATTGATAAATATTGACAAAAAAGAATATTATTGTCTCCAACCTTGGTGGAGAGTATGGAAGGGGACAGGGAAAATAAGGATTTAATTTATACAGGGATTTGAGGAAAGGATTGTAGGTGATGGATATCTTTATTATCTTAATTAAAAAATTTTTTCATGACTATATACACATTCAAAACTCAATAAATTGTACACTTTACAGAAGTGAAGTTTACTGTAAATCACTTATTGTTCAATAAAGCAATATAAAAACAAAAAGTTATTAAGAGTATCAGTTTGTATTCTAGGCAATGGAATCCCAATTTTTATGAAACCTCCTAACTGAAATTTCCCTGTGACTCTAAACAGAAACAAGAACTGCGTGATTTAATTAAAGTTTTTATTTCTACTCTGCATCTTCTTTGTTATTGTAAACCCATAATACATATTTGTATATGAGTGCTCTGGGCAAGACCTTGGAGGTTAGACTCAATCTCATTTGAATGATCTCAGACCAATTTCTTATTAAAGGTATTCCAGAAACCCAGTGGCAGGTGTCTACCCATATTTTCTATGAGCAATAGCGGCATCAAATAAACAATGAGATTTTTCAACTTTGAATTTAAAATGTGCCTTATATTTGATGGTATTTCATGCTTTCAATTATTGTTAATTATTGAAAATAGGAAACGTTTATTAGCAAGTAGGCTCACCTCTTATGAAATTTCATAATGTTTGCCTCTGAAACATTTCTATTCATTGCTATGAATTATATCCTGTTGTTCTTTTATTACTTAAAGAAGGGGAAATCCATGACTTTTTATCCTTTCTGTTGTGAACTAAGCATGCTTTTAAACAATTTATTGGAACTCTCTGTTTAAAAATTTAAACATTCCTTGTTTGTTGGTAGATTATAACTTAAGGCTGAAACAAGTAAATAGTAGGCAGAATAAGACCTCTCAATGTAACAATAAAGTGAGATATTTTACTAAAAGTAAAATCAGCTCAGATATCAGAACATATTGCAATTACCAGATATTGCTTAATTTTTGAAATGTATAAGATTTAATCTATACTTGCTGTCAGTTATATTTTGGAATATGACTGCAGAATACAATACATTGTGGAACCAGTAAATTTTTTTACCCATCAAAATAGTCTACAATTAAAATAAAGCTTTTAAGGATTCCCTAACGATAGAATTACATATGGAAAAAATAACACGGAAGCTCTTAAAATGTGTTAGCTGAATATTATGTCAAAAAAGGATCCCTCCCTAAGATCATGACCTCTGTAATACTCCAAAGAGTCAATTCATTGGATTTGCAAAAAGATACTGTTATAGAATGTCACTGATCAGCTCTGGAATTTGCAAAATTTACTGGAAAAAAATTTGCTTGAAGATTATTTCTAGTACATTCATAAGAGTTGCTTAAGGTGACAGAGACTTCAGGTAGAAACTTTCAAAATATTTGCCATTATGCCTCATCAGTATTGGTGAAGAGATTTTGCTAATCTTACTGCCTTTTTCTAGTGCACTCCTCATTTATCACAAGCATCATTCTGGAAAAAGTGTCAAAATGGAACACGGCAATAATCCAAGCCTCATTGTCCAATATTTCAAAAAAAAAAATCTTCAAATAGATTTCAAGAAACCACTCACCTGCTACAGGTTTTCTCTAAATGTTTGCATTTTTTCCTGACTTATTTTTGATGAATTAAAGCTTTCCACTCCCAAAGAACTATAAATGATGGTAGCATAATTTTCCATTTGATTTTGTGTCCCCGGCTGGGGAATTCCAACTTGTCTCTCCAATGATAGAGACTTTCACTTTACTTGGATTCCTAACAGATGAATTTGAAAAGTCTTACCACTTACTAAGAAATTTTACTGCTTCTCTCATCCTTAGTACTCAGTAAAAGCAAAGAGAATCAATGACATTTTAAAACTACATTAGCAAATGTATTTGGCATTCTTGAACTTCCTTGATCAACAGAGTCACCTCTGACCCTCCTGTTCACGATACCCATACCTTGTAGGTCTCATGCCTTTCACTAGCAAGTTTGCCTCCATGAGGTTGAATATGGCACTCCTGATTTTGAACTCTAGCTTATCTCATCAATACATCACAAATTATTTGTATGATTTATGCAATATATCCAGTTTTAATAATAGGTAAAACCTCCTTTCTTTACATTCTTGCAACAGGCTCTAAATGATCTAATACTAAAAACTGTCTTACGAAAATATACCAGAAAGAGAAATGCCTTAGAACAATTTTGAAAAGACCCAGTTAAGTACTTTTGAACATTAAAGGAGCAGTTAATCTCCAGCGTATTGATCCATGGCTAAATGTGTTCTAGTTTAAAAGATATAGGACATGGACTGCCACTATATCAGGAAATGTAAAGCACAAGGAGTCTTAATAATCCTCCAGAAATAGATGGCTTTGGTTGGTGTATCAGTCACAGTGTAGTCAACAGAAAGGAAAACCACATAGTAATTCAAACAGGAAAAGGTCAATAAGAAAAGTTATTAACTATAGCAAGTAATTGGAGTAATGTGATGTTGGCTAATGATTTAAAAAAAAAAAAAAAAACTCCAAATAATATAGTACACAGTCAAGATCCAGAAACTGTTGGAGAGGGCAAAGTAATGGCTCACAGAATGGCAATAAGTTGTTGGGGTGCTCACTGACTGGACTTCTGAAAATCCGCCCTCTAGAACTTACTGTAAATCCTTAGGGTTCCAGAAAAAGGCAGAGGTTACTAAGGTAACCTCCACTGACAACAGTTACCATCATGCCAGCTGGTAAAGAAAACATAGTTAAAGGACCCAGATCACATTTTTGCATAGCAGTGAATGAAAGATGAATTTGGAACTGAGAGGCAATAAATAGATAAGTGGCACAGAAAGAGACAAGGCTTCCCTCAATACTTTTGAATCAAAATAATCGCATGACATGAGCGTCTAACTGTAGGCACAAATTTTATATTTTAATTGGCATGCTGTTATCTAGCTATTGTATTTTCTCCTTTCTGGAATAAAATTCTAGATTGTTAGCATTTTTAAAAATCTCAGCCTTGATATTAACAAAGTCTCTATTCTTAAATTTTTCTTGTGTGATTTAGTCTCTCTTTGGTATTAGAATCCAACCATTGGCTTCAGTTTTTTTATTATTATTATTACAAATCAAAAATCTAAACATTAAGCCAAACAGCAGTGATTTGGACACTTTCTTTTTTTTTTTCTGAGTGCCAAACCTCTCCCTTTGGAACCAGTTAATTATTCTAAAAATGGTCTTACAAGTAATGTACTCTACTGATTTTTTAAAGATGTAATATAGCAAAAAAAAAAAAAAAAAAAAAAATAGGCAACCAAAATGCTAAAACCTTTTGCATGTCACATCTATGAAGGGAACAACAATGAAACAATACCCAGAGAACATTTGTAAGAGATACCTTCTGTAACCAAACTTTCATACAGGTAAGGTTCAAGAAGCAAGCAGATAATGACAACGTGTATTTCATAATAATCACAGAAGTTTTACTATGCATGCAATTTTCTTGATTCATTTTTTCCTAATTCTTTATTTATTTTCTTTTTATATTCTGCCTATCTAATTATGCTCCTGTCTCAGAATGTTACCAAAACTATACAGTAAATTATACCTAGCTTAGTAGGGAAATTTTGCCTGGCAACAAGTTATTAGATCATCTCTGAAAATATGATATTAAATGTATGGCACAAAAGCCTATTGGTTACTAAAAGAAAATTAGATATGAACTTACTATCTTTGTAACCTGCCACAAGTCTCAAAAATATTCCTTAATGTCATACACAGTTCATTTTTGTTCAACTTTTTTACCAACATAAAAATAAAAACAAAAAAAAGAAAAGAAAATAGGGATTGTTCAATAACTTCAATCAAGAGGAAAAACTGAGTTCTGAAATCCCAAACTTTAACTCAAAATGAATTATTCATTATGTTTTCAAATCTCTTCATATTATACTGTATAAAAAGACATGAGAAATGGGAAAAAGTGTGCATGCAATCGTTTAGAGATTGACCAGGGCTGGAAAATGTTACTGGGGTGTTATAACTTCTCACAAAAAAAAAAAAAAAAAAAAAATAGTAAGAATAAATAAATAAATAAATAAAATAAATGGAAAAGCAGACATAGACATGATACTGTGTTTTTGAAAGATACATATTTTATTTTAGGAGAATTGTGTACTCAAATCTCTAGCGAACCCTCTGAGGTCTTTAATATTATTATCAAAGTCCAGAGAACAAAGGAAAAACTTAAGAAATTATTATATTTTGCTCATACTCTCATATCTGAGAGTATTAGTATTGAGTACTAGTATTGAGTTCTCAATCCCTGAGAACCAAGGATTGCTTTTTTTGGTTTAGTTTGTGCACTATTGGCTTCTAGTTTAGAAGTGGACTACAAACTTTGAACATAAATCGTTTCTTCATATTTATCTTGGTTGTAGTATTCAAATGTGTGATCTTTAGAGTCCCAAACTCTGTTATTCAGACACTCCCATCAAATGATGCAACAAATGATCATTCATCTAAAAGATAAACCCAACATGTGTAATGGTTCAAATAACTGCCACTCTACAGTCATGAATATGCAAAGAGTGCAGCAGATCTGAAATTATCATTTCACCAGTTGGTAATGCTCTACCTTCCAACTCACACTAAATAATGAATATAAAAAGGTTGTGACAATTAAAACCAACCCTGTCACTACAACTTAGATATGATGTGGACCACATATGTCAATATTACTTAGTTTGTTCCAGGTAAATTTTGCTGCAGAGTTAGGACTATAAAACAATAAATTTTTTTAATGTGTGCTTGAGGAAATCCCTAGAAGTCAATTTAATGAAATCAGCATTTTGGTCATGGCAGCATGCAGTTCATGTGTAAAATAAAGATTTACTTCTTAATGCATGTCAAGGTCCTCTAATTAGACTAAAATACTATGTCACAAATTTTGCCTAATTTCAGCCAGATTTTTAATCCTGGAAAGGCCCATTGCAAATTACATGAGCTCAGAACCCAAAGCTCTATATATCTTACCTCGTAACTTACCTTTTCTGAGACACTGATCAGGTGGGATTCATTCTTAAAACTTTGTTTTGTTAACAGATTTTGTAGTACTTTGAGGAGTTCAGTAATCCTAACCTTTATAATTCCAAATCCTCATTTATAAATTAAATAATTTAAGCTAAAAAAGTATTTTCCTAAATGTGTTGTTCAAAAATGTTATGAATTAAAATGCTGATAAATACATTTTAAAATGTTTTACTCCAAATGTTTCCTGAGAATTTTTAAACATCCCATAATTTATTGTATTTATTTATTTATTTATTTTTGAGACGGAGTCTCGCTCTGTCACCCAGGCTGGAGTGCAGTGGCCGAATCTCAGCTCACTGCAAGCTCCACCTCCCGGGTTCATGCCATTCTCCTGCCTCAGCCTCCCAAGTAGCTGGGACTACAGGCGCCCACCACCTCGCCCGGCTAGTTTTTTTTTTTTGTATTTTTTAGTAGAGAGGGGGTTTCACCATATTAGCCAGGATGGTCTCGATCTCCTGACCTCCTGATCCACCCGTCTCGGCCTCCCAAAGTGCTGGGATTACAGGCTTGAGCCACCGCGCCCGGCCAATTTATTGTATTTTTAAAAACAAACTTTGTACACTATGAGGTAGTGTAAATCTACTGGAGACAGGCTGAGAAATATCTAGAACCCTAAGGGTATTTCTGGTTTTAAGATATTAATTTTTCCACTTTAGCAATCGGGAGATTAGTCTTCGTTTAGGTGATATTTTTACCTGCTAATATTTTATACAACATGTGTGTCAATGCATTTATTGAATTATTGGGGTTTTTTTTAGTTACTTACTTTTCTTCATGAGGTAGCTGGCTACTCATCATGAAGTATATTGGTCATGGTACTAGTGAGAGGTGAGAGAAGAGAAGAAAATGATACTGGAAATATCATACATGCATACCCACCAACTTTTCACTGCATAACTCCTTTCTTTCATAGTGTCAGAATGCAGATATATGTGGTATGCTCTATGAAAGGTATTTTTTTCATGTACACAAAATCTATCTTTTATGTCTTTCATGTAAGATATATACATTCAATTTTCCATATCAATATATAATATAATATTTTATTGTTTTAATAACATATTTATGATTTTCACTTATAAATTAAATATGATCTCTTAGTTGGCAGCTCACTGTAAATTTACTTTCTTAATGTCAGTGAGAGTATGGTTGAATTGTTCATATACTTTTTAGTTTGTTTCACTTGTGAGACTGTTGCCTGAATGTGGGATAGCATAAAGTTTGTCTTGAAATATTATATCACTATTTATTGGTTATTTGTTTTTTTCATTAAGTAGCTGTCTACTCTTAATTAAGAATATTGGATAGAATTTATCTATGGAATAAACCACTAAGATGAGATCGAATGCTTGAATCCTTAGTAATTTTAACACTATAATTATCATAGCTGAGGTATATGAACTTCTTTCTTTATCAATAAAAATGTCTTATGAATAGCTCTCAAACCACCTCTCTTAAGTTGCATTTCAAGCACAGATACAGCCAGAGTCCAAGGCCAAACATCTACATTGATTTATTCTGTTAGACCTGAAAACTAAGCTCTAAATGCAAACATATGTTGTAGAATACAAAATTTGGTCTTCAGAAGACCAAATAACAATAATAATTGATCTCCTAGGAAGAAATTTGCATTTTTTTAAATAATCTTCAGATATTAACATTTCATTTTAGAATTCCAAAATAGAAGCTACATTTGATCTTTAATAGAGTGATTTTATATTCAGTAGGACATCAGCAAGTGTGACCTACTAATCATAACCTTTCATTTTGCTCTGTTATCAGGCTTGTTTCAGCTTGTGTTGCTTCATATTCTATTTATTAATATTGCTAATACATTAATGAGGTCAACTGATTGTAAAGCACATTAGACAACGTTAAAACTTTCATCAAGGTGTACAGTCTTTGATAATGGCATTTTTAATAAAATTATTTTTCAAAAAACTTCTTATAAGCAGCTTTACTTGTTAGTGCCTTATAGATTTATATAATATAATGTATATTTGTTTCTCTTTATAGTAAATTTGTTATCAGCATGACAGATACCCTTTAAATGAGTGGGTTTTTCTATCTCATTTTAGCAAACAACTAATGTAATGTATTCTTTATTGCTCATGTTGTTCAATAGGTCTTTCTGTGATGGTTGAAACGTGCTAATACTCCACTGTCTGATATGGTAGCCATTAGCCACATAAGGCTACTGAGTATTTGAAATGCAGCTAGCATAACTGAGGAACTGACTTTTAAATTTTATTTAAGTTTACTTACTTAAATTTAAATTAGTATGTGTGACTATTGATTACCATGTTGGACAGCAGAACTGTAAACTTTTTGAAATATATTGTCACCAGTGCCACTTATTATTGTCTTGATGACTTCCATAAACATATTAAATTTTAAATCGTCAACCATATGGCATATTGTTTAATACTGTTATACAACACGTACCTTCCCTTTCATTTGTTAAATGGGCCTAGTTTTAAAGGGATTAATAGGTTATTTTCAATCTAGCACACTGACTTTATATAGGTCCTCTTTCTCCAACTCACTTTCACATTGTTTATCTTGCTATGAAATATAAGAAATATGGAAAGTCATCTTAAATATATATTATTAAGTATGTATCATTTTATTTATAACCATTGAAATTCATCTGTTCTATTTTAAGGCAAATAATATATATATATATGTTTTATCAAAATTAGTCATTCTAGATATAGCCATAATTTGCCTTTTGAGAATTACTGCAGAAGCAAAGACAGGGACTTAACCTTGTATGATAACATAAACATTTGGATGAGGGGATGACACTCAGAACTCAGTAACTGGCTGAAAGAGTCATGTTTTTCTTCAACAAATATTTGAGTTAAATATTTTGAAGTTTTATTTGACATATCCAGATAGTCACAGTCCATATCTTTCTCTCTGAATAATATTTGGATAACGATTCTAAGCATGACTTTTAATTTGGTATACAACATGCTTTTGAAAACTGATATCTGAATGAAAATTGAGTCTTAAATGTCAATATTTTGTACCTACCAGAAAGCTGGCAGACTTTATGAAATACTCTATGAGTGTCTCTAAAGTAAGAACTTTTCATGAATTTCATTTGTATTGTTTAAACTTTTATTGGGACACTCATCAGAATTATCACTTTACTGATTTCAATAATATTAGAAGATAGTAATTCATTTCCTTGAGTTTCTAGAGTCAGGAAAAAATGACATGTAAAAACACAATTTCTGTTGTCTCATATACATTTTGTCAATGTAAATCTTACAAAAGTTGAATTTGTATCAGAATTTAGAAATACCATCTCTTTAAGTTTCTTTAGAGGTGAATAAATAAAAAGAGATTTGTCTTGACAATCCAGACTCTTTTTTGGTTCCATATGAACTTTAAAATAGTTTTTTTTTTTTTTTTTTTTTTTTCCAATTCTGTGAAGAAAGTCATTAGTAGCTTAATAGGGATGGCATTGAATCTATAAATTACCTTGGGCAGTATGGCCATTTTCACAATATTGATTCTTCCTATCTATGAGCATGGGATGTTCTTCCAATTCTTTGTGTCCTCTTTTGTTTCATTGAGCAGTGGTTTGTAGCTCTCCTTGAAGAGGTACTTCACATCCCTTGTAAGTTGGATTCCTAGGTATTTTATTCCCTTTAAAGCAATTGTGAATGGGAGTTCACTCATGATTTGGCTCTCTGTTTATCTGTTATTGGTGTATAAGAATGCTTGTGATTTTTTTCACATTGATTTTGTATCCTGAGACTTTGCCGAAGTTGCTTATTAGCTTAAGGAGATGTTGGGCTGAGATGATAGAGGTTTCTAAATACACAATCATGTCATCTGTAAACAGGGACAATTTGACTTCCTCTTTGTCCAATTGAATGCCCTTTATTTCTAAGCCAAAAGAACAAAGCTGGAGGCATCATGCTACCTGACTTCAAACTATACTACAAGGCTACAGTAACCAAAACAGCATGGTACTGGTACCAAAACAGAGATATAGACCAATGGAACAGAACAGAGCCCTCAGAAATAATATCACACATCTACAACCATCTGATCTTTGACAAACCTGACAAAAAAAAAGAAATGGGGAAAGCATTCCCTATTTAATAAGTGGTACTGAGAAAACTGACTAGCCATAAGTAGAAAGCTGAAACTCGATCCCTTACTTACACCTTATACAAAAATTAATTCAAGATGGATTCAAAACTTAAATGTTAGACCTTAAACCATAAAAAAACCCTAGAAGAAAACCTAGGCAATACCATTCAGGACATAGGCATGGGCAAGGACTTCATGTCTAAAACACCAAAAGCAAATGCAACAAAAGCCAAAATTGACTAATGGGATCTAATTAAACTAAAAAGCTTCTGCACAGCAAAAGAAACTACCATCAGAGTGAACAGGCAACCTACAGAATGGGAGAAAATTTTTGCAGTCTCCTCTTATCTGACAAAGGGCTAATATCCAGAACATACAAAGAACTCAAACAAATTTACAAGAAAAAAATCAAACAATCCCATCAAAAAGTGGGCAAAGGATATGAACAGACACTTCTCAAAATAAGATAGTTATGCAGCCAACAGACAAATGAAAAAAGGCTCATCATCATCACTCGCCATCAGAGAAATGTGAATCAAAACCACAGTGAGATACCATCTCACACCAGTAAGAATGGCGATCTTTAAAAAGTCAGTAAATAACAGGTGCTGGAGAGGATGTGGAGAAACAGGAACACTTTTACACCATTGACGGGACTGTAAACTAGTTCAACCATTGTGGAAGACAGTGTGGCGATTCGTCAAGGATCTAGAACTAGAAATACCATTTTATCCAGCCATCCTATTACTGGGTATATACCAAAGGATTATAAATCATGTTGCTATAAAGACACATGCACATGTATGTTTGTTGTGGCACTATTCACAATAGCAAAGACTTGGAATCAACCCAAATGTCCATCAGTGACAGACTGGATTAAGAAAATGTGGCACATATATACTATGGAATACTATGCAGCCATAAAAAAGGATGAGTTCATGTCCTCTGTAGGGACATGGATGCAACTGGAAACCACCATTCTCAGCAAATTATCGCAAGAACAGAAAACCAAACACCACATGTTCTCACTCATAGGTGGGAATTGAACAATGGGAACACTTGGACACAGGAAGGGGAACATCACACACCAGGGCCTGTTGTGGGATGGGGAGAGAGGGGAGGGATTGCATTAGGAGATATACCTAATGTAAATGATGAGTTAATGGGTACAGCACACCAACATGGCACATGTATACATATGTAACAAACCTGCACATTGTGCACATGTACCCTAGAACATAAAGTATAATTTAAGAAAAAAAAGAGGTTAGTCATCAATTAAGTTGAAAATGCTTTGTAAACAGTAGATGATAGATGTCTCTTTTTCAATCCATAAAAAGATGTCCTATGTGCATTTAAATATTTCTATAATTAAACAAGAAAGAACCCTGTATTTAGTGGCTACTACATATTTTATTTTGTTTACTTGATTCTTTAGCTCAGGAGTAAATATTTGCTTTAATTATTCTTTTGTATTCTTAGCAATGAGTTGACATCAACTCTCATGAAGGCCCACTTCTATTTTATTTGTATATTTGTTTTTTTGCTTTTTTCTTCAAACCCTGTTTCCAAACTTCTCCATGATAATCTATACCCTTTTACTGATACATGCCCTTGTTAAATGTTAATATATAAGATTTATTTTTAATTTGTTTTTGGTGCATGCATTTTTATTCTAAAGTTATATTGTGCTATCGATATACTTTTTCTTTACCTCATGGTACTATACTTTTAAGATTTAAACATCAATTGTATAATCTTCTTATACATTACTTTTAACAAGTGAATATTATTTCATAGGGTAAATCTATCTACATTTTTTTTTTTTTTTAATCAATTTCTCTACTGCTGGAAACCAGTTTTCCCTAACTGCCTGTTACTACAATCAATGAAATTTTTTTTAAAGGACATCAGGGAGAATTTTTCTCAGAAATAGATCATAAGTTTAACATGGTTGCAAAAGTCTATATGTTTACAAGTATGCATATAAATTTCTGTGCTGTCATATCCCACTTATTGGCCTTATCTGCCTTTTTAATTATTGCCAGTTTGAGGGCTGAGCCAACTGAGGTCGGATTTGAGCAGCATTTAGATTTTCTTGTTGCTATTACAACCCCTCACAGCACTACAGACTTTAAATGTTTCTAGAGTTATCTTGTAATGTGTATAGGGGCTAATTCACAAGTGAGTTGTTCTTAATGTTTGATCCAACCTCAGCTTTAGAGTCTTTTCTTTGCCATTCTTCCTTACAGAACATTTTTCTCCTTTCTAACTTCCCCAAGAATAGATTGCTGTTACTTGTTATTTTACTCTGTGGTAGCCTGGAGTTGGTATAGAGTGGAGGAAGAGGACATATTCTTCCTGTTTTACCTTCAGTCTCTTGCTTTTCCCCTCCACCTCTTGCGGTAGGAGACTTTTGATGTTCTGGGACAAGAGCCTTCCCACACCCTACTGGGTCTTCATTTGTGCCCGATGGGTGAGGAGTTTGTTGCCTTTTCCCAAATAGCTTAAATCTTTTGTTTCATAGGGAATATAGGAGACAAGAGTCCAAGCGGGTCTTCGTGCCTTTTCTCATATAGCTGCTGATCTGCTTCCCCTGGACTCCTCCGTGAGAGGGGGACTTCAACCCAACTTCTACTCTATCTTGTGAAAGAAAGCCTGGTGATATTCATGAATAAAAGACTACAAATGGGAATAAATTTCTCTTGTGTCTGTGAATTCCAGGAATATCAGACCTGTTTAGCTTTTAGAAATTAATTGCAAATTTTAGCTTCATTCTTCTCACTGACCTCCATAATATATGGTGTTTGATATCTGCCCCAGGCAATACTCATGTCATCTCTCCTTTGAAGAGATCTATTTTTTCAGGTTTCTTAGTTTTATAGGAATCTTAGCTTTCTAATGGGATTTTTTTAATAACCTTTGTGTTTTGTGCATTATCTCGCTTATTTTGTTGTAAATGTGGAAGCTATACCATTTTAAGCTTCCTGCAACCTAAGCAGAAGCTGAAAGTTTATCAAGGTTAACTGTATTTTGTTTCACATTCTGCGAGTAATTTTTCCAAGTATTGCACAAAACACATTTCACCTCTTCCCCATTCATTAGGCATTCTAAATGTACCAAACATCAAGTCCTTATATAATCATACATCTCTGAGTCTTCTATTTTAATTTCGTGACATATGTCACATGTGTTCTTAAACAATACCAAAATATTTGTATCACTATAACATCAGAGAATGTCTTTATATGTAATAGGGAAAATATCATTCTTTGCTCTTAAATTTGACATAAATTAAAATAAAGATGAGATTTTTCAAAATTCTGACCTCTTAATTTCTTGATCTATTTTGTTTCAACTGTTCCTTTCTGCATGCTTCCTAGTAATTCACCCCTATGGTCCTAATTCAGACATTACCATTGCCAGTAAATATAACCCCTCAGATAATTTATTTCAAATATCCATTTCTGTGGCCACTACCTCTTCACTTTTCTTCTCACTTCTTCTAGTAACCCAATTCTAACTACTCCTTGACACCACTGAGACATATAGTTAGCTAATACTACCAAATTGCCATTCTCAGTCTTTCAATGATTTATTCATCAACAAATATTTAGTATGCATTTACTTCGTGTGAAGTATTTTCTAGTCAATGAAGACAAAATAGTAAACAAAACAGATACAAATGTATACCACTCACGAGTAAGTTGAAATAATTGATGTTTTATACAGTGAAAAAAGTTAAAGTAAAAAATAAAATAAAGAAGGGGGCAAAAACTGGAAAAATTCCCTTTGAAAATTGGCACAAGACAGGGATGCCCTCTCTCACCACTCCTATTCAACATAGTGTTGGAAGTTCTGGCTAGGGCAATTAGGCAAGAGAAAGAAATCAAGGGTATTCAGTTAGGAAAAGAAGTCAAACTGTCCCTGTTTGCAGATGACATGATTGTATATTTAGAAAACCCCATTGTCTCAGCCCAAAATCTCCTTAAGCTGATAAGCAACTTCAGCAAAGTCTCAGGATACAAAATTAATGTGCAAAAATCACAAGCATTCTTATACACCAGTAACAGACAAACAGAGAGCCAAATCAGGAATGAACTTCCATTCACAATTGCTTCAAAGAGAATAAAATACCTAGGAATCCAACTTACAAGGGATGTAAAGGACCTCTTCAAGGAGAACTACAAACCACTGCTCAGTGAAATCAAAGAGGACACAAACAAATGGAAGAACATACCATGCTCATGGATAGGAAGAATCAATATCGTGAAAATGGCCATACTGCCCAAGGTAATTTATAGATTCAATGCCATCCCCATCAAGCTACCAATGAGTTTCTTCACAGAATTGGAAAAAACTGCTTTAAAGTTCATATGGAACCAAAAAAGAGCCCGCATCTCCAAGACAATCCTAAGTCAAAAGAACAAAGCTGGAGGCATCACGCTACCTGACTTCAAACTATACTACAAGGCTACAGTAACCAAAACAGCATGGTACTGGTACCAAAACAGAGATATAGACCAATGGAACAGAACAGAGTCCTCAGAAATAATACCACACATCTACAGCCATCTGATCTTTGACAAACCTGAGAGAAACAAGAAATGGGGAAAGGATTCCCTAGTTAATAAATGGTGCTGGGAAAATTGGCTAGCCATAAGTAGAAAGCTGAAACTGGATCCTTTCCTTACTCCTTATACGAAAATTAATTCAAGATGGATTAGAGACCTAAATGTTAGACCTAATACCATAAAAATCCTAGAGGAAAACCTAGGTAGTACCATTCAGGACATAGGCATGGGCAAAGACTTCATGTCTAAAACACCAAAAGCAATGGCAGCAAAAGCCAAAATTGACAAATGGGATCTAATTAAATTAAAGAGCTTCTGCACAGCAAAAGAAACTTCCATCAGAGTGAACAGGCAACCTACAGAATGGGAGAAAATTTTTGCAATCTACTCATCTGACAAAGGGCTAATATCCAGAACCTACAAAGAACTCAAACAAATTTACAAGAAAAAAACAAACAACCCCATCAAAAAGTGGGCAAAGGATATGAACAGACATTTCTCAAAAGAAGACATTCATACAGCCAACAGACACATGAAAAAATGCTCATCATCACTGGCCATCAGAGAAATGCAAATCAAAACCACAATGAGATACCATCTCACACCAGTTAGAATGACGATCATTAAAAAGTCAGGAAACCTCAGGTGCTGGAGAGGATGTGGAGAAATAGGAACACATTTACACTGTTGGTGGGATTGTAAACTATTTCAACCATTATGGAAAACAGTATGGTGATTCCTCAAGGATCTAGAACTAGATGTACCATATGACCCAGCCATCCCATTACTGGGTATATACCCAAAGGATTATAAATTATGCTGCTATAAAGACACATGCACACGTATGTTTATTGCAGCACTATTCACAATAGCAAAGACTTGGAATCAACCCAAATGTCCATCAGTGACAGATTGGATTAAGAAAATGTGGCACATATACACCATGGAATACTATGCAGCCATCAAAAAGGATGAGTTTGCGTCCTTTGTAGGGACATGGATGCAGCTGGAAACCATCATTCTTAGCAAACTATCACAAGAACAGAAAACCAAACACCGCATGTTCTCACTCATAGGTGGGAACTGATCAATGAGATCACTTGGACTCAGGAAGGGGAACATCACACACAGGGGCCTATCATGGGGAGGGGGGAGGGGGGAGGGATTGCACTGGGAGTTATACCTGATGTAAATGATGAGTTGATGGGTGCAGCACACCAACATGGCACAAGTATACATATGTAACAAACCTGCACGTTATGCACATGTACCCTACAACTTAAAGTACAATAATAATAAATAAATTTAAAAAAAAAAGGGAAAATAGAAAAGTTAAGAAGTTAAGTGAAATTGTATATATAGTGACATAAGAAAGCCTCACTGAGAAAAAAAAAAAAAAACCATTTAATAGTTTTACTGATAAATAATTGCCTGCAATATTCTACACATATTTAATGTATACTATTTTTGTCATATGAATATACTCATAAAATCACATGAGTATCACACTCTAGATAATAAGGACATTTCACATCACTAATTATTTATCCATGCCTCTTTGTAATTTATCCCTCCCATTTTATACCCCTCATCCCCAATAATTCACTGAGCTCTTGATCTCCTGTCTTTCTGTATTTATTAGTTTTATATATTTCTTGAATTTGTATAATTGGTTTAAGTGGTATTGATTGATTATCTTACATTTTAAACTCAGCATAATTATGTTAAAGTTGATTCATGTTGTTACATGTATCATCAGTTCATTTATATTTAAGGATGAATAATATTCCATGGCATAGAATGGTGTATAGTTTGTTAAACTTTATCTCTTGAAGAGTACCTTTTTCCTCCCAGATTGTGGCTCTAAAACTAAATCTACTGTGAAAATTCATGGACTAGTCATGCACACACACTCTCATTTCCTTTTGGTAATTGCCCAGTAGTGTAATGGCTGGGCCATATGATGGATACATATTTAACTTTTTGAAAAACTAATACTTTTTTCAAAAATGATTATATCGTGTTTCCAACAGCAGTTGTTTCATATCAACTGAAGAGCTTGTTTGGCCAGTCTCTAAAATTTAACCATTCTATTGGATGAATAGTGGTATTTCACCGTGATTTCAATTTCATTTTCTCAAATATTAATAATGTGAAATATATTTCCATGTGCTTATTTTCTATCTCTGTAAATGTCTTTGCAAAATGCCATTTAAAAATCTTAGCAACTTTGGCTGGGCACAGTGGCTCATGCCTGTAATCCTAGCACTTCGGGAGGTCGAAGTGAGCAGATCACTTGAGTTCAGGAGTTTGAAACCAGCCTGGATAAAATAGCAAAACCCCACCTCTACAGAAAATACAAAATTTAGCTGGGCACAGAAGCACATGCTTGTAGTCCCAGCTATTCAGGAGGCTGAGATGGGAGGATCACTGGAACCTGAGAAGTAGAAGTTGCAGCGAGCTGAGATCATATCACTGCACTCCAGCATGGGCAACAGAGTGAAACTCTAAAAAAAAAACTTGGTCAATTTTAAAACATTTTGTCTACTTATTAAATTATAGAAGTTATATAGTCTAGGTATAAGTGCATATAAAGATATATGTGCTATATATATTTTATTCCAGTACATGGCTTGAGTTTTATTTTTATACAAATATAAGAAATAAAACTGTCCTTTGAAAAAAAAATTTTGATTAATTGATTTTTATAGATTGTATTTTTTGTGTATATTTAAGAAATATTTTCTTATACTGAGGTCATTCAGATTTTCTTTTATGCTTTCTTCTTATATAGGAATAGTCAAGTTTTTTATTAAAGGACTGGATAGTAAATACGTTAGGCCTACAGGTCATATGAATTTTGTTCCAAATACTCAAATCGGTTGGGATAGCATAAGAACAATTATAAATAATTTCCAAATGAATGGAAGTGATTATGTTAGAATAAATATGTAGAAAAGTAGGCAGCTAGCCTATATATCATAGTTTGCTGACCCTTACTCTGAAAGTATTGTAATGCTAGCTCTTATACTTACACATATGACTAATTTTGAATTAATTTTGTGTTTGTTGTGAAGTAGGTCCAACTTTTTGTTGTGTTTGTGAATGTGTGTATTTTGGGATATTTCTATCCAATTTTTTAATTGCTTTATTTGAAAAGATTATTATTTTCCTATTGAATTGATATATTTGTGAAAAATCAATTGACTATATGTTTGGAACTATTTCTACATTCTTTATTCTATTTCAGTCATGATATATCAGTCTTCGTGTTAACAACACAATACAGATTATGGGTTTATATTGCTGAAATAAGGTGGCTATAAATTCTCCAACTTTTTAAAGAATTTTTTTCATATTTGTTTTGTTGTCCTAGATTGTTCATTTTTATATGAAATTTAAAATTACATTAGCATTTTCTCTAATGTTTTGTGAAAATTTTGACTTGTTCAGAATAGACATATTAATAATATTGAGATTTTTCTAACTTTAAGAGAAATGAGAAATATTTAAGAATAGACATACTAACAGTTGAATTTAAAAAGAATAGTTATATTTAAGAAGAATAGATATATTAACAATATTGAATTTTTTCTCATTTCACTTTTGATTTTCTCTTTGATCAATCAATGACCTATTAGAAGTGTGCTGTTTGCTTTCCAAATAGTAATTTTATATATATGGCTTTTTATTTGTATATCTTTTTATATTTTAAAATATAAATTTGCCTTTATACTCTTTTAAATAATGGGTGTGTTGCTGTAGTTACATATTTAAACATTCACAATCTAGTTATATATAAAATATAGAAATCTTGCAACCATATAGGTCTTTATAGGTACACACTCCCCATTTTTTGTTGCAGTTATCATATTAATTTTATTTACACACATTGAAACCTTCCTGAGGCAATATTTTAATATTTGCTTTACACAGCCATTTGCCTGTTGTAAAGGACTTTAAGGAAAAAAAAAAATGATTCTGTTAGATTCCTCAATATTTGTTATATTCAGTGTTCTTCATTCATTACTGAACACCCAAGTGTACCTTTGGTATTATTTCCATTTAACCTGAGGAAACCCTTTGTAACATTTCTTTTAGTATTGGTCTGCTAGTCACACATTTTATTTTATGTAAAGTAAGTTCTGATTTTGTTTCTCCTCTTTAAGAATATTTTTGCTAACTGTAGAAAGCAAGGATTCTTATTTTTCCTTGTAATACTTTAAAGATCCTGCTTCACCCTTTTCTAGTCTTCGTGTTTTTTATTAGAAATTTTCAGTCATTCAAATAATTGTCTTCATTTTCTCAATGTGTTGATTTATTCTGGCTGATTGCAATCTATTTTATTCATCTTTGGTGTTTAGCAATTTGATAATTTTATAACAATGTACGGTTTCCTTTACATTTATCCTACCTTATTTTGCTGAATGTTTTTTATTTTTTTAAATTATACTTTAAGTTCTAGGGTACATGTGCACGACGTGCAGGTTTGTTACATATGTATAAACTTCTTGAGCTTATACATTTATATATTTCACCAAAAGTGAAAAAATGTTGATGCATACACAAGTATCAATAGCCAAATCGAACAAATGGAAGAAAGAATATCAGAGTTTGAAGACCACCTTGCTGAAATAAGGCATGTAGTCAAGACTAAAGAAAAATCAATGAAAATAAATGAACAAAGCTTCCAAAAAAATATGGGACTTCATTAAAAGACTGAACCTACAACTGCTTGGAGTACCAGATGAGAAGGGGAGAATGGAAATGAGCTGGAAAACACACTTCAGGATATTATCCAGAAGAACTTACCCAACCTACCAAGACAGACCAACATGCAAATTCAGGAAATACAGAGAACATCGTTAAGATACTCCACAAGAAGGTCAACCCCAAGACACATAATAATCACGTTCTCCAAGGTTGAAATGAAGGAAAAACTCTTAAGGGCAGCCAGAGAGAAAGGCCAGGTCACCTACAAAGGGAAGCCCATCAGACTAACAGCAGTCTTTTCACCAGAAACTCCACAAGCTAGAAGAGATTAGGGACCAATATGCAACATTTTTAAAGAAAACATTTTTCAACGTAGAATTTCATATACAGCCAAACTAAGCTTCGTAAGCAAAAGAGAAATAAAATCCTTTCCAGACAAGCAAATGCTGAGGATTTTATTACCACCAGGCTTGCTCTGAAAGAGCTCCTGAAGAAGCACTATACATGGAAAGGAAAAGTGGGTAACTACCATTGCTGGGTTAAATTCACACATAACAATACTAACCTTAAATGTAAATTGGCTAAATGCCCCAGTTAAAAGACACAGACTGGCAAATTGGATAGAGAGTCAAGACTCATTGGTGTGCTATATTCAGGAGACTCATCTCAGGTACAAAGACACACTCAAAATAAAGGGATTAAAAACATTTACCAAGCAAACGGAAACCGAAAAAAAAAAAAAAAAGGCAGCGGTGGCAATTCTAGCCTCTGACATAACAGCCTTTAAACCTACAAATATCAAAAAAAGACAAAGAAAGGCATTACGTAATGGTAAAGGGAACAATTCAACAAGAAGAGCTAACAATTCTAAATATATATGCACCCAATACAGAAGCACCCAGATTCATAAAACAAGTTCTTAGAGACCTACAAAGAGACTTAGACACCAACACAATAATAGTGGGAGATTTTAACACCCTACTGTCAGTATTAGACAGATCAATGAGACCAAAAATTAAC
This sequence comes from Macaca nemestrina, assembly GCF_043159975.1. Lineage (NCBI taxonomy): Eukaryota > Metazoa > Chordata > Mammalia > Primates > Cercopithecidae > Macaca > Macaca nemestrina. Next base: position 128,022,058 of record NC_092125.1, read on the forward strand.
AAAAATATTCAGGACTTGAACTCACCTCTGGATCAAGTAGACCTAGTAGATGTCTACAGAACTCTCTATCCCAAATCAACAGAATATACATTATTCTCAGTGCCACATAGCACTTATTCTAAAAATCGACCACAAAATTGGAAGTGAAACCCTTCTCAACAAATGCAAAAGAACTGAAATCATAACAAATAGTCTATCAGACCACAGTGCAATCAAATTAGAAATCAAGATTAAGAAATTCACTCAAAACCAAACAATTACATGGAAATCAAACAACCTGCTCCTGAATGATTCATGGGTAAATAATTAAATTAAGGCAGGAATCAAGAACTTCTATGACACCAATGAGAACAAAGAGACAACATATCAGATTATCTGGGACATAACTAAAGCAGTGATAAGAGGGAAATTTATACCAATTAATGCCCATGTCGGAAACTTTTAAAGACCTCTCAAATCAACACCCTAACATCATAATTAAAGAACTAGAGAAGCAAGAACAAACTAATGTAAAAGCTAGCTGAAGACGAGAAATAACTAAGATCCGAGAATTGAAGGAGATAGAGACCACAAAAAAACAAACAAACAAACAAACAAAAAAAACTCAAAGTTAATGAATCCAGGAGCTGTATTTTTTTTTTTAAATCAGCCAAACATATAGACTGCCAGCTAGATTAATAAAGAAGAAAGGAGAGGAAAATCAAATAGATACAGTAAAACATGATAAAAGAGGTATTGCCACTGACCCCACAGAAATAAAAACTGCCACCAGAAGATACTATAAACACCTCTATGCAAATAAACTAGAAAATCTAGAAGAAATTGATAAATTCCTGGAAATATACACCCTCCCAAACTAAACCAGGAAGAAGTTGAATCCCTGAGTAGACCAATAACAAGTTCTGAAATTGAGGCAGTAATTAATAGCCTGCCAACCAAAAAAAAAGACCTGATGGATTCACAGCTAAATTCTACTGGAAATACAAAGAGTAGGTGGTACTATTTCTTCTGAAACTATTCCAAAGAGTTGAAAAGAAGGGACTCCTGCCTAACTCGTGATGAAGCCAGCATCATCTCGATACCAAAACCGGGAAGAGACAGAACAAAGAAAAAGAATTTCAGGCCAATATCCCTGATGAACATCGATGTGAAAATCCTCAGTAAAATACTGGCAAAATGAATCCAGAAGCACATCAGAAAACTTATCCACCATGATAAGTTAGCTTCATCCCTGGGATGCAAGTCTGGATCAACATATGCAAATCAAGAAATGTAATCCATCACATAAAGAGAATGAAAGACAAAAATCACGTGATTACTTCAGCAGATGCAAAAAAGCCTTTTGACAAGATTCAATATCCCTCATGTTAAAAACTCTCAACAAACTAGGAATTGACAGAACATATCTCAAAATAATAAGAACTATTTATGACAAACTCACAGTCAATATCATATTGAATGAGCAAAGTTGGAAGCATTCTCTTTGAAAACCAGTACAAGATAAGGATGTCTTCTCTCACCACTTCTAGTTGACATAGTATTGGAAGTTCTGGCCAGGGCAATCAGGTAAGATAAAGAAATAAAGAGTATTCAAATAGGAGGAGAGGAAGTCAAATTGTCTCTGTTTACAGATGACGTTATTGTATATTTAGGAAACCCCATCATCTCAAGCCAAAAGCTCCTTTATCTGATAAGCAACTTCAGCAAAGTCTCAGGATACAAAATCAATGTGTAAAAATCACAAGCATTCCTTCACACCAACAATAGACAATCAGGGAGGCAAATTATAAATGAACTCCCACTCATAATTACTACAAAGAGAATAAAATACGTAGGAACACAGCTAACAAGAGACATGAAGGACCTCTTCAAAGAGAACTACAAACCATTGCTCAAGGAAATAAGAGAGGACAGACGGAAACGGAACAACATCCCATCCTTATAGATAGGAAGAATCAATATAGATTCAATGTTATTCCATAAAACTACCATTGACATTTTTCACAGAATTAGAAAAAAAAAAAAAAAAAAACTATTTTAAATTTCATTTGTAATCAAAGACAACCCCTTATAGCCAAGACAATTCCAAGCAAAAAGAACAAAGCTGAAGACATCACACTACCTGACTTCAAACTATACTGCAAGGCTACAGTAACCAAAAACAGCATGGTACTGGTTCTTTACCTGATGGGATTACCCATTTTATTTCTAAAGGGTTAGTTAATTAATAGTCAGTTTCCTTAATCCTCCCCATGAGAATGGGTAATACTAAATGATACCCTAAGGAATCTCCTGTGTTCGGGCCGGGCGCGGTGGCTCAAGCCTGTAATCCCAGCACTTTGGGAGGCCGAGACTGGCGGATCACGAGGTCAGGAGATCGAGACCATCCTGGCTAACACAGTGAAACCCCGTCTCTACTAAAAAAAAATACAAAAAACTAGCCGGGCGAGGTGGCGGGCGCCTGTAGTCCCGGCTACTCGGGAGGCTGAGGCAGGAGAATGGCGTAAACCCGGGAGGCGGAGGTTGCAGTGAGCCGAGATCCGGCCACTGCACTCCAGCCTGGGCGATAGAGCAAGACTCCGTCTCAAAAAAAAAAAAAAAAAAAAAAGGAATCTCCTGTGTTCCAAACACAGTCTTCTTTACCTTTATTGTTGAATTCCTTACCTTTATTGTGGAATTTCCCCTTAGTAGTCAGTTCTAATTACCCCAGCCAGTACAGTAACTCCCTTCTTAGCCCATTGATTCAGAGATGCGAGCAGCAATCTTAACTTTCAGCTCAATGGAATAGTTGTTTTGTTTCCTTAAGGAAGTATTTCTGCTTTGGAAAAAGGTCTCTAGGCCAACAAAGCATAAAGTCACAGGAACAGAAAGCAAAAATGTTGCTAGTGTGTTGTTAGAGTTAATAGTATGTAGTGAGGGTGCCATGCACCTGCCTTTATTTCTGTACCAATAAATCCTAGTCATGGGGGAAACAGCACTATATGTTAGAGGCTGCCTCAGAGCATCTCTCTGCCTCAGAGAACCTTGTTCGAGACCTGGAAGATATTGACAGTAGGTGATATTGTAACTGAGTCTTCAAAAGATCATTTGACCATTGTATTGTCAGATGCTTCAGGATGCTATGGAACATTCTAAAAACCTGTGAATTCTATAAACATGAGCCCATTGTTGCACTCTGTTTGCTGTAAAATGAGTTCTTTGGTCAGAAGCAATGCCATGTGGAATAGCATAATGGTGGACATGACATTTTCTAAGTCCATGACTGATAATGTTGACAAAAACATTGTGTGCAAGGCAGATAAATCTGTGCCAAGGTATATATTCCAGTAAAAAAAAAAAAAATACTTTCTATGATGGAAGCAGTCCAGTAGAATCAAACCACCACTAGACACCTGGCTGATTACCCCATGTGATTGCATCATATCAGGGGTCAGTGTTGCTCTCTGCTGCTGGCAGATTGACCACTTAGAAGTAGTTGTGGCAAGCTCAACCTTGGTGAGTAAAAATCCATGTTGCTGAGCCCATGTATAACTTTCATACTTGCCAACATGGTCTGTTTGTTCATGAACTCACTGGGAAATGACAAGAGAGGCTAGGGAAAGAGACTTACTGGTATTCATACAATAGATCATCCTATGCACCTGATTATTAAAGTCTCCCTCTGCTAAGATCACCTTTGCCTGAACATTCATGTGGGAATTCACATGGGTGAGGGATTCAAGTGGAATGTGAAATTGTTTTTCATTGTAGCATTTGCCCATTCAGAGGTCTATGCACGTATCTGTTCCCTGAATTTGCTTGTCAACAATTTTCCCATCATGTCCCTTCCAAGTCCAACTATTCAGCCAACTATTGCCAGTCACAGACCATGAATTGGCATATAATTACATTTGGCCAAGCTCTTTACAAACAAAGTGAACAACCAGGTGCCATACTGAGAATTCTGCCCACTCAGAGGATTTTAGCTCACCATCATTTTTCAGGAATGTCCCAGAAAAGAGCTGCAGTGGTGCAACTGATTATTTTTATGTAGTGCTTGAACATCATGCAGAGCCATCTGTAAACCAGGCCTAAATCTTCTTTTCTTCTGTCATCCAATTATAAAGCATTCTCCATGAGCCCCTAGGTGGGAGTGGGGACTACGGGTGTATGGATCACTTTTTATGTAGCTTACATATTTATATCTTTAAGGCCTGCTGAGCCTAATCACATATATACCTTTCTACCTGATGACGAAATGTCAATGTGCACCCCAAATTTTATGGCTTTGTGGGTCATAATACCTAGTTCAAGCAGGGCAACTCAGGTTGCATGGTAATGTGGTGGCCTATGGATAAGTGTTCAGCCTCTATTAAGTCCCAGGAGCAGGCCCAGAATTCTGTCTCAAAAGCAGAATAGTTGCCCACAGAGGACTTCTGGGCTTTACTCCAAAATCCTAAGTGCCTTCAGTATGATTCACTTATAGGGGCTGCCAAAGGCTTTATACTGTATTTCTCCCTGCAACTGACACTTCAAGCGTGGTTGGATCTGCAGGATCATATGGTCCAAATGGCAGGGCAGTTTGCACAGCCTTCTGACCTGTTAGAGAGCCTTCTTTTGTTCTGGACTCTATTCAAAATTAGCAGCTTTTCGGTCTATTCAATAAAAGAGCCAGAATAACACAGTGAACTGAGGAGTTTGTTTACTCCAAAATCCAAATAGGCCCTTTAGGTGCTGTGTGTATTTTTTATTTGCTGGAAGGGCCAGATATAAACGCCATAAAAAAAAAAAATAGTAATATTTTGACATGCTTCCCACATCTGGTCTGGAAATTTCAGTGAGATAAAAGGCCACTAAATTTTCATAGGATTGATTTTCCATCCTCTCCTACAAATGTCTGATCAATAACTCTAAAGTAGTTGCCTATTAGGATCAATCAGCATAATGCTATCAATGTATTGGACCAGTGTAATATCTTCTGGAAGGGAAAAGTGAGAATCACCACTCCTGCATTTTTCAAGTCCTTTATGGTAACATTAATTTCTGTAATCCCTCTAGGAATGTGTTATTTCTTTTGTATTACTATTTTCCTAGGTATAAGCTGTTTAAGTATATTCCATTTGGCCTTTCTCACCATTATAGAGCCCACTATACAGGTCAAGAATTAATGTGTGAATCCTGTCTGGTACTGAGAATATCTATTGCAATTGTGCATTGCAGAACGTGGAAAATAACCACAGAATGGGTTCAGGAACCCACCGGGCCCACTGTGAGACAGATCTGAGCTAAAACTTCCTTGATGACCTGAATTCCTTAAGACCCTACTCTGACTAGTGGGCTACACTGATGTTTTGTGTCTCCTGAAATTCGTATCAGCTTAGAGCTATTGTCCAGTAGTCCCTGAAAGGTCTGATGATTTTATTTTACCCAATGCAGAATTAACCTGATAAAAGGCCATTAGCTCTTTTGGGGGAAGCTGGGAGAAAGGCTAACAGTATGAAATTTTTGGTGGTGTACTAGGACCCTTCCTTATGAATTTCTAGTTCACAGACTCTCCTTCATTTAGGTGGCTCCATGTCTGAAAACTGGCATAAATCTTAGAATTGGTTTAGAGTCTCTGATTCTCTGATTTTACGCTTCAAGCTAGATTTTGTTCATTTGACATAGAACTTTTCTGCTTATGTAGATCAAGTGAGAGTTCAGTAGGCTTTCAAACTATTTTATTTCTAAAAACACCATGATTAACTAGCCATACATCTACATGAGTCACACTACTCTGACTGCTGCTTTGACTCTGCTGTCTATTACAGCAACCATGCCTAGATGCTTTTAGTAGTTGAGCGCTACCATTTAACTCCAGCCACCTGAGATCCAGTTATTCCCATGGCCTTTAGGTTTCCCAATACAGTTACTACAGTCCTAACTGTTGATCTGGCTTAAAAAGAAGAGTAATCATGGAGTTTTTTAAAGATTGTCAGTGCTCCCACAAATGTATTTCTATAGTAGACATGAATGGTATGTCTTCTGGACCCTCCCAGTCTGACAGAATAGAATGTATATGTTAAATTCACTCTCACACACCAGTCTCCCTAACCCTTTGCGTTCCTTCGTCAACATTAAACAAGGCAGGTCCAGATTTTTTAATTCACTCACCGTGGACCATATTTTGATCTATCATTCAGCTAGCCAAACAAGAGAAACTGAGAGAGCCTTTTCTTATTTCCTGAGCTGCAACATTAAATGAAGAATCACTGCTTCTTGAGACCATATTAAAAAGTTTATCTAATCCAACTTAATGTTTCTTTCAGTATTCCACATGTTTAGTACCTCTGTTCCTACACAAGTTCCCTGGAGTTTTGACTGTATACATTGGAAAACTCAAATGATTATTTTGGAGAGTAGCACACCTCTGCATGAGTCACACTTTGTACCTCACCTTAGGGGCCTGCTAGGATTTGAGTCCAGTTACAGATCTAGAAGCAAAGAGGAGAAGAAGAAGTGGATTCTGAGAAGAATCAGGGTCGTCTGGTTAAAATCGGTCTCAGAAGAAACCATTATATTTCCCCCAAGCAACAAAGGGTTAATCCCCTCAAATGAGAATGGAGAAACCACTATCCCAGAGGGTGAAGAGGTCTCTTTTACTGGCAAACAACACTCGTTGAATTTAGGGGTTCAAAGTCTGCAGCTCCACCAGTGTCTTTCCAAACATTTCCTTTCTAACTTACAGTACACTGTTCTTTACCAATCAATGCACTCACCTGTGAATCTGAGAACTCAACTTGTTATGTATTTCAGCCAGTTGCAGAATGAAACCTTGTGTTTTGTTTTCAGCAGTCTTAGCCTTCAACTACAGTCAATAATGGTCTCCTTCATGACACACATAGGAGCTCTCCAGTCATTTATGCATCACTTGAGCTAAAAATTCATATTCCTGTGCTCATCTTTATCTTTCACCACTTTTTCCGCTGACATTAGGAAAAACCAGCCAACCTCATTATACTCACCAGTTTTCCAAAATTGTTCACAGCAACCCAGCTCCCAGTTTTTTATAAGTGGTTTGTTAGGAGGATCCAATAAAATTATTTTGTATATTTCTATTGCCAGATTACACCATGGATGATCAGTGCTCTCTTTTACACTGGAAATAATTATTACCATATTTAAGTTTAATTCGATTAAGAAGCCAATTCTGTAAAACCAAAGGAAATTTGGAAAACTCTTACTTAAAATTCTTTTCCTCTGGGAACTCTCTCAGTACCAAAATCTATATCCATTTGGATTCTCCAAACAAAGCAAACTAACAGGAGATCTATTGATATCGATATATAAAATTTATAACAAATAATTGACTCATGTGGTTATATAGTCTAAGAATTCCCAAGATCTAATTTGGTAATCTGGGATCAAGAAGAGCCAATATTTATAGCTACAGTTTGAGTCAAGATCTGCAAACTAGGAGAGTTGATAGTGTAAGTTGTAGTCCAAGTTCACATGTAGCAGAAGACCAATATTATAGTTTAAGACCATCTAGCAGAGAAAGTGAATTATCTCTTATCTTTTTTTTTTCTAGGCCTTTATTTAATTAAATGAGGGCCACATACATTGGGTACGGCAATTTGCTTTACTCATTCTACAAACTCAAATGTTAATCTCAACCAGAAACACCCTCACCAACACACTCAGCATAATGTTTAATATTAATCATTGACAGTTACCAAGGAATTTTGTTTTGAATATGATTAATAAATTACTTAGTATTCTTGCTAGTAAGCAAGATAGTAAATTCTTGGAACAATGTTAATTGCAATGAATAATGCCCGACTAGGTTGGAACTTTTAATTAGATATTTCAAAATATTTTGGAAATCTTTAAGCTAATAATTTCAAGGCAATATGATAAATATGGTAAATTATTTGTATACAATTAAAAGGCTATTTTGTAATGACTTTGGATAAATGGTTCACATACCAACAATATTGTGAAATATCTTAAATTTTTCTCACTACATATTTCTATGATTAAAAGTACTAAATACTCAGACAACATTATGAGTAATTAGAACGTTAAACCTATAAATTATTACTAGTTTGTTTTAATCACAGTTAATTTAAATAGTTTTTAATTTACTAAAATGTATTGGTAAATATCAATAGAATTCAGGAAAGCCACAGATACTATTAAGAAACAGGGGGCTATTTATACACTGATATATTTGTATATAAGAAGAAATATCTATTTTAGTTTCTAATTATGAAAAGTTAATACATTTAAAATAGACACAATGTTATTAAAAACGTTAGTGACTCATGTAAAACACATAAAATTATTATTTGTTATAAATATAATGTTTATGAACAAATTTCCCTTACTATCATATTGATAAATTGTTATTAATGTGGTTCAGAATTTCAGATAATTAAACACATATTCTGAAAGTGAAAACTTTTCCTCTTATGTGAATGACTTAATATGAAGGTAGTTATAGAATGGCCATTGTTTTAAAACATGAAATCAAAACTGAAGTTCTCATAACATTTGTTAAAATGTTGTAGTGTCAGAAAAATAACATCCTCAAGCTGATATTTTCTCCATAATCTATTCTGTAGTCTGATAGCTATTAAAAGTATGCTTCAAGTATACAGAATACAGAGGAATTGCTATCAGATTAGGAATCAGAGACTCACATTCAAAAATCTCGAAATCTTCAGTGGTGTTAAATACATATAAAAATTAAAATAAAACAACAAACTCCCATATCCTATTGATATAATTTTAGAGGTAGTAGGAAGCTATTACTTATTTCCTTTTTTTTTTTTTTTTCCCTGAGATGGAGTCTTCCTTTGTCATCCAGGATGGAGTGCAGTGGTGCAATCTTGGTCACTGCAACCTCTGCCTCCTGGGTTCAAGCGATTCTCATGCGTCTGTCTCCTGAGGAGCTGGGACTACAGGCACATACTACCACACTCAGCTAATTTTTTTTTTTTTTTTTTTTTCCATAGGGTTTCACCATGTTGGCCAGGCTGGTCTCAAACTCCTGACCTCAGGTGATCCGCCTTCCTCTGCCTCCCAAAATGTTGGGATTACAGGCATGAGCCATCCACCAGGTCACTCATATTCTATTATTCTTCTTCATCTTTTCCTGCCTATTGATAATGGGGAAACACATCACCACTTAAAACATTTGTACCATCTTGGCTCTCTGAATTTTCTTCTGTATCTTTGTTTCTTTTTAATCTCAGCCTCTTTTTCTGTTTTCTCAGGCTCCATCTATTTGATATTTCTTAGGATTCCTTGTGTTTTCTTCACAAACAAAGCCTCTCTATGTACTCACTCTTGTGAAAGAGTGATTGTCACAGGATCCTTGGGTGTCACTTTTCCAGCCAGAAACCTCTCTGGCTGGTGGCATCTTTTCCTGAGTTCTGCTTGGGCCCACTGGGCTCATTCTGCCAACTTTGCCTGGCAGGCTGTGCTCTGCACAAGCTACCAGCCTGGATCGCATGCCTGCCAAGGGCAAGCCAGGTGAGGAGCGGTGAAGGGTGTGTGAGCAAGCAAGCAAGTGGGGTTTCTGGCCACTGCACACAACCAGGCACACTGGATGTGGCAGGGCAGGCAGTTTCAGGCACTGGCATGGGCAACTCCAGGTGCCAGTATGGGTGCCAGCTCCCTGTGAGACTTCAATTGGACTAGGTGTACTGCTAGTGGAAGCATCTGGAAGCTTGGAGGAACCAGGAACTGCAGAGCCCCAGAGAGGGTGTTACAACCCTGGCTCAGGGAGTTTCCAGGTCTGGGCTCCCTGAAGGGCCATAGCTCTTCTATATTTCTCTCTCCTCTCCTTGTTGCCACAACATGGCGAGCAAGGAGATTGTTTAAGACCTCTTTGTGTTACAGCTCTTTCAGTCCTGTCATTCAACAGGTTCCAAGTTCCTGTCCCATGTCTAGGAAGAATTAGGTGCTATATTGAGTGACAGAACAGGGCAGAGGAGACCCACAAGATGAAGAGGTGTTTTATTCAACAACAACACGGGGCAGAGGAGAACTGCAGTGAGTAGCTCCTTTCTGCATGCAGGTCATTTTGTCAAGTGTCCAGCTCTCAGCAGAGAAGAGACAAACTACAAACAGTGGGTAGCTGCTATCCACAGGCAGGTCATACCATTGTCTGCCCAAGTCTGGCTGAGTCTGGGGCTGTTATGGGCTTCAGAGGGAAGGAAGTGCATGCTGATTGGATCATGGACACATAGAAAAAGCACCATATTTTCTCACTCTGGTCCATGGACCTGGCAGCCCAGCCCCCAGGCCTCTCAGGCCATCCCTGGCCTGAAGGTGGGGTTTCACTGGAGACCTGCCCCTTTCTACCCAGGAGCCTTTCTGCCTTCTGACATCATTTCCCTGCCATCCACAGTGCCCACTGCACCCAGGCTGTTTCTGCTGAGAGGTGCCTGCAGGCATGCACAGACCTGCCCTTAGCGCCTCCTTGGCCTCCCTCCCATGCTTGCTGGTGCCCAAAGTCCAGAGGAGACTGAGGCAGCAGGGGACTGGGGTATCAGTGCTGCCCTAAGCATGTGCACACCTGGTCAGGTCATGACAGCACCCGGGGTCAGCCACAACTTTGCTCTAAAATTGGAGCTGGCCCTGGGAACAGGGAGAAGCCAGGCAGTGGCAGGAGGTACTTCCAAGCCTGTGGGGGTTAGAGGCATTCCCAGCCCCTCAAGAGTGCAGAGATGCCAGGGTCTGCAGCTGTGCTGGGTTGCTGCAACTATGCCCGAGAGGATGGGGCTCCTGCCTTTACAACTTGGAAGAGGGCAGGGCTTCTACCTGTTCTTGGCTCCTGCCTTCTCTGTGGAGGGTACATCCCAAGCCATGCCTCCCCCACTGCAGCTTGCATCATGGCAGCAGCCACTCCAGATGGGCTGCTGCTGACATCATGATAACATCAAAGTTTATATATAAAACCCAGATCATATGTCTGCTGTATTATCTAAACATTAAAAATCATAAATAACTGATTAAAGGGATATGCCACAAGTACCTGAAAATCAATAGGTTTAAACTCATCATTTTGTTGTCTTCAAAAATTATCCTCCTTCATCCTCCATTCTGATTTACTTGTTGAGAATCATCTATAACTTTCTGTTTATCCATAATATGTAAGCATTCCTAAATGTTACAATTCTAATTTCTTAAAATATTTTTATCAATATACTTCTTTTTCTTCCCCACTGCTTAAGTTAGGCCCTATTACTTTTTGCAGGATTTTTGTTAAGTTACTATATTAAACTCACAATTTCAGCTTTGTAACAATTAGCCCATTTGGTATTCTCCAGTTATAATTCTTTCTGCAAATAAACAACAAATATGTTCTCTTTAATACTTACATCAAAACTTTTCATTCTATATGAGATTAATGTTGTAAGTTATAGTGATAATAATTGAACTATCATGCCCTATGATATGTAACGCAATATACAATAAGTCATCTCACAGTTATTTCATAATACATATATATATATTTTTTTCTTTTTCTTCTTCTTCTTCTTTTTTTTTTTTTTTTTTTTTTTTTTTTTTTTGAGATGGGAGTCTCGCTCTGTCGTCCAGGCTGGAGTGCAGTGGTGCGATCTCGGCTCATTGCAAGCTCCGCCTCCCGGGTTCACGCCATTCTCCTGCCTCAGCCTCCGGAGTAGCTGGGACTACAGGCGCCCGCCATCACGCCCGGCTAATTTTTTTTTTTTTTTTTTTTTGTATTTTTTAGTAGAGACGGGGTTTCACCGTGTTAGCCAGGATGGTCTCGATCTGCTGACCTCGTGATCCGCCCGTCTTGGCCTCCCAAATTGCTGGGATTACAGGCATGAGCCACCGCGCCCGGCCTTAAATATATTATTTTAATTTTAAACTTTGAAAATAAAATTTCAAATTCTAGAAATAACAGTACCTAAGTTATTGCTGCAGCTTAGCCACCATTTAGGCATGAGACTGTGTGAAAGTCAATCTTATAAATGTGAATGACTCCTTTTGAAAAACAAACAATCATTTTAGATGACCTCACCTATGTCTTTCAGCTCTTAAGATTTTGTGTTCTCTTTATGAAGAGATGGGAGTCTAATCACTTGCATTAGAAAAGAAAAGTCTATTAAATATCCCAGAAAAGTCACACTTAAACTCAATAATCAAATTACATTTATTTAAATGTTCAAGTATTTTTAGCTGATTTAATGTGAATATAGACTAAGAAAGAAATTCACCTTTTTTTCTCATAATTGAACCACTGCAGCTTTTGTATTGGTGTTGCTTGGGTAGATGAATCTCATCTTTTCTCTACATCTATCCAGTAGAGAGCCCTGCTTCCGTATTAGCAAGCTAGATAAATTCAGTACTTTACTGTCTTTACTACCTAATATTTTAAATTCAGCATGTCTCCAATGGAAAGAAACTAGATCACATATAAAATCAATCCTATTTGAACAATTTTACACTGTCATGCTTGAGAGTAACAAGAAATAACTGGAAAATGAATGTTATAATTCACTTTTCCCCTAGAAGATAATTTTAACACAATCACTTATGAATATCATTTAAAAAAACTTTCATTTAATCCTCAAGTTCTGTGGGTTAACTTCTGCTTTCCATGTTCGTATGCAAAGTGCAACACCATAATCATAGGAACTATAAACAGATAATTTGCAAATTCAAACACCAGGGATTCACAAATTATACCAGAACCAAAATGCAGTTTTTGCAAGGACCACTAGTATTTTAAACCTACTATCAGAAATAAAAATTGTTAAAATGTTTTTTTTTCTTTGTTTTGTTTTATTTTTCCTGTATAAGGAAAGACCCCAATATCAAGGTATAGAAGGAGATAGGAGGGGACATACCCTCTAGTATAAGGAAACAGGGTGGGAGGAGAAGGAGAAGCCTCAAATGGAAGGGTAGAAGGATAATGTTATTAAGGCAGCAAAATATTATCTGTAAAAAGTTTCAGGAGGTGTCTTCAGAGCCTCAGATATGAAGGCAGTGATTGCCTTCTCAGTAGGGTTCTCACCACTCAGGTGTCCAGAATAAGGGAAATGGAAGCTTCTATTCCTTCTGTGGCAGCCACTCCATTGCACACTCTGAGTCTTATGTAAATAAAAGTGCTCCAGAGCTGGGAAGGCAGAGATTTGCTTATGTAGGACAAAATAACATTTCCAGCAGCAGTTGTGCTCCATCTCAGGCACCACCGACTCTACTGGATGAGGCCCTCTGTGGAGAAAGTCTACATGCGGTAGAGACACATCTTAGGGCCCGTCATCCTATAGAGGCAGCCCAATCAGGTCAAAGATTTTGCCCAACTTTTCAGCTTTAGAGTTTCCACAGAAGAGAGGCTTTTGAGGAAAAATCTCTGCGAAGACACATCCAACACTTCACAAGTCCACAGATGTTGCCTGTGTAGATTGCAGAAGAACCTCATGAGCACAGTACAAGAGTGTAACAACCACAGGTATAAACACCATCTGGTAGCTATAGATTCTAGCTAGACTAAATCAGCCAGCTTGACTGTGCCACCACTTGTCACTGGAATGTTCTCTGACTTCAGATATCAGTGAACAATGCAATGGAAATGAAGAAAATCTAGGTCTCTTTGAAACTTGTGCATCAGATCCTTGATGGTCTCAGCTGATTATATGATTTGGCTCTGTGTCCCCACCCAAATCTCATGTCAAACTGTAATCCCCATGTGTTGAAGGAGGGACCTGGTAGGAGGTGATCGTATTATGGGAGTGATTTCTAATGAAAACTCTAATGAGAGTAGAAGTGATCGTATTACAGGAGTGGTTTCTAATGAGAACTCTAATGTGAGTTCTCATTAGGAACTTGAAGGCCACAAAGTGGCCACTGTGGGGATCACAGTCATTTTACACTGACTCATGGGCACTAACACCAATTTCAGCCACTCATATTGAGAGGTGGTCATTCTCAGATCATGGTAGATCCTGTCACCAGGCTGGGAGCTGTGAGGGCAGCCAGCATAAGGGCCCTGGAGCCAGTTCTTGTAGCACCATATGCCCAAGCTTTAATTATTTTTAATGGAAAAAGACAAAATATAAGTAGAGATAGAGTAAGAGAAAGAGAAAAATTAATTAGAATAGAAGAAAAAGGAAAGAAGATTTCCAGGTTTTAAATAAAATATGAAAGATCCATATGCCCTGCAAATAAAATAGCTTAACAGCAATCTGGAAGATTAAACTAGTTATAAAAAGAATCAAAATGGCATTGGGTGGTGAAAATACTTCTTCATTGTGGTCCAGTGAACCAGAATAACTCTAGATGAGAAGGATGACCTGAAGTGCCAAAATGTAAAGGAAAAAAGAAAAGTAAACCCAACAGAAAATCAGTTAAGGGCAGTTCATAGCTAAGAATGCTTGTTGTAAACTGGCATGCATAGAACTGAGTTAGCCTCAGTTGACTATTTCTTAACCTGTTTGCCAAGTGATTATCTCTAGTTCTACGGTAGATCTGTATTAATGCATCTGTGCCTAATGAATAATGAACCTTTTATGTGATATTCTACTACATATATACCAGAGATTGACTCACAATTAATTATTTCATTCAACTTGCTTTATTTGATTGGAGAATTAGTTTAAGCATTATAGCTTGGTTTCTTAACTGCGATTATTCCCTATGGTCATATATTTAAAAATAGGCTATTTTCATTTCCAATTCCTGTCTGTGTTAATTTATCTATACAGTCAATTCATTTAAGTAAATAGTGGAAAATGGCGTAAAGTAGAGTGATATTAACTAAGGCATGCTACTCCTAAACCTTTCCTAATGATATCTGTTTCTAGAATCATGAAGAAAATTTCAATGAAAAAGTCAACAGAAATAACTTCTCTGTAGTTGATTTGAAAAGTCACTTACAAAGTCCTTATAATCAAAATTTCACTCTATTAGTCTGTAGTAAAATTTTCTAAAAGTGAATTTTCTGTTGTTTATTGTGTAAAATTAAAAATGACTATGGATTCTTACATTATGAGAAACAGTGGAAACCTATTACATTTTATTCAGACTTTTTTCCTTTATATGCCCAACTAAAAACCATCAACAAATGTATCTTATTAAAAATATGCTGTTTATGATATAAATGTTTAGGATATATATTTTCTAGCATTGAATTTTATTCTGCAATAGATCACTGCTGAACAAAAATGTTAGCCCAGTTTTTCCTAATTTTTTTTGCTGAAGGAAAGTGGATATGTTTGGCCAACACCAGGTTCATAATAGTGATCACATCATGATTGACCTGTGCCAATTAAGATTCTGATATTTTTTTCTTTTTGTTACTTGCTGCTGAAAGTAACTATAAAACCTGCAACCTATTTTTAACCAATGACATGTAAAAGGAAGTCTTCTAGAAAGACGAGGGTTATCTTGGAAAACTTTTGCCGTACCAGTCAAAGAAACTGATACAGTGGCACAACCAAACACATTTCACTCCCAACTTAAATGTAATGAGGCTTGAAATTTTAACATACATTTTACAAACACAAGTAATACAAAATGAAGTCATTTGCAAAGATATTGTTGAGTTACTAAAACACTGTAAGTAGCCACCTATAGACTTCTTGATATTAAAAAATTAAGCTTTAATTAAGCATTATCAATTAAGTTTATTGTTCTAGTTGTCCAAAGAAGTGCTTTCTAATTTAATCACCAAAACTTGGCAGAAGTGTTAATACTACAGCACTGGCATTCAAATTTTTATGTATAAAAATGTATCGCGCATCTTATACGTACAAACCAAATACCTGGCTCCAAATTGTGATTTAGGCTGTAGTTTCTATGAATCTCTCAGGGAGGTCTCAGATTCCATTAATCTCATATGTTCAATAAATGTACCATCTAAACAATTAATTTTCTATTATTTTTTTCGTTAGCTGACACACAACTAAACTGAAAAGAATTAATTTTTCAGATGTGTTTTCTGGAATAAGAAATGTCATATTTATTTTTATAGGTAAATGAAGAGAGGATGCCAAATGAATTGGTAAGCCAGATGTGCTCAATTCCACATATCCCGACTCTCCTTTTACAATTGTTTATTTTATGTAGTTTGAAGATGCCACCTGCTCTGAGGAAACTGGTAGATAATGAACACTAGAATTATCAGTGAATCAAATTGAGCAACCATCTTGCACTGTCTATGATGCTTGGAGAATATCCCCAGTTTACAATAAATCCACTCAATTAAACTGCTACTTTAAACATCAAAACAAATTTGTGAACAAGTAGTGTGGGCTCATAGAAGCTTAGGCTATAAAGTTGGGAAAAGGCTGTATGAATCAGTGTTCATAAGCTACATTTGATGTGTACGTGTTGTGTGCTCCTGTGTACAAATATGTGCACAGGCTCTTAGTTGTGTGTTTTCCAGTTAGTAAATATTTTGCTTATTGTCTATTTGTTACTATTATTTCTGACATGACTATATTCTAGCTTAATTGAAAAAATTCAATACCTTGTCTAAATACTATGTTTCATTTGATTCAATTTTCTTTTAAAGATTTCCATTATTTGAATTAAACTTTCAATTGAATAGTCAGTTACACCAATTTTAATCTGAATATCTTTAATTTTTAACTTCCACAAGAGAATGTTTTTTGTAGATAAATATGTAAAATATACGGTAATATTTGACAATTTCACATGATTTTATACATGCTATATCGTTGAGAATAAATCATATAAAAATGTTAATAGATCAGCATCAATATTCTGACTCTCATGACATTTTAATCTGAATTAAAATAATACATATAAATTAAACACTAGATCAGACGAGACTGGGTGCGTTCAGGGTGGTATGGCACTAGACTAGAAGAATTTAGCATTTTAAAGATTTAATTTTGACTAGTGCTCTCAAATACAAAAAGGCTTTGGATAACTAGAGACAGATTTAGTTAAAATGCTTTAAATTTTATTAAGTATATGTATTAATACTACAATACTTTATTCAATAAGCTTATATTTCTCAAGAGAAATGAAAAACACATTTATGTAACCTGAATAAACCTTGATTTCCAGTGAACAGATTATCAAAAATAAGTTTTAGAAAACCTTTTGTCATTGCACTTAGTCAAGACCTAGTGGCTTCTGTTTGCTGCACTAACTTTAGAGTAATTATAAAATAATAAGCTTGTATTGGTAATCTATATCTATCAAGAAGCTTGTTGATTTTAACTGAACAACAATGACAAAAAAATATTTATTTCACTGGACTAAGCATTTATAATTAAATCACAGGACTAAAAAAAGATTAAACACTAATTAGGTGTAAATTATGGATCATAGAGTCTCCATTTTACTGAGTTAACATCAAGTTCTAACAGTATTTAGAAAGAATATTCGACAAAGATATTTATTAATGAGTGGTCATATGCAGTGCACATCTTTCGCTGTTTGCTTTATTTCAGGAACACTTAGAGCCTCATTAGTATTTGAGTGTGAATTCTGAAATTCTTTTCAAAGAGCAAAATAAAAATATATTTCTGTGCTCTCATCCCATGTAGAAAAATATCTTGCAGAAAGTTAAGATCTTGTGATAGTTTTGTGGGTTTCCAAAGGACAAACCTTTATTCTTAAATCTTCTTATTAACATATATAATCATTGAGTTTATCCACTATATTTTCTAAACATCAGTGGAACAGAGGAACTGCCCATCTTCATCACTGTGTTCTTAATTTTACCAAGTTCTCAACATTATGCTCATAAAATTAAGCAAGAACCCCACAAATGGTTTTGCTTCCAGGATTTTCCTCTTCTAATATGTCACTCTTACTAATCCCTTATTGCTGCTTCTAAATTACAAATAGAATAATGTTAGACTCATGTTTAGGTTATGTCAGCAGAACCTTATCCTAAATAAAATTCTTATATGCTAAGTCTTCAGTGATTTGGACCCTGCTTATACCTCCATCCTTACCTCCTGGTGTGATGTGTGGTGTTTTTCAGTTGGAGAACTCATTTATGTTTCTTGAATGTATGACATTGTTCAGGAAAAGGAGTTCTGAGAAGTGACATAAGCATGAGTTATTTCATAGGAAATACATATAAGCTGGTGGACGTTCATCAATTTTACCAAGATACATGTTAATAACGTGCATTTTCTTACACTTTGAAGCATGCCATTCCCATGCCTTGCATTGCTCTTTATCTACCTCTTGAACTATCAGGCTTTTTGGGTTTTTTGTAGTTCATGAGCCAGTTTTTCAAAAAACGAGTTTGTAATGTCGCCAGTGTGGTTTGGCTGTCCCTAAATCATTAAATTATATTAACTTTATACTGTTATCTGTGTGTGTGTGATCCTCCAAATATTTTAATCCATATGTTTCTTTTCTACATTATATAGCTAGGGCCAAAATGAATTATTCTATTAATTATTATTGATGGTATTTAATCTATGCCCTAATGTATCTCAAGTATCAAAGTTAATCACTGTGTAGTTTTCATTTTTTAAACGTTGACAAATCTTGAATTTGAATTCTGGTATATTGTTCAAAGTATTTATGTAAGTTTATTTATACCATCTTTTTAGTGTTCTTTACAGACTTTTAATTCTGTTGCAATGTTCCTTTTCCATTATCTAATGTAGACAGCTTGCCTTTCCCCTTTTTTTCTTTTATAATTATTGTTAGGGTGTTCCATTAATTTCTTCACAAAGCTAAATCTGTGTGTGTGTGTGTGTGTGTGTGTGTATTTTAGGATGTTTTTCTTGTTCCATTGACTTTGCTCTCTTAATAATTTTTTTCTATTTTACATTTCTTGTTTGTTTCTTACGCTAATTTTTAACTTAATAAGACTGAAATTCAATAACATATTTTTACCTTTTTTTAATATATGAATTCAAGACTATGTATTTCTTGTTAATGCACTGATTTGGTCACATTAACCAAATTTTGGTGTGCTGTTTAGTCATTAGTTTTCAGTTTCAAACACGTCTACAATTTTGATTTCTTCCTTCAAAAGTGAGTTATATGGAAGTACTCTAGTTGCTTTAGGAATAAGGCTTTTAAAGTTACCTTTTCCTGTATTATTTTTATTGTGGTCATAGAACTATTCCAAATGACTTAAGTATTTTGAATTTTTTTGAGGCTCTCTTGCTTATTCTATCACATTTCCATACTGACATTACATTTTAACATGTAAACTTTCATTGTTTGGTGCAATGTACTGTCTATGTCAATTAGGTGATGTTTATTAACTTTGTTGTCCATGATATCCATGTCAGTAGATATTTTTCCTGTACCTTTTACATTAAAATATTTTATTAAAACCCACAAAATGATAGCAACTTTCTATTTCTTCTCTTTGTGCTGTCAATTTTTGTTTATATATTTTGAAGCCATGCTAGGTCCAATTAGGATTGTCATATCTGCCTATCAAATTGATCCACTTTTAATTATAAAATACTCCTATTTACCTCTGGAAATGCTTCTTGCTTTAAAGTACAATTTGTCTGATATTAAAACACTCCCTATGTAGAATTTTTGGTAATATTTTAAAATCTTTTTTTTTTATCATTTTAGAGTAAATCCTTCTGTGTTCTATATTTAAAGTGTCTCATAAGCAATATTGAGGGTTTTTAAAAGTAATTCTGACAATCTTAGATTTTTAATTATATTATTCAGTGCATTGATATTTAAATTAGTTACTGGCATATTTGTGTTTGTATTTATTCTTTCAATATTTATTTCATGATTGTCCAATCTATTTTTACGTATCTGTCTTCGTTTTTACTTACTTTTCAATTAAGAAAAAAAATTGGTATTCTAATTTGTATTCCATTAACATACTAGTGGTAAAATATTTTACCATTTTTAATGGTTACACAGCAGATTAGAAAAAAGCACATCTGTCACCTAACAACAGGATAATAAAAAATAGTATTTGTGACATAGGAGACTGACAGGACTCACTTTCTGGTCACAACCCTGCTGACCAAAACAATATCTCGATCTGGTCCAGACAGGATGAATTGTCACTCTTTTCCTAGAAAGTTCTAAATAACCCACCCCTCAATATTCATTGGCCCAGCCCTGATTTTGCAAGTAATTGAAAGTAGATATAAGGGAGTATACACACAATTAGCAAGAGCCCATGAATTGTCAATTTTGGGTATATTGCCTATGAGTTAGGCCTGATCCAAAAGAGGAAGTACTGTCCAATAAAAGACTGTTGCCTAAAACCACTTACTCACCCTTGAATTCTTTCCTGGGTAAAGCCAAGAACCCTCCTGGGCTAAGCCTCAATTTGATGTTCAATTGTGTTGCATCATTTATACGGGATGGTTGGAGACTTATAATTTTAAGAACTCTGTGCCTATCTTTCCTGCCATTTGTATTTTACTGCAATGCTTTTAATTAAATATATGCTTTAAAATGCACAAATTTATGTATGAGTATTTACAAATGCATGCATACTCTTTTCAGTGCTTGTTATTCCCTTATACATCTTCATATTTTTGTTTATAAAGTAAAAAAAACTTACTTTTATTTTTTAATGTCACCCTACTAGACACAATTTTTTTTTTCAAATTCTATATCCCTCAATTCATTTCTATGTTTACTTCTACAGAATATTTGCATTGGGTATAGAATTCTAGACTAGTATGTTTTGTTATTAATTTCAACACATTAAGTATGACAGAAAATATCAAATTGATTCTATTTACTTGGTTTAGAGAGCTGCTGTTGTATAGTTAATCTTTAAAGATTATTAATTTTTCTTTCTGTATGATTTTAAGATTTTTTTTTTTTACTACTTAATTTCTATGTGTTTTGGTGTAGATTTCTTAATGTTTATCCTAATTTTCTGAGCTTTTTGTAAAAAGAAATATACCTTTTATCAATTTTGGAATGCTCTTAGTCATCATATTATCATACAGATATGTATCATATGTTTGAATATTTCTTATTCTTTATTGTGTAATTTTTAGATTTTGATGTGTATATGCGTGGTGATGTGTATGTATACTCAAAACTGAATAAAGTGTAGCAATAAGCCACACAGATATCTGAGGACAACATGTTCATTAGTAGAGATAGTAAGCATAAAGCTCTGAATAGGAACATGTGTTACATATGGAAAGTCTGTCCTTAAAAATTCTAGAATGTTTCCTCTGTTCTCCATTTTAATTAACACAAAATTGACTCAGTCTGGATTTGTATTTTTCATCTTAGATAAAGATATGCTAGGCCAGGCGTGGTGACTCACGCCTGTAATCCCAGCACTTTGGGAGGCCGAGGTGGGCGGATCATGAGGTCAGGAGATCGAGACCAGCCTGGACAACATGGTGAACCCTGTCTCTAGTAAAACACAAAAAAATTAACTGGGCGTGGTGGTGCACACCTGTAGTCCCAGCTACTCGGGTGGCTGAGACAGTGGAATTGCTTGAACCCAGGAGGTGGATGTTGTAGTGAGCCCAGATCACACAACTGCACTCCAGCCTGGCAACAGAGAAAGACTCGGTCTCAAAAAAAGAAAGATATGCTATAGTTCTTTTAATTTGTATCATATTCTTATAATTCCTTATTCTCTGACATTGGTATAATTCTTATTATTAATACTTAATGAAAGTTAAGTAAAATAATAGTAACTAATGTTTATTCAATAGTTATTACATGTCTCCAGAAAGGAAAGTGGTTATTTTGCATATGAAGTTTAATTTTTTAAAAAAGCAATAACCCCAAAACATTTTGTGACAGAAAATAAAGTTAGGATCATATTTTACCTAAAGGAGAACCTTGGAAAAGCTTAGAATTGTCTCAATTTTGTACAAATATAAAAGGGGGGAAATATAATTTGTATGTGTTCAGGACTGTGCTAAAGTTGGCCGATTTAAATATGAATAAGGGTTTTGCCCTGATCTTGAGGGATTAATGATCCATTAAGATAGACACATAAACAGACAAGTAAAATATGATATAATATATGCAGGGCACAAATTGAGCATAGAGATGACACTGTAGTTTGATAGACAAGCCTCTCAGGCTTTTCATGTAGCTCTTCTGGTTAAGGGAAAGGCAGTGAAGTTTTGGTCCTGATCAGAGAACATGAATAGACAGGAGAGGTAGCCAAAACACAGAACAATCATGAAAGGACTGCAGAATATCAAGAGAATGAAGATATTCTCACCGCTCTGGAGCAGAGAATTGTAAGATGTTATATTACTCACAATGATGAGCTATCCAGGGACTGTGAGCAGGGCAGTGATATTCTTTGGATTTTTGTTTTGGAAAGACAAGTCCATTGGTTTTCTAGAGCACAGATTGCAAAAGGAACACATTGATCTAAGAACAGCTACTGAAGTATATTTTTCACCAATATAGGTGAGGGGTGGGTCACAGCAAAGCATCCCTCTAATGTATGAACATTTATTAAGTGTTTTTACTTTTATGTGTGTAGTCTTGGTCTTATTTTTATTTTTAACCAATTCTCCCTTATTGGGAATATTTGCTACATTTTTTTTTTTTTTACATTACAATGACTTAAAACATTTGCGTTAGCTTATGGTTAAGTTTTTAATTAAAACATAATTTATGAATATTGATTATTGTTATAAAGATTAATTTCCTTGGTTGGCAAATGTTTTGCCTGAAGAATTTTTTTCCACTAAACAATGAGTATAGTCATAAAAATATAAGGAAGACTTAATGAATGTATGCCACGTATTAGAAGTCTAATATCAACAACATTGAGGAATAAATACATTTTTAAGATGGCTTTTTCCGATTTTATCTGCTAGTTACTAGCAAATTCAACTAGCACACAAAAGATGAGTCATGCTGTGATTATATTTAATTTACAAATATAATATTAAATACATCCCTATACTAATCAAATGAATTTATCATATTAATACATTTAATGAGGGATATTTTTGAAATGTCCTTTTGACCAAATCATGCAATTACTTAAATTAATCTTTAGCTTGAACTAATAATCAGAATAGAACATCACAATGTGTGTTTGACTGCAAGTATGATTTTTAGCATATTTATTCACAAAAGAACAAATGTTAGCCCTAATTGGATAGGTATTTGAGACTCTGAAAACCATATAATTGTTTAAGACAAATTTTACTATATTAACATTAACTGATTTCATGGTATAACTGTGATTACTATAAATAATTGTAACAGATTTGAAAATTATTGTCCTATAGACTTATC
Organism: Macaca nemestrina; assembly: GCF_043159975.1. NCBI lineage: Eukaryota > Metazoa > Chordata > Mammalia > Primates > Cercopithecidae > Macaca > Macaca nemestrina. The sequence continues at coordinate 128,045,242 of NC_092125.1, forward strand.
TCTATTTAGTTTCAAACCTTTCTGTTGAGATGATCTTAAGATAATAGAAATAACTTTGGAAGAATAGCAATAGTGAATTTGATCTATACAACAAAATTTCCCCTTATCAGGTTAGTATAGTTAAAAAAGCAGAATCAGGTTTTTATGGAAATGTTTTACTAATTAGCTCTTTGTTCCTGTATCACATCACATTTTAGAATTTTATGTGATCTGTGTGCAATGAAAAAAAAATTAAAATGTTCTGTTGTTAATTATTTTAATTACAATTGTTTTACTATATTTAATGGCCAACCACAAAATAGATCCCTATCTTTTTTGGTTAAAAATTGAGAAACATGTACCTGTATAACTATTTATTATAAAATATGAATTGAATATTTGCTACATGTTATGTAGTGTGTAAGCATTGGAATGTAACAATGGGAAAGATCCAATCTCTGCTTTTAATGAGCTCACATTCAGAGGAATAATTAAGAGACTATTTCAGTATAGGTAAAACTATTTAAGATATAAATATTACAGTAAAACTCTCTGTAACAGACCTGCATGTTCTGCACATGTATCCCAGAACTTAAAGTATAATTTAAAAAATTTAAAAATTACATTTGATTTGAGCACAAACTAATCAAAATACAGTCTACATTCCATAGATATCACATCACTTAATATCTGAATGCCAGCAATTATACAAAGTGTACTCTTCCCCCAAATAATATAGCTAATTTTTTTTCAAGTGTTTACACTTTATACACTGTTGTAAAAGACTTACACATTTTAAACACTTATTGTTTACAGTGTTCTAATGAGGCAAGCGCTACTATTATGCCTATTTTGCAAGGAAGGACATTCAGGCCCAGAGATGTCAGAGGACATTTTTCAGATAAGGAAGCTAGTGACAATAGTGACAGCTTTCACCAGTTCTGGTCGAGATTATATGTGCATAATTGTTCAATTCTGCTGCAAAAGACAAAAAGTGTATTACACTTGTGGACTGAATGTTTTGGGTTAAAAGGCATTGAAGGCTTTATGTAATAAAGCCAACTGTTTTATTGCATCTTAAATAAAATATACAATTTTATTTAATAACCGATCTTAAAAGACAGCAAAAAGTACTTTCTCTTTTTATCAAGAAGATACTTTCTTTTTGTTTTTTTCTTTTCTTTTTTAAAAAAATTATACTTTAAGTTCTAGGGTACATGTGCACAATGTACAGGTTTGTTACATATGTATACATGTGCCATGTTGGTGTGCTGCACCCATCAACTCGTCAGTACCCATCAACTCATCATTTACATCAGTTATAACTCCTAATGCCATCCCTCCTCCCTCCCCCCTCCCCATAATAGTCCCCAGTGTGTGACGTTCCCCTTCCCATGTCCATGTGATCTCTTTGTTCAGTTCCCACCTATGAGTGAGAACATGCAGCGTTTGGTTTTCTGTTCTTGTGAAAGTTTGCTTAGAATGATGGTTTCCAGCTGCATCCATGTCCCTACAAAGGACATGAACTCATCCTTTTTTATGGCTACGTAGTATTCCATGGTGTATATGTGCCACATTTTCTTAATCCAGTCTGCCATTGATGGACATTTGGGTTGATTCCAAGTCCTTGCTATTGTGAATAGTGCCACAATAAACATACGTGTGCATGTGTCTTTATAGCAGCATGATTTATAATCCTTTGGGTATATACCCAGTAATGGGATGGCTGGGTCATATGGTAGTTCTAGTTTTAGATGCTTGAGGAATCGCTATACTGTTTTCCACAATGCTTGAACTAGTTTACAATCCCACCAACAGTGTAAAAGTGTTCCTATTTCTCCATATCCTCTCCAGCACTTGTTGTTTCCTGACTTTTTAATGATTGCCATTCTAACTGGTGTGAGATAGTATCTCAGTGTGATTTTGATTTGCATTTCTCTGATGGCCAGTGATGACAAGCATTGATCGCAAATAATGAAAAATTTAAGACTTAAAAATTGAATAATAAAGTTTTCAGTAGTTTTAAATTTTTTAATATTTAGAAAAGTTTCTATGGCCTTCGTTTTTTGAAAAATAAAAAAGCAAATTCTAAAAAGTCTTTAAACAGTCTCTGTGTGCACATCATTTTCATAATTTATTAAACTCATAATTCAACACCTATTGATAATTTGTTCATTGAAAAAATGAGAAGAAAGTGTTTGGGAATTATTTTCATCCCTATGGAACTGAAAATCAAAAAAGCATAACTTTCTTCAGAAAAGTGTAAAAGAAAAAGCTCTAGGGAAATATCGCAAGAGCTAATTAATTCAGCCTGCTGCAATAATGTTACATTCACATTATAAGGCTTCTTTCTGAAAATTAGATGTTAGTTTTGAAGTGTTAATATATTAAAATGAATGCAAATTATCCCAAATAGTCACTAACTAGTGTGGATTCTCATTTAGTTATAACAGTTACAGATTTTAGAGGATCAGATACACAAAAGCTGGATGATATAAGGAAAAATTTTTTAGATATAATTAATTGCCAAATCCTTTTATCTTTAAGAATCTAGATGGCACTAATTTCATTAAAATTATTTGTGCTCATTTAAATTTGTGCATTGGTATAACTGAAAATTAAACTGTGCTAAAGCATAGCAATGTTTAGTGAGATTGAAGTGTTTGTTATAGTTATTCAGGATAAAATAATCACCTCTAAAGTATGCTGCTAATTAAAAAATGGAACATACCTTAAGAGGATTCATCAGAGTGTAATGTCAAATTATGCACATCATTTAACCTCAAAATTAAATGTTTAGAAAGCAATGAAAATGTTAAAACTTTTTACTATATTGCTATTTTATAACTTGGTGGCAATAAAATGTGAAAGAGAAAACCTTGCTTTTAGAGATAGACAAAATTGACTGATTAAAAATTATATATAAAAGACGTATAACATGATGTTTTAAAATGCATGTACATAGTGAAATGACTACTAGAGTCAAATAAATAATCCTGTCCATCTCCTTACATACTTACCTTTTTTGTCTCTGTGATAGGAGCACTTGAAACCTATTCTCAGCAGATTTCCAATAAAACATATACTATTATGAACAAAAATCATCATGCAGTGCATTTGATCTCTAGATTTATTTATTCTACATAATTGCAACTTTGTAAACTATTATCTACATTTCCTCATTTTCACCTCCATCCTCAATGTCCTCACCCCCTACCCTTGGTAAATACCATTCTAATCTCAGTTTCTATGTTTTCAACATTTTTAGATTGCATATTATAAGTGAAATCACAGCTATTTTACTTTCTGTGTCTGGCTTATTTCACTTAGTATAATGTCTTCCAGGTTTATTCAGCTTGTCACACGTGGCAAGATTTCCTTTTATTTGTTGGCTGAAAAATATTCAATTGAATGTAATATATATACACATATATTTATATATTATATATACATATATTTTTTATATGTATTTTTTATATATATATTTCAACACAATTTCTTATTCCATTCATTCATCTATAGATATTTAGGTTGTTTTTATTTCTTGGCTGTTGTGAATAATGCTGCAATAAATGTGAGAATGCAGATATCTTTACCAGTGGTTATTTCATTAGGTACTTACCCAGGGGACGGATTGTTGGATCATACAGTAGTTCTATTTTTAATTTTTGAGGAAATAATACCATTTTCCCTAATGACTATAACATTTTACATTCCCATCAACATCATTAAAGGGTTCTATTTTCTTCACACTCTCATCAACACTTATTACTTCTCATCTTTTTGATAGTGGCTCTTTTAGCAGTTGTGAGATAATATTTCATTGTGATTTTGATTTACATTCCTGTGGTAATTAGTGATGTTGAGCACTTTTTCACTTACTTGTTGGACAGTTTTACATCTTCTTTGAAATAAGGTCTATTTAGAACATTTCCTCATTTTTATTTGGGTTATTAATTTATTTGCTTATATTGAGATTTGTGAGTTCCTTATATATTTTGAATCTTAATCCCTTATCAGATATACGCTTTGCAAATATTTTCTCTCAACGTGTAGCCTGCCTTTATGTTGTGTTGATTGTTTCTTTCGCTGTACAGAAGCAATTTAGTGTGATACAGTCCTAACTGCTTATTTGTTGTTGTTGTTGCTTGAGGCTTTAGTGTGATATATATATATATATGTAATTGTCGAGGTCAATTCCAAAAAGTTTTTCTTCTAAGAGATTTATGATTTTGCATCTTGTGTTTAGATCTTTAATCTATTTGGTTGTTTTACAATCCTGTAGGCTAAGGGCCCAATTTCGGACCCAATTTCATTCTTTTGCATATAGATATACAGTTTTCTCAGTTCCCTTTATTGAAAAAAAAAAAGCAAAAAAACACGTTTTCCCAATCATATATTCTTGGTTCCCCTTTTAAAACGTAATTGGCTTCATATGCTTGGGTTTATTTTCTCTGATATCTCTATTGTGTTCCCTTGATCTTTGTGTCTGGTTTTGTGCCTTTATTACACTTCTATGATTGCAATAGCAATGTAATACAAATTCAACTCAGGAAGTGTGATGCCTCCAACTTTGTCTTTCTTTCTTATGATTTATTGTCAATTAAAGACATTTTGCTATTACATATAAATTTTAGATTTTTTTATATTTCTGTGAAAAATATCATTGGAATTTTGATAGAAATTGTATTAAATCTGTATATCACATTGGGTAATATGGACATGTTAACAGTATTGTAGTAATGTGCCTTGGTTTGGATCTTTTTGGATTTCTAATGTGAGAAATTAAAGGACACCAAATATATGGTATCCTTTAGGCTTACTGTATATGTATTTCTATATATTTCTCCATGTTTGAAAATTTTCCAGCCATTATATCTTTTAATACACTTTCTGTCCCTTTTTCTTTCTTTAACTCCCATAAATGTGTAAATTAGACAGCTTGATGGCCGTCCCATATGTCCCTTAAGCTATCCTTACTGCTTTTCATTGTTTGTTTGTTCCTCTGACTAGATGAATTTCAATAATTTGTCTTCAAGTTTATTAATCCTTTCTTTCCCTTGATCTAAACTCTTATTGAACCACTCTATTGAATTTTTCATTTCAGTTATTGTGTTCTTCAGGTTTATAATTTTCAATTTTCACTTAAAAAATATTTTCTATCTTGGCCAGGCACAGTGGCTCACGCTTGTAATCCCAGCACTTTGGGAGGCCGAGGCAGGCAGATCACGAGGTCAGGGGATCAAGAGCATCCTGGCTAACATGGTGAAACCTCTTCTCTACTAAAAATACAAAAAATTAGCTGGGCATGGTCTGGGTCACCTGTAGTCCCAGCAACTTGGGAGGCTGAGGCAGGAGAATGTCATGAATTCGGGAGGTGGAGTTTGCAGTGAGCCTCTCGAGATGGTGCCACTGTACTCCAGCCTGGGCAACAGAGCAAGACTCCATCAGAAAAACAAACAAACAAACAAAAACAAACAAAAAAAAACAACTTTATTTATATATATTTCTATCTCACAAGTAAAATCCTTACTTTGTTCACACTTTGCTGTGCTCTCATCAATATCTTCATGATTGTTATTTTATAGTCTCTCTCTCAGGTAAATCTCCATTTCATTAGAATTGATTTCTGGAGATTTCTTTTGTTATTTTGTTTGAAATGTACTCCTTTGTTTCTTCACTTTTCTGGACTCTCTGTGTTGATTTCCATACCGTAGGTAAGACAGTCTCCTCTTCTCTCCCAGTCTTAACAGATTGGCCTTATGGAAATAATAAACCAGCCAGGTTCAGTGGCTCATGGCTGTAATCCTAGCACTTTGGGAGGCCGAAGCAGGCAGATCACCTGAGGTCAGGAGTTTGAGACCAACCTGGCCAATATAGTGAAACCCTGTCTATACTAAAAATACAAAAATTAGCCAGGTGTGGTGGTGCATGTCTGTAATCCCAGCTACTTGGGAGGCTAAGGCAGGAGAATTGCTTGAACCTGGGAGGCAGAGGTTGCAGTGAGTTGAGATTGCTCCACTGCACTCCAGCCTGGGTGGCAAAGCAAGACTCCATCTCAAAAAATAAATAAGTAAAATAAATCTTGCCAGAAATTCTAGGTGCCTTTTGATTATTTGTCCTTGCCAAACCTACTATCTTTGTTTTTAGTGGCCTCCAGGAAACTAGGGTGTGCTCAGATCCATCTGTGCCATGAGACGGGGGAAATAGAAGCCATTCCTTTAAGATGTAGATGGAAAAGCTGGGTGTTAGATATGTGTTTCAATTACTTCGATCCTTGGGGAAAAGGTGGAATCTGGAGTTTACCTCCCACTTGCTCTAAATCAGGGAGTAGGTGTGTGAAAAATGTCTTCATTCCAATTCAGACTGCAAACTCAACTCATTACTTTGTTGTTTGTCACCCCCAAGGGCGCAGTAAATGCTAGCTCCTAACTGCTTTTAGAGACAGGCAGGTGAGTTGGAGGATAAGGTCTATCTCTGGTGTAAACCTGAGGGACAAGTGATAGGAAGTACATACAAACCTGTTCAGCATCCTTAAGGCAGCTACCAATTGCCTCCCCTGTCAGTTCCCGTAAGTGGGTCAATTCGTGGCCTGACCCATCAGCAGCATCTGGGAAAGTTAGAACATCAGACAAAAACACCCAGCTCTCAGTTTCTCTCTGAAAGAGTAGTCTGTTTGTTCTGTGCCAAACTGGGGGAAGTAGCTGTTGGAGCTACTCTTATCCGCATTTAAAACCATGTTTTTGTTCTCTGTTGTCTGAGGGGACTCCTGAAGGCTGAACTCAATCTGCTCCCAGAACTAGGTGATTTAAGAGTCAAAATTTTCCCGTCTCAGGGAAAACTTGGAAGTTGTGGATTCTCTCCTGATTGCAAGGCAATTTGCTCCATGTTGGGGTTATTGTGGTCTTTTCTGTCTCAGCTATATTCTCAGTGGTTTAGTGAGTAAGAGTCTCCCAATTCATATCTGGATTTCTCTCAGAGGGAATTGATCCCGGTGTTGATGTTTATTTGGTGCATCAGTGGGAGGAGAAAAAAGCAAAAACCTCCTATTCTTCTACCTTGTTGATGTCTTCTCCACAAAACTGACTTTAATTCTTGATTCTTACTCAATGTACAAAAAGAGAAGTAACAGTCATCATGACTATCATATTGATTTCTTAGTATGCTTTAGATATTGTCCTAAGTGCTTTGACTATAATTTATACACATAAAAAAATATTTTTAATCACCCTCAAGCAAAATTTTGGAAAATAAACACCACTTAAAAGTAAAAAATCTGTATAGAAAGGACTTATAAAAAGAAAAGAGCTTCATTTTAATGGAAATGACCTAGAATACTAAATAACAGTACTTATAAGTTACATGAAAATCATTAACTAAAACAAGGAATCACCTGAAGTCGTGATTGCTTCTATATGTTAGAGAGATTCATCTTGTGTAATGTACATTCAAAAGGGATTATTCCAGAACAATTGAGAGAAATTTGCTACCTATATCATTTCTTAAACGGTAGGAATTATCTGAAATGTGTATTGTGTAAAAGTCAGATATTGGTATAAACATGTGACCTAATTGTTATACGGAGACACAAGAAATTTGACAAACAGTTCAAATAATATAGTTTCTGAATAAAGTTATCCCTTTGAATGTAGAGGTGGCAAAAAAAAAAAAAAAAAAAAAGAGCAAGAAAGGTTAAAAGACACTGGATTACCAGCATGGTCTGAGATAGCCAATAGGAATCAAGCTGCTTGGAGGTTGTTCATATTGAACAATTTAACATAGTCAACCCCAGAAGATATTTGCACACCTACAAACATGGTATGGTGGAATATTAAGTTATGTGGAATACTAAGTTATATAATGAGAAAATAAATTGGCTTCTTCATAACATTCTGAAAGAGCAAGCTATAAGTCTTGAATAATGACAAACTGTCTACATGTAAATGAGAGAATAATAAAAGGTGTTGGGGGACAGTGAAATAAAGATATGCCTTCCACTATAAACATGGCAATAATGACAATAACTAAACAATAAATAAACCAACCTTAGGTATGTAACAAGAGATATCACTTGCATAATTAATAATATAAAAGCCCTCAACATATTTCCATAAAAAACAAAGAGTTGAATTGTATTAATTTGCTTTAACTCTGCTGATAAAGACGTACCCAAGACTAGGCAATTTACAAAAGAAAGATTTCAAGTCTTTCTTGTGGACTTACAGTTCCATGTAGCTGGTGAAGCTTCATAATCATGGTGGAAGGCAAGGAAGACCAAGTCACCTCTTACATGAGAACAGCAGGAAGAAAACCTGCCCCCATGATTCAATTACCTCCCATCGGGTTCCTCCCACAACACATGAGAATTGTGGGAGTTACAATTCAAGATGAGACTTGGGTGGGGACATAGCCAAATAATATCATTTGCCCCCCCCCAATTTCATGTACTAACATTTCAAAATCGATCTTGCCTTTCTAACAGTCCCCTAACATCTTAACTCATTTCATCATTATCTCAGAAGTCCACTGTTCAAAGCCTTATCTAATACAACACAAGCACCTTTCACTTATGAGCCTCTAAAATCAAAAGCAAGTTAGTTACATCCTAGATACAATGGAGGTACAGGCATTGGTTTAATACAATCATTCCAAATGGGAGAAATTGGCCAAAACAAAGGGGCTATAGGCCCAATGCAAGTCCAAATCCAGAAGGGCAGTCAAATCTTAAAGCTCCAAAATGATCTCCTTTGACTCCATTTCTCACATTCAGGTAACACTGGTACAAGAGGTGGGCTCCCATGGCCTTGAGCAGCTCCACCCCTCTGGCTTTGCAGGGTATAGCCCTCCTTTTGGCTGCTCTCATGCACTGGTGTTGAGTGTCTGTGGCTTTTCCAGGCACACGATGCAAGCTGTCAGTTAATCTACCATTCTGGTGTCTGGAGGATGGTGGCCGCCTTCTCATAGCTTCACTAGGTCGTGTCCCAGTAGGGACTCTGTGTGGGGGCTCTGACCCTACAATTCTCTTCTTCACTGCCCTAGCAGAGGTTCTCCATGAGGGCCCCACCCCTATAGCAAATTTCTGTCTGGGCATCCAGGCGTTTCCATACATCTTCTGAAATCTAGGCAGAGGTTCCCAAATATCAATTCTTGACTCTGTGCCCTGTGGGCTCAACACTTTATGGAAGTTGCCAAGGCCTGGGGCTTCCACTCTCTGAAGCAACAGACCAAGCTGTACCTTGGCCGCATTAAGTCATGGCAGGAGTGGCTGGGATGCATGGCACCAAGTCCTAGGCTACACAGAGCAGGGCAGCCCTGGGTTTCATTGACAAAATCATTTTTTTCTTTCTAAACCTCCAGGCCTGTGATGGGAGTGGCTGCCACAAAGGTCTCTGACATGCTCTGAAGAAATTTCCCCATTGTCTTGGTGATACACATTCAGGTCCTCCTTACTTTTGCAAATTTCTACAGTCAGCTTGAATTTCTCCTCAGAAAACGGGATTGCTTTCCTTTTCTATCACACTGTCAGGCTGCAAATTTTCAAAATTTGTATGCTCTGCTTCCCTTTTAAAACTGAATGCCTTTAACCACACTCAGGTCACCTTTTGAATGCTTTGCTACTGAGTAATTTTCTTTTTTCTGCCAGATACCCTAAATCATCTCTCTCAAGTTCAAAGTTCCACAAATCTCTAGGGCAGAGGAAAAATGCTGCCAGTCTCTTTACAAAAACATAAGAAGACTTGCTTTGCTCCAGTTCCCAACAAGTTCCTAATCTCCGTCAGAGACCATCTGCCTAGATTTCATTGTCCATATCATTATCAACATTTTGGTCAAAGCCATTCAACAATCTCTAGAAAGTTCCAAACTTTCCCAATTTTTTCTATGTTCTAAGTCGTCCAAACTCTTCCAACCTCTGCCGATTACCCAGCTCTAATGTCACTTCTACATTTTTGGGTATCTTTTCAGCAACACCACACTCTACTGGTATCAATTTACTGTGTTAGTCTGTCTTCATGCAGCTGATAAAGACTCACTTGAGATTGGGCAATTTACAAAAGAAAGAGGTTTAATCACTTACAATCCCACATGGCTGGTGAGTCCTCACAATCATTGTGGAAGGTAAGGAGGAGCAAGTCACGTCTTACATGGAAGGCAGGAGGCAGAGAGAGAGCTTGTGTGGGGAAAGTCCTATTTTTATGAAAGTCCTATCATAAGAACAGCATGAGAAAGACTTCCCCCCATGATTCAATTACATCCTACTAGGTTCCTCCCATTACATGTGGGAATTGTGGGAGTCACAATTCAAGATGAGATTTGGGTGGGGATGCAGCCAACCATATAATAAAGCCTTCAAATTGCACAAAATGCATTCAAAAAATAAGGAATATATTTGTGGCTACGATTGCTCACATTCTCACTGACTAGACTAGAAATAATGAATAAAACAAGGAGACTTGTTATGAGGTAAAAACAAATGTTTACTTCATATGTAGATCATCACATCAGTTATTATTACTGTATTGTATTACATTTTGACAATAATTCATGATCAATACTTTAGCATTTGTGCAAATATGTTATTTTCTATTTTAACAGTAAAAAATTTAGTATTCTATGGTTTGCGAATTTTGTGACCCGTGATTATTCAGTAAAAAGTGAACACCTCTTATTAGTAAATTTAAGAGTTTCTTGTGACTGGTAACTCTACTTTATTGAAGATAACTTATTTTGATGATCTTGTGATTACATAGTTAACATGAAAAGAGACTTTGTAAGTATACACGGCATGATTTACTCCATGAAGATGTATTTTGCATTATAATTAAAATTATCTAAGTTTTATGGCAAAATTTTTACAATTCTATTAGTTTTATAAAAAAGAAAAGGCTTAAAATATACAAATAAGAATAGTTTTGAATTTATAAATTAATCATAAAATAAAACTGATTGTAAAATAAGTTATAATTTATGTTTTCTGTTACTGTTTGTTTTCTACAGGTCTATAAAATACTGTAGAAATTATATGTTTATATAAAATTTATTTTAAACTATCAAGATATTCTTTCATAATTATTGATGTTCATATATTGGTAATTTTTACATTCACTATGAAATTAATCATTAAAACTTTAGACCAAAATAATCCTGAGAACGTGAATATAATTATTTCTCTATGAGCTTAGATAATGAGCTAGGTGGTGAAATCAGACTCACATAAATCCAAGATCTTAACTGAATCAAGTTTTATGAATTATTTCAAGTATATAGTCAATCAAGTGACTCAGAAAAATCAGGAACATATCTGAAACATCAAGGACACTCTGTAGTTCTTCCTGCTCAAGCTCAGATATTGACTCTGATAAAGAATAGAGAAGATTTTAATGAAAAACACTGGTTACTATAAAACACAGAAGGGAGATTTAGTTTAGAAAATATTTTATAGGTGATTTTCCAGGTATTCATGATAAATGCACAGATTCTGGGATTATTTATCATACTGGTAGTTTCAACTTCATGTAGACTATACAATTCTGAGCTTTTCATTCCTCATACTGTTCATGTTCTTCTATTTACTCACAGCACCTCAACAATTCACTCACATGATTAGATCTTGTAGTTTCTATTAAAAATAACTGTACTACATGTACAACTTTGAATTTTATTTTAAGCATCAACTCTTAATGATTACCCTCTCCCAACTTTATGTTTCCAAAAGGTATACCTGACTGCTTTCCCAAGATTTTTTTTACTTTAATAGAATACTCTAATAGATGTATCTCACCACTTTTTTCACTGTTTAACACCCTTACTATGTCCTCACTACCTACTTTATTCTCAGATGTTCATAGCTATCTTCACCCCCTTACCTTTTTCCTCAACTTCCTGTGTATTTACTTTATTTACTTAGGAAAAAAACCTCCAAATCTAGCTAAACGTATTTTTTAAAAAAGATGAAACTCTCTCAAAAAAATTCTTTTGAAATGAAACAAACCATAGTAATCGGTTTTCTTTTCATTTATGCCAAAAATCTCAAGAAGCCCTAAAGCTGAAATTTCACTTCCATTTTCTTGATAAACTTAATCTTTCAACCTCCAAAATGATTATTTTACAGATTGTTCACTACACTCAAATCTCCATTTGACCTTCCTACATAAACAGTTTCATAATGTCATCGCTGAATTATTTATTGACAATAATAAAAGCAGTTGTAAAACAACTACCTAATCTTACAATCTTTGAAATGCAAATCTATTAGTATAATTATTTATATATAATAATCCTTTTTGTCCTATTAAATATATAAACTGTCTTGTCTCCTTTTTAAGGTCAAATTTTACATTTGTTTACTTAATGTCAGTATCTCCTATCACAGGTTTTGTTCTAGAAGCAATTACATCTTATATATTATGCAATTTTACTTCTCTGTTGCTTTTGTTATCAGCAAGGAAACATTTTCTAATATGTTGCTGTAACATCAGGAAATAAAATGAAACCTTTAAAAATATCATCCATTTCAGCTATCAGTCTTTTCCTCTTTCTTTTATAACCAACCTATAAGAAATTGTTGTCAATACTACTGCATTTCTTAATACCCAATTCTCTTCTAATCTCTTCAAACAAGATTCATGATGTCCTGTTTATATTTCTAATGACTGACTTCTTAAATAAATTGATCAATTATTACTCATTTTTCTCTATCTCAGCAGCATGCAATCTCGTGACACTTCCTGCATCTCATTTTCTTCATATATCTAATTATTATGTTTAGTTGCTCTACTTCCAAGTCTTATCATCAATGCTAAAACATATTTAAGCTAGGACAACTTTATCTATTATCAGAAATATTTCAATAGCTTCCAAACCACCCTCCATGATTTCCACCGTTCTCTCCCCTGGAGGAATGCCTCCACTCAGTATTCAGTACCACCTGGAAACATGTCAGTCTGAAAACTTATCAGTCAGAAAATATCACACCTATGTACAAAATCACCTAATGTGTCTCTCAATCATTCACAATAAAAGACAAAGGTCTTACAAATAATTATAAACTCTGTGTAATATGGATTTCATTTACATCTATTCTAAAAAGAAAGATGTTAGGCTGATATAAAATATAAATAAATGATATTATAAAATAATGACAGGTAGTGAGAAAAGTCATACACATATAGAATTGTATTAGTCTTTTTTACGCTGCAGATAAAAACATACCAGAGACTAGAGAAAACAGAGGTTTAATGGACTTACAGTTCTACATGGCTGTGGAGGCCTCACAATCATGGCAGAAGGCAAGGAGGAGCAAGTCACACCTTACATGGATGGCAACAAGGAAAAAGAGAGCTTGTGAAGGGAAATTCCCATTTTTCAAACCATCAAATCTCATGAGACTTATTCACTGTCATGAAAACTACACAGAAAAAAAACACCCCCATGATAAAATCACCTCCCATCAGGTTCCTCCCATGACATGTAGAAATTGTGGGAGTTACAATTTATGATGAGATTTGGGTGGGGACACAGTCAAATAATATCATTCTGCCCCTGACTCCTCCCCAATCTTATGTCCTCACATTTCAAAATCAATCATGTATTCCCAACAGTCCCCTAAAGTCTTAATGCATTTCAGTGTTAACTCAATAGTCCATAGTACAAAGTCTCGTCCGAAACAAAACAATTCCCTTCCACCTATGAACCTGTAAAATCAAAAGCAAGTTAGTTACTTCCTAGACACAATGGGAGTACAGGCATTGGGGAAATACTGTCATTCCTAATGAGAGAAATTGGCTGAAATAAAGGGGCTAAAGGCCTCATGCAAATCCAAAATCCAGAGGGGCAGTCAAATCTTAAAGCTCCAAAGTAATCTCTTTTGACTGCATTTCTCACATCCAGGTCATGCTGATTCAAAAGGTGTGCTCCCATGGCCCTGGGCAACTCGGCCCCTGTGGCTTTGAAGGGTATAGCCCTCCTCCTAGCTGCCCTGCTTTCACAGCTGGTGTTGAGTGTCTGCAGGTTTTCCAGGCACACGGTGAAAGCTGTCAGTGAATCTACCATTCCAGGGTCTTCAAGATGGTGACCCTCTTCTCACAGCTTTACTAGGTATTGCTACAGTAAGGGCTCTTTGTGGGTACTCCAACCCCATATTTCCCTTCTGCATGGCCCTAGCAGAGGCTTGCCATGAGGGCCCTGCCCCTGCAGCAAACTTCTGCCTTGGCATCCAAGGGTTTCCACACCTTCTCTGAAATCTGGGCAGAGATTTGCAAATCCCAGTTCTTGACTTCTGTGCACTCGCTGGCTCAACACCATGTGAAAGTTGCCAAGCCTTGGGGCTTGCACCTTATGAAGCCACGGCCCGAACTCTATGTTGCCCACTTTCAGTCACAGCTGGAGTTGCTGGGACACAGGGCATCAAATTCAAAGGCTGCACATAGCACAGAGACTCTGGCCCTGGATCATGAAACCATTTTTTTCTAGGTTTCCTGACCTGTGACAGAATGATAGGAGGGCTGCCACAAAGATCTCTGACATGCCCTAGACATTTTTCCCATTGTCTTGATGGTTAACATTCAGCTCTTCATTGCTTATGAAAATTTCTGCAGCTGGCTTAAATTTCTCTTCAGAAAATGGGATTTTATTTTCTATCACATTGTCAGGTTACAAATTTTCCAAACTTTTATGCTCTGCTTCCCTTTTAAAATGGAATGCCTTTAACAGCACCCATGTCACTCCTTGAACACTTTGTTGCTCAGAAATTTCTTCCACCTGATACCCTAAATTATCTCTGTTGAGTTTAAACAAATCTCTAGGGCAGGGGCAAAATACCACCAGACCCTTTGCTAAACCATAACAAGACTCACCTTTGTTCTAGTTCCCAGTGAGTTCCTCATTTCCATCTGAGACCACCTGAGCATGGATTTTATTGTCCATATCACTCCCAGCAATTTGAGCAAGGCCATTGACAATTCTGTAGGAAGTTCCAAAGTTTCCCACATTTTTTCTTTCTTATTCTGAGCCATCCAAACTGTTTCAACTTCTGCCTGTTACCCAGTTCCAAAGTCCCTTCCACATTTCAGGTACCTTTTCAGCAGCACCCCACTCTACTGGTACCGGTTTACTGTATTAGTCTGTTTTCACGCTGCTGATAAAGACACACCTAAGACTGGAAAGAAAAACATGTTTAACGAACTTACAGCGATACATAGCTGAGGAGGCCTCACAATCATAGCAGAAGGCAAAGAGGAGGAAATCACATGTTAGATGGATGGCAGCAGGCAAAAGGAGAGAATATGCAGGAAAACTCCCATTTTTAAAAACATCAGATCTTGTGAGACTCATTCACTATCACAAAAACAGCACAGGAAAGATCTGCTCCCATAATTCAGGCACATCCCACCTGGTTCCTCCTATGACTCATGGGAATTCTGGGAGTTACAATTAAAGATGAGATTTGGGTGGGGACGCAGTCAAACCATACCAAGAATACAAGAAAATAGTCCTTATGTGTTGAGATAAAGAGCTATTTTTTCAGTGTACTAAGAAGTGGTTGCTAAAGACTTGATGATTGACCAAATAGGCAAGTGATACAAAAAAATAAAAAAAAAAAAATTAGAAAATGCTAAAGCCTAAGGTAACAGTATTTGAAGAAGAGTAAGATATCAAGGAAGTTGCAAGAGATTACGTGAGGTGAGATGAGGCTAAATCATTTTTTACGTTGTTAAGTTCAACTTTCTATCTTTATCATGTCAACAATCTTTAACTTCAGGTATCTGGGGGAAAAATAAAAACTGACTGCTTCACTTTGAAGTCATTATCATTAACTGGGATTGCACCCCAAATGATACCTGTTAATCTTACTATATTGTCCTAGTCCATTCATTCTGTCATTTCTTAGACAGTATTTTCATAATCTTTTATCTCCTCAAATTCCCAACACCTCTCTCTCTCTTTCTCTCTCTCTCACTCTCATTCTCTCTTTTTAAGACAGGATCTCCCTCTGTCCCCCAGGCTGGAGTGTAGCCACATGATCTGGGCTCACTGCAGCCTCGACATCCTGGACTCAATCGATCTTCCCACCTCAGCTCCTTGAGTGACTGGGGCTACAGGCACACACAACCACATCTGGCTAATTTTGTATTTTCTGTAAAGCCCTGGTCTCATCATTTTGCCCAGGCTGGTCTCGAACTTTTAGGCTCAAGTGATTCACCTGCCTACGCCTCTCAAAGGGTTGGAATTACAGGCATGAGCACTGCATTGGGCCCTTCTTCCTGGCCGTGCTTTTTATTTCAGTGAGAAAATTGAAACTCTCCAAAGATAACTTTAATACACTCCTACCACATTGTTTACCTAACCACTTGCATCTATGCTCCTATTCTTTGTAGGTACTCTTGTTACTATAGGTGGATACTATTTTTTTGCAACAGAAGCCAATTTCCCCAGTACACTAGCCCCAATCACCTCCTCACTCTCCACTTCCACCTCACCATCTAATCATAGTTAACGCTATAAAAATTATCTTGCCTTACTCTGAATCAGCCAGTGTTTTTCTCTTGACTGGATCTTTCGCATCCTTCTACAAACACATTTAATAAAATTACTTATCCACACTTCCCTTCTAGCCACAACCACATTTCTTTCAATTAATTCTATTCCACAACAGTCACTGCTACTACTCTGGAAAAAAACACCATACAATCTTCCTTAAAATACGTTAGTTTTCTAAATATTTACCCTGTGTCCTTTTCCAGACAATTCTCAATGTAATATATAGAGTAATGCAATTAAAACATAGTTTAATCACATCACCCTTTTTTCAAAACCCAAATGGCTTTCCCTGTTGCTCTTGATAAAGTCAAAATGTAAATATTAAGGTGGAAAGGCCTGAACAGTTTGTTCCCCCTGAAACCACCCCCAACACACACACTGAACGCATGGAATTTATTGGCCACTAACTTCTTTCTCTAATCACTCTGCTCCAACCACATTGGAGTTACACTTTAGCCTCAGAAACTGAACTTGCATTTTCCTCTGCCTGGAATCTCTTCCACTGGTTTTCATATGGAACTGTCGTTTGTCTTTTTCAGGTCTATACTGAGAGATGACCTTTTATGTGAGGATTTTCTTGACTGAATTTGTTTCCCAGGGCTACTATTAAAAAAGTGCCACAAACTTTTGGTACTTTTGGGTGGCTTAAAATAACAGAAATTTATTCTCTCACAGTTGTGGAGGCAAGAAGTCTGAATTCTAGGAACTAGTCAGGGTGAGTTCCTTTGGAGAGCACAAGAGGGAGTATCTCTTCCATGTTTCTCTTTTAGTTTATGCTGACAACCAGCAACCCTTACAGTTCCTTTGCTTGTAGATATATCACCCCATCCTCTGCATCTGCTTTCATATGGCATTCTCCCTGTGTTTCTGTGTCTTTACATAGCTGTATTCCCCCTGTGTCTCTCTTATCTTCTAAGGACACCTGTCCAATTGGATGAAGGCCCCACCCTACTCACGTATTAGCTCATTTTAACTAATTATATCTAACATCTACAACAACCTTGTTTCCAAATAAGGTTACATTCTGAGGTTCTGGGAATTAGACAATTCCATATCTTTTTTTTTTTTTTTTTTTCTTTTGAGATGGAGTCTCACTCTGTCACCCAGGTTGGAGTACAATTGTGTGATCTTGGCTCACTGCAACATCTGTGAGCCAATTCTCCTGCCTCAGCCTCTCAAGTAGCTAGGATTAAAGGTGTGCACCACCATACCCAGCTAATTTTTTGTATTTTTAGTTGAGATAGGGTTTCGCCATGTTGGCCAGGCTGGTCTTGAACTCCTGACCTCAGGTTGGCCTCCCAAAGTGCTGAAATTACAGATGTGAGCTACCATGCCTGGCTAAATGTAATATATATATATATATTTTTTTTTTTTATGGACACAATTCAACCCTTAATACTGACCATCCCATCTAAAATTGTAGCTGGCATATCTGTTCCTTTATCTAATTCATTTTCCTCCAGGGTATGTATTACTGTTTTACATTCTATATATTTTAGTAATTAATTTTTTTGTTAATTTAATAAAACGAGGAAAGACATTTCAGTTTACTTTTGCTCCATGTTCTGTTCTCAGTGCAAAAAAAAAGAAATACAATGTAGTTGTTGTAAGTTCATTGATAAGTAAATATTTAATGAATCAGTATGAATGACATCTAAAAGGATCAATGAAGGAATGTATTCCTAGACTGTATCAAGCTTTTAAAATATAGTAGCATACAAGTCATATGCAGTTTTTGAATTTTTTCTAACACTGAAATATATGAAATATAAATACATAAATTCTACCTAAATTTTGTTTCATTATTGAGTTTTAAGATAATTGTATTTATATAATAGAATCTGTGTACTATTACTCACTGCTAAATCATATAATGCTTAATAAACATATATGTTACTTTGTATGATTTTGGTTTGACACCGACTTAGTGATTGACTCATTGGTTTTAATTTTCCATATATGCATTATTTATTCTTTCATAATATCACTTAGAATTTTAAATCTCTTATTAACACATTCAAACACATCAGAGATCTATCTTTTATTGGTGGGAGGGACTTTTTTGGGAGACTTTCACTCTTCTCCTCAAATATAGACTGATGTCTGCCCTATTTTCACCATAACACTTCCCAAATATAGCATTTTTAAAAAGTTTATGTCTCCTGTTTATTTTTTAATTAATTTATTTCTTCTGCAAATCATCTTTTATTAAAATTCTGTGAAAAGAACTATAGGAGTATTGCCTATATAAATGCGTTATAATATGAAGTTATATCTTATTCTCACTTTGCATATTGAAAGTTTCCAGTGTTGTTTCAAAGAAAACAAGAGTCATTCTTGTTATCAATCAATTTTATATTAGCTTTACACTTCTTTACAGATTTTTCTTTTTTGTTGTTGTTTTTTTCTTTTTCTTTTTTCAGATCTTTCTATCAGAAAATGTCTAAAAGCATATTATTTTAATTTGGAAATATACACCCTTCAGTTAAGTAGAATTTCAATTTTTTTATCTTCTAAAATCCTCTCATTTTATTTATTTCTTGAGTCTTCCTAGTACTTATATTATTTGCATATTTTTATTTTGATCTATTAATTTTATTTGATCTATTTTACACACTTTCTGGAAAGTATTTTCAACTTTGTTTTCAAATTTTGTGTTTTTTTTCCTGCTATGTTAGCTTTCAATATCTTTTCCTAACCTTTAAATTTCTATATTTATCTATTTATCTATCTAAATTAATCATTCATATATTTATATTTTTGTTTATAGATAGATGCATATTTGCAATAGAAATCAAAAGACTAGCTGTCAAAGGCCTGTTGTTGGTTCAATCCTAGAGCAACCCTCCAGCAAAGCATGGGCTACATGAACCATGCACACAAGCTCTGTGATGAAATATTCTGTAGTGCTCACTTCGAATATGACCACATAGTTTAATAGGAAGACAATAATTTTCAATAAGGAAAATGTAGAGGGCATGGCACAGATAATATTTTAAAGTCAATTTCTTATAAATAATATAAACAGTCTTAAAACAAGTATTTTATTTCACTTTCAGAATACTCACACTGGGAAATCTGGCCCAGTAAGCTTTTATTATTGTAATGTACAAATCAACACTGAGTTTTCCCCTGTTTTTCATTTTCTTTTTCTAAATGAAAGCTTTTTTGATTACTCTCCTCCATTTCACTACTCTTTATTGACTAAGAGTGTATGTGGGGCTTGCATTGATGTCTATTTATTAATATTTATAAGTTGCTTTAATAATGAGCCATGTCCACAGCTATTGGAAAATTATATGCAGAACCCAGAGTTCCCAAACATTGAGCTAGACAATAAGCTGGATGCATGCATTGTATGGAACTTTTGAATGGTCTTCCTTGATGAGGATGGAGTGTGTTTCATGTATAAAAGGAGCAGGGAGATGAATACTTGAGTGGCCAGAGAGAGACTATTGACAATTTAGTGACTGCTTTTCCTGGCCTTCCTTTAATATTCATACGGACGTGTGAGTAAATGGGTGTTAACAAGATCTGAAAGGGAAGATGAGTGTAACTTCTGGATCGTTTTATTTAAAACAATACACTTGACTTATACTTTTGCTTTACTTTTTCCCTCCATAGAAATATGGATATAAAATTGAACCCTAGTACCATGTAAATGAAGACAAAACCCTTGGAGTTTGGAGAGAGAAAACATAAAGAAACCTGGCCTCGAATAAAGTCAGAAGTAGAACTATTCTGTTGGTTCAACACTGTCCAACTCTGTAATGTTTGTGGAAAAAAAATCCAAACCACTATACTTTTTGACTTTTTGTAATAGCAGTTTGGTTGATATGCCAATTAACAGAGAACACAATTCTAAAAACCTTTTGGAAAACAGTTTGCATTTTCTCCTAAAAATGAACCTGAATATAACCTATTAGAAAATGAGCACAAGCAGGCACATACTGTAATATTTTTGGCAGCTTATTCATTTTTGTAAAACACAAACCAACATATCCACCAGCAATAAAGTTGTGTAATGAAATAATGAATAACATAAGAATGCATCAACATTTTGCAGGGTTTCATTTCTACAAATTCAGAAAGGAAGGATAAACTTAATATTAGATTGGGATATATACGGATATGATAGAATAGTCTTATTTAAGAGGTATAACATGCTAATCTCAAAAATCAAAGGAAATTAGTGATTGGCACTAGAATAAGGAGAGATGTGCACGATGGAGAAGAGAACATGAAGAAGAATTCTAAGGAACAGTGATTTATTGATTAATGAGGCTGAGATCAAATAAGTGCTTTCTTTTCAACTACATTGTAAACTGTTTCAGACACATATTAAACACATATTTTACATTCTCTTTTGTATATCATTAAATAATTTTCTGTAAAAAAATTGACTTTTGTCATGTTATCCAGCATACACACTATACTAATCTATTGTAAGACTCATATGAATATAACATATTTATGTGTATATGGCACAGATATTACTGTGCCAATTAGAAACGATAAATGACTCCATGAAGGAACAAACATTAAGTGGAAAAGTTCTGAAAAGGCAGTTTCATTACTTAAAAAATTCAATAGTCTAAAGCTTCAATTAACTTTGTATAAAATTAATTTGAATCTTGCAAAGAGGGCTCCTACTGTGAGTCACAGTGGTCTCTCCTGTAACACAGGTAGGGAAGTACCCAAAGGAATAAAAAAGGCCTTGTGATTAGAGATTTCTTTTAACCTGGGGAAAAATGCAATTATCAAAAACCGTATTGAAAAGCTTTCCAAAACTCTGTGAAAGCTACAGCATTCTCTGAAAGCATGGAGAGATATTTTGCTTGCTTTTACTTAAAGTGCATAACAGTCAGAGTCTGATTCTGGGAAAGACCTGATTTTTGTTTGGCTCAGCAGGCAATTCAATTAAAGCACAATGTTTAATTTAAAAGGGTCTGTTTATATACAGTGGTGGTGTTCTCTCATTTATGGGCATTAAACTGTAGTACTTATTTTTTTGCTCTGTCTATTCTCAATATACATCATTTTTTCAAGGAGCTATATTTTATTGTGTTTTATTAGATTTATTTTTCTAAAAATGGCAACTTACTACAATTTACAAGACTGCATCAAAAATGTTGTTTATTTTGTTCATAAGATTATCTCATTGGTCAGATTATTTTATGATTTTCTATTATTATTCCAGTTCAAAATATTTCTATATGCAAGGTATAAGACAGTTTACAAAAGAATAGACTGAAAAGAAGCAAATCAGTATTTACCTTACATCACAAATATCTCCTTCAAAATAACTGTTTAATTCTCACCCAATCTAGAGGAGAGTGATCACTGGTTACATTATGCTAATTATTTTCTGGGAAAACATAAATTAATTAATTTGTCTGGATAACACCTGGAATCTAGATTAGACTAAGGTAATAGAAAAGCAAACATAAAATATTGATAAAGTTCCACATTGATATTGTACACAAGTGGGTAAAGTTAAATTATTTTTATTATTTCCAGGTTAAATAATGTTTTAGGTAGCATGCGAAAACTTGAGTTAAACAAGTCACTGAATGTATTCTGTATCTTTCTCAAAAGGTAAATTAATATATTTTTATAGAGTTACACATAATATTATAAATTAAGTACAAAGGCCATACAATTTCATCCCTATCTACTCATTCTCTACTTGCCCTGTATATCCTAGCAAATTAATAAAGTTATTACAAATCAAATGACAAAACCTCCAACATCACTAAAAATTAGGGAAGGTTATTATTCAACAGCCAGAAGCATTGACTGAATTCATTATATATAATGCAGATGGGACAAATTTGATGGAAGACACAAGTACTAGATCTGTAATTATCCCCTCTTAGAAGCAGTAATATCATTAGATGGGAAAAAAAGAAAATGCCATTATAAATGAAGTAATATCCATAACTTAGAAAGTGCTGGAAATGAGGTTATGTGAGGTCCTTTGAAATAACACAAGTAAACACTAAATCCACTGGAATACTATTTTACTCTAGGAATCAGCCACAGTTGAAATACTGGAATTGGGAACATTTGGGGATTAAAGAATCCACAGCATTGACTCCACCTACTTCTTTCAGGCCACTCTATCAAAGATATATTAAGGTAAATTTAGAGCAATTAGCAGAGCAGTACACATTTTAGAGAAGAATTTCTAGAATTATCAAACTAAAAAATAATGAAAATTTTAAAATGTCTACTCATCCCATTGATCTGTTTAGCATCAGGCCACCATTGTGTTTCTTTAATAATTAAAGGAATTGCATACAAATAGCAGAGTAATAGAGACAACCAGCTGAGACTGATGAAAAGTAAACAACAAAAAAACAAAAAGACAGGTAAGAACGTAAAATTGCCTTCAAAATACGCTTCCTTGAAAACCCAGAGTAAGATAAAAGAAAGTAAAATATTTTGCATAAAAGAATTATTGGCATTACCTTGATCACATAAAGCCTCTCTATATGGGTAATATTCAATTTTTTTGTTCCATTTGAAGAGAAATTATTTCATATAAATTTATTAACTTTGGTAGCAGAATTCTACTTTTTTCAATTCACCTACTCATCATGAGGGCTTACGAATGTGATAGGAGGAGAATTTCTATGTCTTCATTTGTCAAAGACCATGTCTTCATCAACCATGACTTATAAATAGAGCATAATATCATCAGTTTCAGAAAAAATAAAAAATAGCCTATACTAATGATAACAACTCTTCACAAGGCCAAGCATGGTGACTCGTTTCTGTAATCCCAGAACTTTGGGAGGCCAAAACGGGACGACAGCTTGAACCTCAGAGTTTAAGACCAGCCCAGGCAACATAGGAGGACCCTGTCTCTACAAAATAAAATACAATAATAATAATAACCCTAGCCAGGCATGGTGGCATGAGTCTGTGGTCCTATTTGGGAGGTTGAGGTAGGAAGACTGTAGACCCAGGAGGTCAAGGCTGCAGTGAACTGTGATAGCACCACTGCAATCCAACTTGGGGCACAGAGCAAGACCTTGTCTCAGAAATCAATAAATTAAAAAAAATAAAAACAAAAACAAAAAAAAAACTGTTCACAAAACAGAGCTCTGTATATACTTGATTGTCTTAAAATTTATCTACTGGAAACTCAAAGTAAACATCAAACTTAATACTGAAACATAAGAATCAGAGGACCTGGAGCTTTCCCTGAAGATTAGCATCATATTGGATAGTGGATAGTGGAAGAACGAATAAACTAAGTAAGATATGTTTAAGAGCCATATACAATTCTTAAAGTTATCTGCCCTAATTTTCAGCCCATACCGAATGTTCACATAAAGTAGCACAAAGCAAGGTTTAGCAACGCTTTCCTCAGATATGAGTTACTAAGTAATTATGCAATATATAAACCAACATGATAATTTTGCAAGAAGAAAACAGATATCTGAAGACCACAGCACCATAAAAACGTAACAAACTAAACAATTAAATTTATATACAGACAAAACCACAATTTTTAGAAAACATAATAAATCTGCCCAGAAAAATAGGAGATGAGATTACAAACCTGCATCAGGAACAAGCATTATGAGACACTGCCAATTTAAATA
The DNA here is from genome assembly GCF_043159975.1 of Macaca nemestrina. NCBI lineage: Eukaryota > Metazoa > Chordata > Mammalia > Primates > Cercopithecidae > Macaca > Macaca nemestrina. The sequence continues at coordinate 128,069,373 of NC_092125.1, forward strand.
TTGTGTAAACAATTTTAATTCCTCAAATAAAGATCTCAGTAAATACATTACAAAGAACTATGAATATGATCAACAGATGAAGTTAATGAACTAGATGATGAGATAAGGAAGCTATCAAAATGGTAGCATAAATTTGATAAGTCATCAAATAGAACATATAAAAAAAGATCAAAATATTTTATGTTATAATAAATAGAACGTTCAGGAATCAACCATAAAAATGACAAGGCAAATAAACGTAAAACAAATGAATGCACATTATAAATATTGGTTTTAAACTGAAGAATCTCAAAGAAAACATGACCATTTCATATCCACTAGATAAGAAAAAGTTCACTGATGAGAGAGGAATAATACTAACTTCTAATTTCTCCCTAGGTGACATTCAAAAGCAGGTAAATATATTAATAGTTTTTTAAATTGTTGAACATAATATTTTATATACGAGTAGAACTATCATTTGAGTATTTTGGCCAATTCAATAAGCTCTCTGAAACAGGTTTTATGATATTTTTTCAAAACATTCACAGAAATGCTTCAGCAAGAATAGAAATGACTACAAGCAGAAAAACTATAATGTAGAAAATGATGGTGCGTAAATAACTCCATAAATTTCTTATTTAAGTAAGCAGTATCAAAAATAATGGTCACAGGCTTTAAGTGAACATTGGCTGTGGCCTGGCAAAACCCTGTGAACTGGTGCTGGTGATGGCCACAGGGAGAGGCTTCTCAGCTTTTGAAAAGGAGATAGAAGAGCAGGAAGGACTTTGTATTGTGGTTTGAGTGACAACTTAATTGCAGTAGAACGGAACATCAGATAAATTGTTAAGGTCTTTGACTCCAATTCCTGACTCTCAGATAGCATCTCTGGACATGCCCAAGGCCTGGGGGAAACCTTGTCCTGAAGAGAAAGGCCTTGTGCAAGTCCCAGAGCAGTGCTGGCTTCAGGTCTGACACAGCACAGTCCTAGTGGTGGTGGCCATAGGCATACATGCATCACCACACCCTCAGTTCCAGGTATCCCAGCACAGAGAGAGAGAGACTCTGTTTCAGAGAAAGAGATACAGAATGGCTGGACTCCCGGCTAAACTCCACCTTTAAACCTGGAGCAAGGGCCCTAAGTGAAAATAGCTAACCCTGTTTTTCTGCCCAAATGTTGCTTTTTTGAGCTGCCATGTCCCTATCCTGTGCCCATAAAAAGACTTCAGCTGGCAGAACAACACAAGCGGCTGATCAGCGGGGATACAAGTGGCTGAGCATCAAGAGACTATACATAGATGTGGCTAGCTTCAGAGGGTGAGGCCTCAGGAAAGGATCACCTTCTTCCTGCACCATCCCCTTTCCAATTCCCCACTTTGCTGAGAGCTACCTTTATCACCCAGTGGAATTCTCCACATGCACTACTCTTCAATCCTTTGTTCCTATGATCTGATACTTCCTGGACACCAAACAAGAACCCAGGTGCCAAAAAGGCAGGGGCTTGGATGCTGTTTCAGGGCGCGCACAGAGCCTGCTCCTGCCAGAGACGAGCAACCAGCTGATTCCAGTGTTCATTCCATCAGGTTCCCGACCTTACTTGTGTGCTCTCTTTCATGAGGAGTGGCCAGTGGCAGGCTGAGTGAAAGGAGCCATTCCAATTCCATCCCACAAAGGGGGTGAAGGGAAAAATCCCATCTCATCTAAGGGCTCATCCAGAATGCAAAAAAGGGTGAGTTAAAATGTGGAACTGTTGGATCTGTCTTTTTTCCCAGACCCTGCCACCTCTATCTTCCCTTTAGGTAATAGGAATGTGTTAGCTCCGTTTCCCTTTGCAGACGTCTAGCCAATTTGAACTAGGGAAGGGACACGGTGATTATAGGAACCCATTTCTACAGAGCAAATGGCTATTTCCCCAGCTCCCCTAACCCCCACCTTTTGCACTTTAAGTTGTTTTTCTTGTTTTCTAAGTGAGAGAGTTCTCTTTCCCTCAGCACTCTGCTTATGGTAGGGAAGCAACAGAGGAGTAACCCCTGCTGACTGATAATAGCAAATTTGGCAAAGTCTATCTGGGATTTGATCTAAATAAATCTATGCAGACCCTAAAATACCTTTCTTTCTTGTCTCAAACTCAATTCCAAGCTTCAGGTTCAGGCCCTAGAAAGGAGAACCAGATCTGAGGGATCCAAAGCCAGGCAACAGGCATAGTGTAAATAGGCAGGACAAATTCCTGTGAATTAAATCCCCATTTCATGAAAGGAGACCACATTCTATGACATAAATGAGGCCCAGGGAGGGCATACTTCAGCAAGAGTAGATATTCCCATCCCTAGACCCCCTGCTAACATGGGTGAAAGCTGCTTTGGTTCCCATGGGTGGCACCTGCCAAACTTGCTGGGACTTAGGAATAAGGATGAAAATAAAGGGAGGACACTTACTTTGTTTCTCCCTCACACCCTAAGTTTTCACTGAAAGAAAAAAAAGAATGATGGATTCTGAATTCCCTATCTTACAGAATAGGCAACCAACAAATTCTACCACCTTCAGTTTATCCTCAGAAACAGACCTTGGAAACATATAGTACTTTAGAGGATCTCCTGAAGTATGCAAGCCTACAAACTCGAGATTTCCTTAGGGTCACCTATTAATTGCTACAGATATGGTAAGAAGACTTATATCTCTCATAAAGTTTAACCACTCCCATATAAGGTTTAATTCTTTCACCAGGGTGAGATAGTTTGTGGTACAATGTTGTTAGTATATTTTGGTTCTTATTTCTGTAATCACTGGCACTAGATTCTTTCCTTGTATAATACACATGTTTGATCCATGCATATTTAACCTTTTAAAGCTTGTTGTTTCTCTCACCTAGAGGTCATTAAGGCTCCAAACGGGCAGGTAGCTGGAGCCTGGGACAATGGCTCCCTTTTGTCTGGGCTGTTTGCATATATCTCTGGGAGGAATCTGACTTCTATTTTCCCAAACAGTGCCCCCTTTCCGCAGGAAGTAGCTAAGACCACTCATCCATCCATATTCTATTGGCAGTTAAACGTGCTTCAGAGGAGGGATATGATACAGAATGGCTGGGTTCCCAGCTAAACTCCACACTTAAGCCTGGAGCAGCCTAAGTGAAAACAGCTGACTCCATTTTCCCATGAGTTGTTTTTTTTGGTCTGAAACACCCCTATTCTTTGCCCAAGAAAAGACTTCAGCTGTCAGAGCAACTCAAGTAGCTGGCCAGCAGGGATACAAACTGCTGAACATTAGAGATACAAACAGATGAGTATCAGAGACTATGGATACATGTGGCTAATTTCAGATAGTGTGACTTCAGGGAAGGATCACCTCCTTCCTGCACCATCCCCTTTCCAATTCCCCATCCCACTGAGAACCACTTTTATCGCCCACGGGAACCTTTCACACACACTACTCTTGAATCCACTCATGTGACCTGATGCTTCCGGATGCTTGACAAGAACATGGGTGCTAAGAGGGCAGGGGCTTGAATGCTGCTGTGGGGCTCACATAGAGCCTGCATCTGCCAGAGAGGAGTGACCAGCCAGTTCCAGCATCCTTTTCCTCCAGTTCGCATGCTTGCTTGCTTGCCCACATTGTTTCGGGAGCAGTGACCACCAACAGACTGAGTGAAAAGACCCACTTCAACTCTTGTCCACAAAAGGGGTCAAGGGAAAAATTGTGTTTCAAAAGTAAGGCAGAAAACAATAGTCTCTACCTGGTAATCCAGATAATTCTTCTGAATCTTATTGAAGACCATTAAAACTATACTTCTGTTCATCTGCAAAAAACATAGCATTATTGGGCTTGGACCCAAAGTCCCTTGTTTACCAGGGAAGCCTTCTCAAGAAGGAAAGCCACAAACAAGCTCAGATTGTGAAAACAATAGTAAATTCCTAAATCTACAATACCAAACACTGAAGAATATCTGTAAGCATTAACACCATGCAGGAAAACATGATCCACCAAATGAACTAAACAAGGCATCAGGGACCAATCCTGGTGCAACAGAGATATTATGACCTTTCACACTGAGAATTCAAAATAGCTGTATTGAGGAAACTCAAAAGATAACACAGAGAGGGAATTCAGCATTCTATCAGATAAATCTGACAAGGAGACTGAAATAATTAAAAAGAACCAAGGAGAAATTCTAGAGCTGAAAAATTCAATTGACCTGCTGAAGAATGCCATCAGAGTTCTTTAATAGCAGAAAGGTTCAAGCAGAAGAAATAATTAGTGAGCTTGAAGACAGGCTATTGAAACAAAACACAGTCAGAGGAGACAAAAGAAATAATTAAAAACAATGAGGTACACTTACAAGACCTAGAAAATAGCCTCATAAGGGCAAATCTGAGTTATTGGCCTTAAAGAGAAGGTACAGGAAGATGCAGGGGTAGAAAAGTTAATTTAAGGGATAATATCCAAGAACATTTCAAACCTAGAGACCGATATCAACATTCAATTACAATAAGGTTATAGAACACCAAGTAGATTTATCCCAAGGAATATTACACCAAGGCATTTAAGAATAAAATGCCCAAGCTCAAGGACAAGAGAAATGAAATAAATGATATACAATGAAGCTCCAATATGTCTGGCAACAGACTTTTTAGTGGAAAATTCACAGAGCAGGAGAGCATGGTATAACATATTTAAAGGCTGAAGAAAAAAACACATTTACCATAGAATAGTATATCCAGCAAAAATATCTTTCAAACATGAAAGAGAACTAAAGAACTCATCAGACAAAAAAAAGAAAAAAAAAGAAAAGGTGAGAGTTTTCACTAATGTCAGACTTGTTTTGCAAGAAAAGGATGTTATGAAATAAGATGAAAATGATCTGAAGATACAACACTCACTGGTAATAACAAGCACACAGAGAAACAAAATAGTATAACACTGGAATTATGGTGTGTAAACTATTCTTGACTTATGTAGGAAGACTAAACAATAAAACCTAATTACTACAACAACTTTTCAAGACATAGTAAAATGAGACATAAAGAGAATCCTCAAAAAGTAAAACTGTGGGGGGGATGAAGTTAACATATACAGTTTCTATTAGTTTGTGTGTGTGTGTTTGTTAATGAAATGAGTGTTAAGTTGTCATTAGTTTAAAATATTGGTTTATAAGATAGGATTTAGAAGGCTCATGGTAACCTCAAATTGAATGAAAAACATACTACAGACACACAAAAAATAAAAACAAGAGATTAAAGCATACCACCAGAGAAAGTCAATCACTTTCACTAAAAGGAAGACAGGAAGGAAGAAAAGAAGAAAGAGGACAATGCAAAACAACCAGAAAACAAATAACAAAATGACAGGAGTCAATCTCTATCTGTCCATAATAACATTGAATGTGAATGAATTAAATTTCCCAATCAAAAGACATAGAGTGCCTGAATGGATGAAAAAATAAGATCTAATGATTTGTTGCCTACAAGAAATATATTTCATCTATAAACATACCATAGACTTAAAATGAAGGGATAACAAGTTAGTTAATGCCAGTGGAAACCAAATAAGAGCAGGAGTAACTATATTTATATCACACAAAATTGATTTCAGGACAAAACCTGTAAGAATAGACAAAGAAGGCCATTACATAATAATAAAGGGGTCAATTCAGCAAGACAATATAACAATTATAAATCTATATGCAGCCAACACTGGAGCACCAGATATATAAAAGAAATTATTAATGACACTAAAGAATGAGATAGACTTCAATACAAAAAAAAAAAAAAAAAAAAAAACAAAACAAAAAAAAAAACGCCAGAGAACAACCAACTTCCAGTATTGAAAGGAACTCCCAGGAGGAAAATAAACAACTAACCACTGAACTTAATCTACATGATAGAATAAATGTACCTAACAAATATTCACAGAATACTTTATTCAACGGCTGCAGAATACACATTTTTCTCCTCCACACATAGATCATTCTCAAGGAGAGACATGTTAAGTCACTAAACAAATCTTAAAACATTCAAGACATTGAGATAATATCAAGCATGTTCTCTGACCACAATGGAATAAAATTAGAAATCACTAGCAAGAGGAATTTTGGAAATTATACAAACACATGGGAATTAAACAATAAGTCCCTGCATGACCAGTGGCTCAATGAAGAAGTTAAGAAGAAAATTTAAAAAATTCTAGAATCAAAGGATGATGAAAACATAACATATCAAAACCGGTGGGATACAGTGAAAGCAATACTAAGAAGGAAGTTTATAGCTATAAGTTCTTACATAAAAAAATAAAAACTTTACATAAATAACCTAATGGTTTATATATTATAGAACTTAAAGAACAACAACAAAGCAATCCCCAAATTAGTAGAAGAATAGAAATAATAAAGACAAGAGCATACATAAATCAATTTGAAATGAAAAAAAATATACAAAAGATAAATGAAACAAAACTTTGGTCTTTTAAAATGTTTTCTTAAAAATGGACAAACCTTTAGTCAGACTAACTAAGAAATACCAAGAGAAGACCTGAATAAAAAATCAGAGATGAAAAATGAGACATCACAACTGATATCCCAGAAATTCAAAGGATCATTAGTGGCTACTATGATCAACTGCATACCAACTAACTGGAAAATCTAGAAGAAACTGATAAATTCTGAGATACATACAATCTAACAAGATTGAACCATGAAGAAATCCAAAATCTGAACAAAACCCTAACAATAACAAGATCTAAGCTGTAATAAAAATCCTCCAGTAAGGAAAAGCCTAGGACCCAATCATCACTACTGAAATCTACCAGTAGAATAACAAATACCAGTTCTACACAAACTGTTCCAAAAAACAGAGGAGAAAAGAATACTGCTAAACTAATTATATGAGACCAGTACTACCCTGGTACCAAAACCAGAAACAGACACATCAAAAAAGAAAACCACAGGCCAGTTTCTCTGCTGAATATTGATGCAAAAGTCCTCAAGAAAAATATTAACCAATTGAATTAAGCAAGACATTAAAAAGATCATTCATCATGGCCCAGTGGAATTTATCTCTATGATAGAAGGATGGTTCAAAATATGCAGATCACTTCATGTAATACATCATATCAACAAAATAAAGGAAGAAAAAAATTGATAATTTTAATTGATGCTGAAAAAACTTTTGACAAATTTCAACATCCCTTTATGAGGAAAAGTTGCCCACTTTCACTACTGTTATTCAGTGTAATACTGGAAATATTAAGTAGAGCAATCACACAAAGCAAAGAAATAAAAGGCATCCAAATTGGAATAAAGGCAGTTGAATGATCTTTGTTTGCAGAAGATATCATCTTACATTTGAAAAAACATAAAGACTCCACCAAAAAACTATTAGAACTGATAAACAAATTTGGAAAATTTTCAGGATACAAAATCAACATGCAAAAATCAACTGCATTTCCATATGTCAAAAATGAACAATCTGAAAAAGAAATAAAAGAAGTAATCCCATGTACAATGATCACACATAAAATAGAGGACACCAAAAAATAAAAATTAAAAAAAAAAGGAAAGATATTCCATTTTCATGTGTTGGAATAACGAATATTGTTAAAATATGCATACTACCCCAAACAATCTAAAGATTCAATGCAGTCCCTAGCAAAATACCAATGCCATTCTTTGCAGAAATAGAAAAAAACAATTCTACAATTTATATAAAATAACAAAAGGCTTAGAATAGCCAAAGATATGAGCAAAAAGAACAAAACTGGAGGAATCACATTACCTGATTTCATATTATATCATTGTGATATTGTTAAGGAATCAGAGAGACTGATGGGGTTCAGGAGGATATTCATTATTCAGGTGCACTGGCCCAGTCAGATTAATATCCAAAGGACTGAGCCCTGAACAAATAGTTTAGTTACCTTTCAAGCATTTCACGGGGAATGGGGAGATCTGTGCAGGGGGAAGCATATTACAGAAACGAGAAACAAAAACAGTTATTTAACTGAGACATGAGTTACATCATTTCTTACTTTTCAAGGAAAAACATGTTTTAGAACTTGAGTTTATCTGTCTAGTGATCTTGCAGCTGCACAGTTAGGGAAACAGGGTCTTCACAATGCCTTGGAAAGGAGAAGAGATATGGCTGACTAGCCACAGAAAAACAGGCAGTTAATTTTTAAAAGACTCCAGCTCTTTCTCTTTCTCAGAGAGAATTGAGTTTTCTTACATACAACTGAGTTTCTGCTTACACATTCTTTAATTTCTTTTAATTCCTGTTCCAATACTACAGGGCTATAGTAACCAAAACAGTATGGTACTGGCATAAAAACAGACACAGAGACCAGTGGAACAGAATAGAGAACCTAGAAACACATTCATATACCTACAGTAAATTTATTTTCCACAGAAGTGTCAAGAACATACATTGAGGAAAACACAGTGTCGTCAGCAAATGATGCAGGGAAAACTGGATATCCATATGGTAAAAGAATGAAACTGTATTCCTATCTCTCACCTAATACACAAATAAAATCAAAATAGACTAAATAGTTAAGTCTAAGACCTCAAGCTATGCAACCATTACAAGAAAATATTGGGAAAATTTTTCAGGACATTGATCTGAGCAAAAAATTTCTTGACAAATACCCTGCAAGTATAGGCAACCAAAACAAAAATGATCAAATGAGATCACATCAGATTAGAAAGCTTCTGCACAGCGAGCAACACAATCAACAAAGTGAAGAGACAACCTACAGAATGAAAAACAAATATTTGCAAACTGCCCATCTGACGAGGGATCAATAACTAGAATATATAAGAAGCTCAAACAACTACAGAAAAAAATCTAATAATCCAACTAAAAATTGGCTAAAAGCCTTAACAAACATTTCTCAAAAGAAGACATATGAATGGCAAACAGGAATATAAAAAATTGCTCAATGTCACTGATAATCAAAGAAATACAAATTAAAACCCCAATGAGATATCATCTCAGTTTAGTTGAAATGGCTTTTATCCAAATGTCAGGCAATAACAAATGCTGGCAAGGATGAGGTGAAAAGGAACCTTCATACTATTGCTGGAAATATAAATTAATATAACCACCTTGGAGAACAGTTTGCAGGTTCTTCAGATAAACTAAAAATAGAGTTACCCTATGATCCATCAATCCCTCTGCTGTGTATCAGCATATCTAAGAGATACCCACACTCCCATGTTTATTGTAGCACTGTCCACAATAGCTAAGATTTGGAAACATCCTAAGTGTCCATCAACAGATGAATGGATAAAGAAAATGTGGTACTTACACACAATGGAGTACTACTCAACCACAAAAAAAAAAAAAAAAAAAAAAAAAAAAGATTCTTACATTTGCAATAACACGGATGAAACTGGAGGTCATTATGTTAAGTGAAATAAGCCAGGCACGGAAAGGCAAATATCACACATTCTCACATATTTATGGGATCTAAAAAAACAAAAAAATGAGCTCTTGGAGATAGAGAATAGAAGGATTGTTACCAGGGGTTGGGAACAGTGGTGGAAGGAGTAATGGGAGGGTGGGAATAGTTAATGGATACAAAAAATTAGAAAGAATAAATAAAACCTATTATTTGATACCACAACAGGGGAACTATAGTCAATAAAAATTTAATTATGCATTTTAAAATAACTTTAAAAATGTAATTGGATCGTTTGTAACATAAAGGATAAATGCTTGAGGGCATGGAAACCCAATTTTCCAGAATGTGACTATTATGTATTTCATGTCTGTGTCAAAATATCCCATGTACCCCATAAATATATGCATTTATTATATATGCCCAAAATAAATAATAATAATAATAATGGTGATATTAAGAAGGTAGTTGTCAAAGTCATTGGCACATATTAAGCACGTCACCTTGTTTGGGATAAAGAGTTATTTATCATTTTAGAAATCTACAATAAAATAAAAATATAAATAATTGCAATAAAAGAGTGAAAACTAACAGAAGAACAAAAGTAAATGTATGAACAGTAGAGAAAACCTAAGACATCCAAAAATAATTAAGAAAGAAAAAAATAAAGTCAAAGAGAATATAAAAGCATAAAACAAAATAATAAGTTGATAGAGAGCACTACTAAAAAATAATCATAATGTGCACAAATAATTTATTATTAAAATATAAATACCAAATTATATTCAATATAAACAATAATTAAGCAATCTTTTGCCTTTATTTCTAAAAAGATACAGAAAAGTTAAATATGTAAGTATGAATGGAAACAACAGCAGAATAAATGTAAGTTAAATGTAATTTCAAAGCTGTAACATAGAATCAGTTATGAAGAGTTATCTTATACCTTGTTAAAAGGAAGACTTGATGGAGAAGAAATAATAACTACTTTAGAGCCAATTACCCAAATATTTCTCTGCATCCTCCTTTAATATTTACCTCTTGTGCAGGATATTTTAGTTATTTTATGCCTAGCGTTTTTTACTACACCCATTGAAAAGTTCAGAGAAACACAGGGGAATAAGATAAATCAACATCACTATTGGATTAAAGGGAAGGGCATTCTCAATGGAACAGATCTTGGAGGATACCCTTGCTGTGGTAAAACTGATTTCACATTAAAAAGAATAAAAATGAGGGCAGAAATAAAGATGTTCTTTGAAACCAATGAGAACAAAGATACAACATACCAGAATCTCTGGGACACATTTAAAGCAGTGTGTAGAGGGAAATTTATAGCACTAAATGCCCACAAGAGAAAGCAGGACAGATCTAAAATTGACACTCTTAACATTGCAATTAAAAGAACTAGAGAAGCAAGAGCAAACACATTCGAAAGCTAGCAGAAGGCAAGAAATAACTAAGATCAGAGCAGAACTGAAGGAGATAGAGACACAAAAAACCCTCCAAAAAAATCAATGAATCCAGGAGATGGTTTTTTGAAAAGATCAACAAAATTGACAGACCACTAGCAAGACTAATAAAGAAGAAAAAGAGAAGAATCAAATCGATGCAATTAAAAATGATAAAGGGGATATCACCACCGACCCCACAGAAATACAAACTACCATCAGAGAATACTATAAACACCTCTATGCAAATAAACTGGAAAATCTAGAAGAAATGGATAATTTCCTGGACACTTACACTCTTCCAAGACTAAACCAGGAAGAAGTTGAATCCCTGAATAGACCAATAGCAGGCTCTGAAATTGAGGCAATAATTAATAGCCTACCAACCAAAAAAAGTCCAGGACCAGATGGATTCACAGCTGAATTCTACCAGAGGTACAAGGAGGAGTTGGTACCATTCCTTCTGAAACTATTCCAATCAATAGAAAAAGAGGGAATCCTCCCTAACTCATTTCATGAGGCCAACATCATCCTGATACCAAAGCCTGGCAGAGACACAACAAAAAAAGAGAATTTTAGCCCAATATCCCTGATGAACATCAATGCAAAAATCCTCAATAAAATACTGGCAAACCGGATTCAGCAACACATCAAAAAGCTTATCCACCATGATCAAGTGGGCTTCATCCCTGGGATGCAAGGCTGGTTCAACATTTGCAAATCAATAAACGTAATCCAGCATATAAACAGAACCAAAGACAAGAACCACATGATTATCTCAATAGATGCAGAAAAGGCTTTTGACAAAATTCAACAGCCCTTCATGCTAAAAACGCTCAATAAATTCGGTATTGATGGAACGTACCTCAAAATAATAAGAGCTATTTATGACAAACCCACAGCCGATATCATACTGAATGGGCAAAAACTGGAAAAATTCCCTTTGAAAACTGGCACAAGACAGGGATGCCCTCTCTCACCACTCCTATTCAACATAGTGTTGGAAGTTCTGGCTAGGGCAATCAGGCAAGAGAAAGAAATCAAGGGTATTCAGTTAGGAAAAGAAGAAGTCAAATTGTCCCTCTTTGCAGATGACATGATTGTATATTTAGAAAACCCCATTGTCTCAGCCCAAAATCTCCTTAGCTGATAAGCAACTTCAGCAAAGTCTCAGGATACAAAATTAATGTGCAAAAATCACAAGCATTCTTATACACCAGTAACAGACAAACAGAGAGCCAAATCAGGAATGAACTTCCATTCACAATTGCTTCAAAGAGAATCAAATACCTAGGAATCCAACTTCCAAGGGATGTAAAGGATCTCTTCAAGGAGAACTACAAACCACTGCTCAGTGAAATAAAAGAGGACACAAACAAATGGAAGAACATACCATGCTCATGGATAGGAAGAATCAATATCGTGAAAATGGCCATACTGCCCAAGGTAATTTATAGATTCAATGCCATCCCCATCAAGCTACCAACGAGTTTCTTCACAGAATTGGAAAAAACTGCTTTAAAGTTCATTTGGAACCAAAAAAAAAGAGCCCGCATCTCCAAGACAATCCTAAGTCAAAAGAACAAAGCTGGAGGCATCACGCTACCTGACTTCAAACTATACTACAAGGCTACAGTAACCAAAGCAGCATGGTACTGGTACCAAAACAGAGATATAGACCAATGGAACAGAACAGAGTCCTCAGAAATAATACCACACATCTACAGCCATCTGATCTTTGACAAACCTGAGAGAAACAAGAAATGGGGAAAGGATTCCCTATTTAATAAATGGTGCTGGGAAAATTGGCTAGCCATAAGTAGAAAGCTGAAACTGGATCCTTTCCTTACTCCTTATACGAAAATTAATTCAAGATGGATTAGAGACTTAAATGTTAGACCTAATACCATAAAAATCCTAGAGGAAAACCTAGGTAGTACCATTCAGGACATAGGCATGGGCAAAGACTTCATGTCTAAAACACCAAAAGCAACAGCAGCAAAAGCCAAAATTGACAAATGGGATCTAATTAAACTAAAAAGCTTCTGCACAGCAAAAGAAACTACCATCAGAGTGAACAGGCAACCTACAGATGGGAGAAAAAAATTTTTGCAATCTACTCATCTGACAAAGGGCTAATATCCAGAACCTACAAAGAACTCAAACAAATTTACAAGAAAAAAACAAACAACCCCATCAAAAAGTGGGCAAAGGATATGAACAGACATTTCTCAAAAGAAGACATTCATACAGCCAACAGACACATGAAAAAATGCTCATCATCACTGGCCATCAGAGAAATGGAAATCAAAACCACAATGAGATACCATCTCACTCCAGTTAGAATGGCGATCATTAAAAAGTCAGGAAACAACAGGTGCTGGAGAGGATGTGGAGAAATAGGAACACTTTTACACTGTTGGTGGGATTGTAAACTAGTTCAACCATTATGGAAAACAGTATGGCGATTCCTCAAGGATCTAGAACTAGATGTACCATATGACCCAGCCATCCCATTACTGGGTATATACCCAAAGGATTATAAATCATGCTGCTATAAAGACACATGCACATGTATGTTTATTGCAGCACTATTCACAATAGCAAAGACTTGGAATCAACCCAAATGTCCATCAGTGACAGATTGGATTAAGAAAATGTGGCACATATACACCATGGAATACTATGCAGCCATCAAAAAGGATGAGTTTGTGTCCTTTGTAGGGACATGGATGCAGCTGGAAACCATCATTCTTAGCAAACTATCACAAGAACAGAAAACCAAACACCGCATGTTCTCACTCATAGGTGGGAACTGAACAATGAGATCACTTGGACTGGAGAAGGGTAACATCACACACCGGGGCCTATCATGGGGAGGCGGGGGCGAGGGATTGCATTGGGAGTTATACCTGATGTAAATGACGAGTTGATGGGTGCTGACGAGTTGATGGGTGCAGCACACCAACATGGCACAAGTATACATATGTAACAAACCTGCACGTTATGCACATGTACCCTAGAACTTAAAGTATAATAATAATAAATACATTAAAAAAAAGAATAAAAATGAGCTTGTAATTTACAACAAGGAGGGGGTCCATTAGGAATAATTTTTTTAAAATAAAATCAAGGAAAACAGCCACAACAGTTGCGATTAGGAATACTCAGAAATGAAAATTCTTTGTCTTCCAAATCTCATAAAAACTAAAAAATGTCAATTTGTTTAAAACAAATGCACTCTATGAATACAATGTGTTACAAATCCAAGCCACTAACCAAGAAGATGAAAGAACTTTACAAAGTCGTTACAGGGACGTTCTGAAAAACAATCAGCAGGTTACAGAATGTGCTCATAGCAAGTGCCATAATCATGAAAAGAAAAGCCTCTCTCTTTTTCTCTCTGTCTCTGTCTCTCTCTCTTTCTCTCTGTGTGTGTGTGTGTGTGTGTGTGTTTGTGTGTGTGTGTGTGTCTTGGAGTGGTCTGATACAGGGTTTTTAAAAGAACCACGGAAAAGATGGGTATGTCTTTATAAATCTAGTTTAAAACCACAGATTGGGAAGTGGTTCTAAAGGGGAAGCCATATAAACAAGGTAGGGACAAATTCGATAATGTCCATTCTCAAGGATTCACACATGTGCTATCTCTATGGTGGGTGGGTGAGGAAAATGCTTATACTGAATTTCAGTCAATAATAGAGACTTTTTAGTAAAACAATTGATGGTGAATTCCTTTTACTACAAAATAAGAATTATGATTAAAGATGAGAATATAAATATTAATATTGAATATATAAAAATAGTATAAGAAAAAAACCTGAAGAAGTATGCTTAGAGAGTTAAGGTGAAGAGGCATATACAGATGCTAAGTTTGTTACCTTTATTAGTGGACTATTGTCCCTCTATTGAGCTTTAAATGACTTCAACGTTATAAGCTAGAAATGTTAACTTTAAAGAAATGATTTTAGAACAAACATCTGTAGTAGTGAAACTTATTGAAAGGCTAGAAACTTTCTAATTTTTACTTCAAATTGACTTTTCTTCAGGAAAATTCAACTAAAGTATTTTATTTAAAACATTTATATATATGCAGCTGTTAAAAGTTATTCAACACATATTTATTGAACACCTTTATGAGCCCATGACGTTTATTGGTACTGGGGACATGGGATTGAATAGAACAAATAAAAGTTCTTCCCTTCAGTCAGGTATGTTTAAAATGACAAGAGAAAAGCTATGTACCAGAACAATGTAGTGCATTTAACAGTATATTAGAAGGTAGAGAGTACTATGGGGATAAAAGGGAGGTATGGGTCAGGAAAAATTTAAAAGTTAAGTTTAATCATTAGGATAGGTCAGATCGAGCCGTTCACACTTGTGTAAAGAAGACAGTTTAAAGAAGAAACCACAGTGAAGAGATTTCTGGGCAGTGCAAAAAGGTGGAATCTGGAAGCTGCCATTGGGACTGGAACAAATAAGACAGACAGGGATAAGAAATGGCATCTGTGAGGGGTCGAGAGTTGTGGACTGTAGATTATTTAAGGATTGTTAGGATTCAGAGCATTGCAGTTTCATATTCTGAGTGAAAAGGGATCTACTGGGGAATTTTGAACACAAGACTCACACATCTCTACTTATAACAATCTATCTGTCTATGTATGTTTCTAACTATGCCTGTATCTATCTATGCATGTATCCTGTATTCATCAACCTTACTGGATTCACATGACTATGATGTCATAATATTTTGGCTGGGATTATTTCATTATTATGCTTATACATGTTCTTGGACTATAGTTTTATTACATCACTAATTTTTATTGGACCCATCCAGTAAGTTTGAGGGAGGTAAGTTTTGCTATCAGTAGAAAAAACAAAAATACCCCTCAGAGGGGCTGTAAAATTAACTGAACAGTCAAAAGCAGCTTCTATCTGTAGAGAAAGAGTGGAAACAACAGTGGGACACAGGGAAAAGGGACAAATGTTAGACTCTCTTAACCTACCCTGAGTCTCTAACATGGACCTCTGACCATCAGGTGCAGCAGCATAATCTGGAAATGCAGTAGAAATGTAAATTCTCAAGCCTCGTTTCAAACCTAAAAAATCAGTGAGTGTAGGGCATAGCAATCTGTTTCACGAAGCTTTCCAGGTGATTCTGACACCCACTAATGCTTGACAACTAATAGCCTATGCAAATAGAATTTCTGATGCTTATCTCTAGCCTTAGTTCACCAGTAATGATATTTTGTAAGTATTTGTGTTAAAATTATTAGTATTAAGAAAGTATGATTTCAATGACTTATACTCAGTGCCTCTATATTCCAGTAATAGAGAGAATGGCTGTAGAGAAAGGAAGTGGCTTTCTAAAGATTTTGCATTCAGATTTCTGGTCTTCTCCTCTAGAGAGACTGATAAAACCGAACACCAGTCTACACACTTACACATACATGCGCACTATGCAACGGGGTGGAATGTCTAGAATTAATAAAAGCTTTAAATATAAAATACTAACTGTATAATGGTGAAAATGAAAGTCACAGAGAACCTAAGTTATTGCTTGAAGCAAAAATGACAACAAATAAATATTTTTAAAAAGCAATGATTAAGAAATAATAGAAATTGGATGTTCATTGCCCACACAGAGCTGAAAAATAAGTAAAAAAAAAAATCTGGTTATTACTATTTCTGACACTCTATATGGAGGAGGTAAGATCCAAGCTGAGCCACTTCAACTTCATAGGTTCTCTCCATGAGCACAGCTGGGAGCTTATATCCTCTTTACATAGCATGCCAAGGGCTGGCAACTACCACTGCCTTATTATAGAACTCCACTAAGGGTATAAAGAAAGCTTTAGTCATAAACAGGCTAATGTGTATCCAAGTATTGGAGAGCTGCTGGTATATGCCATAGAAAAAATATCAGAGAGATATATATGTTATTTGGGTGATGAAATTTCTATCTCTTTTTTTTATATTTTCATATACTCCATATTTTCTAAAGTAAGAAATATATTTTGTCCCTTTAAGAAATAAATTTTATTCAATTAAAATGTGCGTTTTGAGAAATGCACACAGAAGTATATATCATAGCTCAGTAAGTGTGCAGAAAGTGAACATTCTGGGAAACCATAACATAGATTTGGCCATAAAATCTCGTCCTACTAAAATAGCTTTATTATGTTCTATCTCTGTAATTGGCATTGCAAAGAAAACTATTATGTTGATTTTATCATCATAGATTAGTTTTTGCCTATTTTTAAATTTTATTGTATAGATTCATGTGATCTATGCTCTTTTCTGTATGGTTTATTTTGTTAAGCATACTTTAGTATGTAATTGTAGTTCATTCTTATTAATCACTAAATAGATAATCATTATGTGAATAATCCACAATGATGCACGTTTGTGCATTTGAGTGATTTCCTGTAACTAATCACAGTGCTATGAATGTGTGTATACACATATTTTGGTATGCATACGCTTGCACTCATGTGGACCTGCAGTGTCATAGAGTATAATAGACACCATCAAAGCATTTTTAAAAGTGACTGTGCCCATTTACACTCCTATCAGAAGATTATTTATAAAAGTTTTAGCAGTTCTGCATCTTATCCTAGAAATAATTTAGATTTTTGTGACCAAAAGATGTTGAATAGACTTTTATAATTTGTTTATGTGTTAAACTCCTTTTTGTCCCACCTCACAAAACATAAGCCCATTTTTATTCCAGTCATGGTTGTGGAAAACAGATGTTTACTGAATTAATCTGATAGCATATTACCTCAATTGTATCCTCCATCTTTTGTTTTCTACAATGGAACTCAGAGTACTGGGGCGGATGCCTACCAAAAACTTACCAGTCATTCTGATAGATATGCAAAAGAGTAAATAATTCATGGGCTAAGAATTGGCCATAGGGGAAAAAAGTTGGTGGATAAATATTACTCTCTTCTTTTATTTGGACAGACAATGTCAAGGTGTAATTTACATGGCTTATCAGAAAGTCCCCTAAGAATTGTCCATAAATTGGCCATTACCAATCACAGACACAGTCATATATTTACTTTTTTCTTTCCTGTTTCCTGTTTCACAGTTTTCAGGACACAGATAATCATATTATTTTTAATTCCTACCTAAATTACTTGCATATCTGTTATTTTTGATGGGATAACCCAGACAAAGTGATTAATTCAAAGGTCATTTGAATGTATATGTTCAAGAATTTGTGAGTGTTTATTGTTTTATTTTTCTTGTTGATGCACAGATGTTTGTAATAGGCTAAATATGGTCCTCTGAAAGATATCCAAGTCAAATTCTTGAAACATTTGAATGTTACTGAAAGTTTCTTTATAGATGGGATAAGTTAAGGATTTTTATATGAGTAAATCTTTCTAAGATAGTTCAGGTGGGTCCTAAATCCAATGGGTTATTGTGAAAGAAAGGTAGAAGGAGAATTGAAACAAACAGAAGAGGAGAAGACACAGAAGAGAAGACAATGTGAAGACAGAGGCAGAGATGGGAGTGATGTGGCCACAAGTCAGGAAACCCCAAGAATGCCATGAATCATCAGATGCTGGAAGAGGTGAGGAATAATTCTCCGATTAAGCATTGAAGTGGGCATAGGGTCTTGAAGAGAGTTTGATGTTTGAGTTCTTTTCTGCTTTTAGACACAATTTTGTTTAACTTGTTAATTCATATGCTACTGATCAATACCACAGTATCTGAAAATCTGTAACTTTAATTAATCTGATTTAATCATTACATAATGTATAAATGTGTCATAACATCACATTGTACCCCATGAATACATACAATTATTATTTGTCAATTAAAAATAAAATAAAACTCTTAAGGGCTATGTTAGTTAGACACACCCTCAACTTGTATTGCCTATTCACAGATCAACCAGATATGGGTTTAGTGAATTTTAACTTAAATACAATTTTTCCTCAGAGAAAAATACCATTATTCTCTGTGAAAATCATTCCATTTTTTGTTTCATTTTTTAAATTTTTTACAAGCCGTTCAATTAGAGACATCTAGTGTGCCTTAGACACTTGAAAATAGCAAGATAGTACATAAAGATGAACTTCGGGAGCCTTATTTTAAGAAAGAAAACTGGAATTCACTGAAAACATGAAGGACACCCCAGATCAGGGGAAGAGAATGTCAGCAAATAGCCCTGTGATGGTGTCTGGCTGATAAAAGCGAGTGAAGCACCAGTACGTGAGACAGACAGAGCCTCCTTCTGTGACTCACCTTTACACTGGGGCATCCAAGCAACTCAGGCTGAGAGAGAATACTTTGCTTCTCCCAAGCCTTAGAGTTAACTTGGGGAGAGGCTTGGAGGCAAAGTTAGGAAAAGACAGTGGGAAAAGCTGCAGAAATTTTCCCGGACTCAGAACTGAGAGAGAGCATGACATCATTTTTAATCCAGGTACATACAAAGTCAGCCATTTTTAGGTGAGCTGACAGTGTGGCCACACAGTCATTCTCTCCTTGGGCCAGGGATTGGAGCACCTGCTCCGGATCTGGATAGGGGCCTCCACAGCCAGAACTGTGGAATTCACTAAAGCAGTAGGGACAAGAATTGTGCTTTTCCCCACTGCAAGTCTGGAGTGGAAGAGGAGCTGCTACAGCTAAAGTTTCTCCTGGGTGGAGAAACTTGCACCAAGAGTCAACTTGGCTGGGCAACCTGAACTAATCTGTATGTGCCATTGCTGGGTGTCCCAGCCTGTTCCCCTAAGATCATGGTGAAACAAGGGCCTCTCTACTCCACCACAACAAAGATATCCAGGCAGTTGGAGCACTCGCTTATCTGGACCAGCAGCCTGAGCCACCCTCGCCTTTCATGAATCATAGAGCATAGTGCAGCAGAACCCTCTCCACTCCATGTCCAAGCAGATTACCAGGCATTCAGAGGAACTGCTCATCTGGTTCAGCAGCCTGAGCCACCCTACCTTTCCTGGACATAAGATCATGGTGCAGCAACATCTCCATGCCATGCCCAGATAGATATCCATAAATTCAGAGCATCTGCTTGCCTGGTTTAGCAGCCATAGTTGCCCCACTCCTTCTGTGCATAGATTCTGGTCCCCTCTACTCCATGCCTAGGCAGATCTCCAGGCAACTGGATCACCCACTCTTTTGGATTAAGAGTTTAGGTTGACACCCACCACTGGATAGTGAAATTGGGGCTGAGGAGGTTTCCAGGCTCCATGCCTAGGCACACCTTTGTGTGCTTGGTGGTTGCACCCTGGATTCTCCCTTGGTACTGATGCTTGTGTCTGCCATCTGGGGACCTGTAGGTGGACGTGTCTGCTCTGGCTCCACCTTTTGTGGCCCCTTCTCCACTGAGATTGAATAGGAAGCTGGGACCATTGTACATTCCACAAATTAGCCCATTGCCTGAGGCAACAGAGAGCTTCTTCCAGTAAAAAAAGAATCAAGTATATACCCAACTGTGTTGGCCACAGCTTACTCTTACCTATGATCACTGTCTATTGGCTCATAGGTTGAACTGCACCCCTCAATAAAAAACCTGCTGACATATGTACATAGGGGTATAGAAGCAATGCCAAAAGACCATACCCAACACTCATTAGAGCTGCACTTCATATGAAGAGAGAGAAAGAAAAAGGGAAAGAAAATAATAGTAACAGCATTATAGGGAAAGACAGAAAAAGAAAAAAAAAATCGTTCCTGCACAAAAATAATTATAAAATTCCCAGTGCCAGTGTCTCCAGATAAGAAGAAACCAGTGCAAGTATTCTGGCAACATGAAAAATCCAAATGTAGTGACACCACCAAAAGGCTACATTAGCTCTCCAGCAATGGTTCATAACTGAAAAGGAAACTAAGAAATGAAAGATAAAGAATTTAAAGTATGGATTACAAGGAAGCCCAGTGAGATTCAAAACAAGGTTAAGAATCTACACAAAGAAACATTAAAGTAATCTGGGAAATAAATGAAGGGATGAACATCTTAAACATAAATACATCTTCTATAATTAAAAATTTACTTAAGGAAAATTTAAAATGTAATTGAAAGCTTTATCCTTAGACTGAACCAAGCAGAAGAAATAATTTCAGAACTTGGGGACCAGTCTTTTAAACTAACTTAGTCAGAAAAAAAAATAAAGTAAAAATAAATTTTGAAAATGAACAACATTTCTGAGAAATATAAGATTATGTAAAGTGACCAAACCTATTAATTATTGGCACTCCTGAGAGAGAATGAAAAAAAAAGAAACAACCTGGAACATGTATTTCAGAGAATAATTTAAGAAAACTTGTCTAATTTTTCTGGAGTAATAGACATCCAGATACAAAAATCCAGAACACCTGTGAGATGTTGTAGAAGATGAACATCACAAAGGCATATAGTCACCAGACTGTCCAAAGTCAACGCTAAAATTATTTTAAAGAGACCTAGAGAAAAAGATCACATAAAAAAGAAACCCTATCAGGGTAACAGTGGACTTCTCAGAAGAAAGATTACAAGCCAGGAACCTATTTTCATTATTCTTAAAGAAAAGAATTCCGACCAAGAATTTTATATTCCACCAAACTAAGTTTTATTAGCAAAGGAGAAATAAACACTTTTCCAGAAAATCAAGCTCTAATGAAATTATTTACCACTAGACCAGTCTTAGAAGAGATTTTTAATAGAGTTCTAAACATGGAAAAGAGAGAATGATAACTGCTACTGAAAAAACACATTTGAGTAAATAACCTGCAAACTCTATAAAGCAGCCACATGTAGAAACTACAAAGCAGTGAGCTAACAACTTCACTGTAGGATCAGAACCTCACATATTAATATTAACATTGAATATAAAGGATCTAAATGCCTCAGTTAAAAGGCACAGAGTGGCAAGTTGCATAGAAAAGCAATATCCATCCATCTGTTGTCTTCAAGCAACTCATGTCCCATACAACAACACCCACAGGCTCAGAGTAAAGTGTTGGAGGAAGATCTACCACACACATGGAAACCAAAAGAAGCAGGGGTCACTATTTTTATACCAGATAAAACAATCTTTAAACCAACAACAGTAAAGAAAAGACCAAGAAGGGCACTGCATAATCATTTAGGAACAAGTCATTTAGGAACAAGTTGTTTATATGGAGAGGGAGAAAGAATGGAAAAGAAAAAATAATAACAGCATTATAGGGAAAGACAGAAAAAGAAAAAAAAATCCTTCTTGCACAAATTCAGTTCATTTCAATTCAACAAGAAGACTTAACTACCTTAAATATATATGTACCCAACATCAGAGCAACCAGATTCATAAAAAAAAGTATCTCTAGACGTACAAAAAGACTTAGATAGCCACACAGTAATAGTGGGGGACTTCAACTACACCAATGACAGCATTAAACAAACCTTTGAGGTAGAAAATTAACAACGAAATTCTGGATTTAAATTCAACGCTTAATCATTGGACACAATAGAAATCTGCCGAACTCTCCTCCCATCAAACACAGAATATCCTTTCTTCTCATCTGCGCAAAAATGTACTCCAAGACTGACTACATTCTTGGCCCTAAAGCAAGTCTTAATAATTCAAAATTAATAATTCAAAAAAAGTTAAAATTATACCAATCAAACTCTCAGACCACAGTGGAATAAAAATAGAAGTCAATACCAGTGAAGATCTCTTAAAACCACACAAGAACATGGAAATTAAACCACATGTTCCTAAATGACTTTTGGGTAAACAACAAAATTAAAGCAGAAATCTAAAAAAATTCTTTGAAATAAATGAAAACAGAGACACAACATACCAAAATCTCTGAATGCAGCAAATGTAGTATTGGGAGGAATGTTTATGGTGCTAAATGCCTACCTCAAATATCTACTAGAAATATCTCAAAATAACAATCTAATATTATACCAATAGAAATTAGAAAAACAAGAACATACTAACCCCAAAGCTAGCAGAAGAAAAGAACTAACTAATATTAGAGAGGAACTGACCAACAAAATCCATACCAAAAAATCACAGAAACCAAAAGTTTGCTCTTTGAAAGGGTAAACCATTATCAGTAGACCACTAGCTAGAATAACAAAAAGAAAAAAAGAGATCCAAACAAGCACGGTTAGAAATGACAAAGGTGACATTGTAAACAATTTCACAGTAACACAAGACATCTTCAGAGACTATTATAAACAATACTATGTACAATAACTCCAAAATCTAGAGGAAATGGGTAAATTCCTGAAAACATCCAATCTCCCAAGATTGAATGAAGAAGAAATTAAAACACCAAATAAACCAGTATCAAGTTACAAAACTGAATCGGTAATACAAGATCTGTGAACAACAACAACAACAAAATCTTCAGACCAGATGAATTAACAACCAAATTCTACCAGATGTACAAACAAAAGCTGGTACCAACTCTACTGAAACTATTCCAAAAAATCGAGGAAGAGGGACTCCTCCTTTACTCTTTCAATGAAGCCAGGATCACCCTGATATCAGAACCTAGAAAAGACACAATGGAAAAAAGAAACTATAGGCCAATATTTCTAATGAGCATAGACACAAAAATCCTCAACAAAATACTAGCAAAGCAAATTCAACAGCATATTAAAATTAATTCACCATATTCAAGTATGCTTTATTCCTGGGATGCAAGGTTGGTTCAACAAAGACAAATCAATAACTATGATTCACCATATAAACAGGATTAAAGACAAAAGCCATATAGTCATCTAAATAGAGAACAACATATTGATAAAACCCAATATCCTTTCATGATTAAAAAAAAAAAAAAACTCAAGAAACTAGGTGTTGAAAGAAAATACTTCAAAACAGTACACAGCCAATATCATACTAATTGGGCAAGAACTGGAAGCATTCCCCTTGAACACCAAAACAAAGCAAGAGTGCCCACTCATATCACTCCTATTCAACATAGTACTAGAAGTCCTAGCCAGAGCAATCAGACAAGAGAAAGAAATAAATGGCATCTAAACAGGAGAAGAAGTCAAAATATATCTATTTGCTGACAACATGATTATATGCCTAGAAAACCCTAAAGAAACCATGAAAAGGCTAGTAGAACTGATAAATGACTTTAGTAGAGTTTCAATATACAAAATCAGTATACAAAAATCAGCATCATTACCATAGACCAATAACATTGTAGTTTTCAGGGCATGTCTTTTGCTTCTGTAGTCAAATGTATTCTTATGTATTTTGTTTGATTTTGATGCTATTGTAAATATTGTGGGCATGCATATGCATGCAAACACATTTGTACATATATAATATAATATATGAATATATTATAGTATAATCTATATGATATATAATAAAAATATAATTACATTCTAATATATATTACAAATTATATTGTATAAATTATGTTATGGTCACAACAGTTAATATCCAATTATGTTTATCCATGTATTTTTTATCTTTTCTTGCTCCTTATCCTGTCCTTTGTTTAACTCTATCTTAGATCATTTTTCTTTTTCTTAAAGATCCTATTTGAGGTCTTTTGTATATGTCTAAAAATATCTTCATTTCAACTTATTTTTTTTGAAGCACATTGTTTTTGGTTTGTTATAGTAAGATAATTGTTAGGAGTTTTTATTTTTATTTTTTTATTTTTTTTATTGCTCTGTAAAGCAATTTTACAATTGACATTGGGCTTTCTTCTCTCTCCTCTCTCTCTCTCTCTCTCTCTCTCTCTCTCTCTCTCTGTGTATTTGTGTGTGTATGTATGTGTGTGGGTGTGAATTTGCTATTAGTATTACAGATAGAACTTTATAAGCAGTGCTTCTTTTTTCTTTTATTTTTAAAGATTTTCTATTTGTTTTTGGCAATCAAGAATTTTACGTAATTTGTCTAAATTTTGTTTGTTTGTTTGCTCTGTTTTATTTTGCCCCATATTTATATTACCTTTTGAATCTGTGGCATGTTTTAAGTCAGTTTTGAAAAACATGCATGTCTCTTCAAGTTTTCTTCTGTTTTCCTAATTCTTCCTCTCCTTCAAAAATTAGGGTATTTTATATATTTTTTAACTTTATCTCAAGTTCTCTTTGGTGGTTTCTTGTATTTTCTGTTTGGATTATTTACATAACAGCTTTGTGAAGTTTACAAGTTGCCAAATAACTTGAAAGAAATATCAGCACAGATATGTAAACTTCTCTTTCTTTTTTTTTTTTAATTGAGATGATGGTATTTTACTTTTTGCCCAATATGCACTCAAATAATTTTATCCATTTTTTGTTGTACTTATTGGGAAGATTGGTTTAAACCATTAAAGTCTAAAGCTAAATTTCTACTTGCTAAATTCATGCTTTTCTTTGAAGTATAGCATAGGTACCAGAAAAATGCAAGTGCATACATTTTGCATAGACTTTTCACCAAATAAATACAGCCATATAACCAACCCGCATTAAAAAAAAAAAAAAAAAAAAAAGCAAAAAAAAAGCAGTATTTTCAACGAATAAAAATACTCTTTTGTGTCCCCTCCCTTGGAGCTACCACCAAAGAGTCATCTATATACTGGCTTGTAAATTACATATTTATTTTGTCTGCTTTTAATTGAGGTGATATGAAACCATATATTAAAATGGCTGAGGTTGATGTATTTACTCAATATTATATTTGTGAGATTCATTCATATTTTTACATGTAATTCTAGATAATTCTCAGTGTTGTAGTCTGTTTTATTATTTAAATGTAGCACAATTTGTTTTTCATTCCCCTGTTCATGGACAGTTGGGTGGTTGTTCCTGTGTTTTGACTATTTCGTATAATGTTGCCTTAAAAATTATTATATGTGTCTTTCAATGAGTAAAAGTATATAATTTTCTTGGTTATATTCCACTTAGTGGTAGAATTACTGAGTCATAGAATATATAAATGATTGAATTTAATAGTTAATACTACCACCAAACAGGTTTCTAGTGCTTTTACCAATTTGCCTTTCTTAACAGTCTAGTATTGTTATAAAGTTTTACAAGGATGCCTCAGATCTTTGCCAACATTTGGTTTTGTTGGTCACTTTATTATCAGCCATTCTAGTGTGTTTCCAGTAGTATTTTTTTGTGACTGACACTGCATTTTCCTGAAGACTAACGAAGGTAATAAAATCATATGTTTATTTATAATTCAGATACTTTTTTTTAGAATGTCATGTCTCAGTCTAACATATTTTTACCCCTTTTTCTCCTCCCAAATTCATTATCTTCAACAATTGATTCTTCTGATATCAATGTTTGTCGTTATTTTGTGAAGGAAGAAAGGCAGATTAATTTTCCCCCTCTGTTGATATACAGTTGATCCATAAGCACTTGTTGGAAAAAGATATTTTCTTTACTGCACTATAGTAATAGTTTTGTCATAACTTAGGAGACCATACACTTTGGTCTATTTTTAAACCTTATGTTTTTTTCCAATAATTTATTCTTGTGTTAGTGCATCATTTATTCTCTATATTGATTGACAGAGTTTCATAAAAGGTCTGATCTCTGATAGCGCAAATTCTCTAAATGTGTTATTCTTATTATATATTGGCTAGAATACCTTAGCCCCTGGTTATTTTAGCATTAGTCATAAAATCACCTTTTCAATTTACATAAAACTATCCTTCTGGGATTTTCATTGTTGTCTTATTGAACCTATGGATAACTTTGAAGATAATTGAATATTTATAATATTAAGCCTTCTCATCCTTGAACATGCTATATATAGTTCTCCTTTTACTTATCCCCATTTATTTTTCTTAAAGATGCTTTTTGGTTTTAGTATAGAATAATCAGTAATAACATTCACAGCTTTTTGGTGTTTTTATTTAATTGTAAATGTAACCTTTATCATGTTATGTTTTTCCATTTGGCTAATGTATTGAAGTGTAATAATTTTCTGCATATTCACCTTGCATCTGTTGGCCTTTATACACATGTAATAATATTAACATTTTGTTCATAAATTCTTTTAGATTTTCTTCTCTGTTTGCCAGTCTATTCATGAAAATGGAGACTATATCTTTTATTTTAAAATAAATAATTGATTATAGGTGATTGCTTAAATAAATAGGGGAAGACAGAAGATGTTAGGGATATTAGATGATATAATTTGGCTCTGTGTCCCCACCCAAATCTCATTTCAAATTGTAATCCCCACATGTTGAGGAAGGGATCTGGTAGGAGGTGATTGGATAGCAGGGGCAGTTTCCCCCATGCTGTTCTCATGATAGTGAGTGATTTCTCATGAGATTTGATGGTTTAAAAGTATGGCACTTCCCCCAGCATTCCCCCTCCACTGTCGCATTGCAAAGAAGGTGCTTGCTGCTTCTTCACCTTCCACCATGATTACGTTTCCTGTAGCCTCCCAAGCCATGAGGAAGTGACAGTCAATTAAACCTCTTTCTTTATAAAGTACCCAGTCTCAGGTAGTTCATAGCGCAGTGTAAAAATGGGCTAATACGCGAAGATAGTAACTGCAAAACACAACAAAAAATACATAAGATAGTGGGAACAAAGAAAATATATTAGATTGTTTAAATATAAATTATTAATTATTAAAAATTTAGCTTTATGAAATCTTATGTGTGATTTTTCTAGCTATATTTTATTTTTTGAGATTTTATGGACTCTACTGCATTTGCTTTTATTTTTTTCTAAGCTTTTGAGGTATTAAAGTGTCTTTGATTTATTTTCTAATTTTCTAACTCAGAGTTTTATATTATTCATATTACAAAGTGTAATTGTATCTCCAAGCATGACTTTAGTTTTATTCCCTAATGTTTTGTCATTTATTTATTTATTTTTGACATAAAATCTCCCTCTGATGCCCAGGCTGGAGTGAATTTGTGGGATCCAAGCTCACTGTATCCTCGACCTCCTGGGCTCAGGAAATCCTCTTACCTCAACCTTCCAAGCAACTGGGACCGCACAACCACTCCTGGCTTGTGTGTGTGTGTGTGTGTGTGTGTGTGTGTGTGTAAAGACAGGATTTCAACATGTTGCCCAGGCTGGCCTCAAACTCCTGAGCTCAAGTGATCTGCCCTCACTGGCCTCCCAAAGTGCTGGAATTACAAGCATGAGCCATCAGGCCCAGCCCTGACGTTTTCACATTTAGTGTTTATATTAACATCAAGTTAATATTTACTAACTTTGATCATTTTTATTAATTTCTAAAACATTGTCACTTTCTAGATTGTTCTTTTAAACTGTAAAGCTTAATTCCATTTTGGCTATTGAAACTCATCTAAATTATTTCAATACTTTGACATTTGTTGAGGCAATTAACTTTGGAAAATATAACATCTACATTTTCAGATAATATATAGTCTGTGGCTTCAGGGTTCTATGTGCAAAAGGAGGACTAACTTGTTAACGATTCTTTTCAGATCATCCATTGACTTAATTTTTATTGACTTATATTTAATTATTAAAGAGGTATGTTAAAATTTTTACTATAATTGTTGATTTGACTGCTGTATTAGTTTTGTCAGAGTTTCATTTGTACCTTTTGAGACTATACTGACAGCCATGTACACATTTAAAATAGCTTTATTTCCCTGTTGAATTGATTATTTTGTTACTTTACCACTAATTATCTCTAACATTGTCTCTTAAAGGGTACTTTCTCTGGTACTGAATTTCCCCAATCCTATTTTTTCTTTTCTCTATTTTGTCTCTACTTTTTAAAGCAAATAAATCATAGTTATTTTAAGGTCTCTGATTACTAAATCCAATGTCTAGATCACCCGTGTCTCTATTATTATTTTCATTTAATTTTTTAAATCCTGGTTTTAAATAATGCTTTCTTGTCTCTTGATATACCTAGTAATTTTCTTTGGAATTCTAATTAGCTAACAAATTGTAGCGATCGCCATGCTGTCTTTTTCTAGAGAGGTTCACCCTTTCTTCTGCCAGGCAGCTAGAGGAGGGGATAATACCTTTCACTCAGTTAGCCACTGAGCTGAATCGAGACTGGTTTGCAAATTTACTAAATCTCTGCCTACCTAAATTGTAGCTTTCCAGTGATTAAAAGCTGAAAGCCTACTTTGTTGCCATTTGCCATTTGTCTGGCAAGTACTGATCTATAATCCTTGCCTCTGTGTGGCATGTGAGCCTGCCAACAATAATGCTCTGCTCTTCAGAAGCCGTTAGTTTTTTTTTTTTTTTTTTTTTCTGTCTTCCAGAAGCAGCCCATTCTCAGACTAAAGCCCAGCTAGCTGGACTATGGTTCTATGCCCATAATTGTCAAATATACTTAGGGAAAACACAGCTGCAGTCTGCTCATGTGACTGCAATTATCTGCTCTCCAGAATCTTAGGTTCCAAAACTTGATGCTTCCATATCATTGTAGGATTGTTCTTAAATTGTATGGCTTTTTAAGTAGTTCTAGGATGGCCTATCCATCAGAATTAGAAATAAAAGTTCTCTTTCCAGGATTTGTTTTTATGTAACAAAATTATACATACTTTAAAAATATTGTCTGATAGCGATTTTAATATAAAACTGTAAGGCAAGATATGTTTTCCACTATCATCAATTAGCAATGAAGATCATTTGCAATAATATAAATTATTTTTCTCTGATTTTTTTCTCTATGGATGAATATTATCACAGATAGACGTGAATTCAAATGCACTTGCAAGTGAAAATGATCAAACTTAAAATGGCTTATACAAACCAGAAATATGTTAGCTCTTCTATATATAGGTGAAAGAGGTTATCTGTTTAGAGCCAAGCAATAAATGGTTGAAAAGATTCTGTATTTCTCCGTCCACCTCTGGACTTTATTCACTGCTTTTCTCTTTCAGTGCTAACATCATGTTATTTATTTATTTTTTTTTTTACTTCAGCTGGCTTATAAAAGTAATTTGGTTTTATTCTTTTAATTGACAAGAGTTGTCCATATTCATGGGGTACAGAGTGATGTTTGGATGTATATAATGTATAATGATCAGATCAGAATAATTAGCATCTCCATTACCTCAAACATTTATCATTTCTTGGTTTTAGGAACATTCAATATCCTCCTTCTAGTTATTTTAAACTATATATTATTGTTAACTAGAATCATGCTACTGGGATATAGAACACTGGAACTTATTCTTCCAATCTAGCTGTAATTTGTATCCTTTAAAAAAGCTCTCTCTATCCCACTCTTCACCTATTCTTCTATTCTCTAATATCCTCTGTTCCACTTTTTATTGCTATAAGATCAACTTTTTTAGCTTTCACATATGAGTGAGAATATGCCCTTTCTAACGTTGTTTCTGGGTTATTTCACTTAACAGAATCTCCTCCAGTTTCATTCATCTCTCTGTAAATGACAGAATTGTATTCTTTTTCATGTCTGAAAAGTGTCTCGTATATATATCCCACATTTTCTTTACCCATTCATCTATTATTTGACACTTAGTCTGATTCCATATTTAACTATTATGAAATAGTACTGCATTTCCTAGAGAGTTTATTGTCATTCTTACTAGTTAAATATAACTACGATATTTCTAGCCTTAAAGCTTTTGACCAAGAATGAATGACAGTACTACATACCTCTATCTACCACACAAACCTCATAGGAAAAAAAACTAGTTTTCTCTATATCTAGGTCACAGGGAGTTGGGCAAAATATTTGGTTATTCTTTGTACCCTTCATTCTTTTGAGCATACAGTTGGCATGCCAGTGTAATTAAAGCTTGTGATTGAATCACATGGAAGTGCGTAAGAGAAGTTTCTCATTTGAGAGTGCTGGGCAGGGATATAAAACAGATGGCCATGGTATCTGTTCAAAATTCTTTGTTATTTGCAACTATTAAATATATGTTCATTCCCGGTAATTAAATTTTAACTACTCTTTATGTTATAGAAACATTTTTTTAACTTTAAAACTCATTTTCTCTGATTCCTCAATGCATAGTGTTTAGTCACTCATAATCAACCCACTAGCACTTTTCAAGAAGTGTCATGATAGTCAACAAATCTGTGAGCCTGCACAAATTCTAGAGCACCTAATAGTTTTGGCCATATGAAAAATACAAACATCTACTCATCTGTGAATTTCTTCCTTAGCCTACTGAGGATATTTAAGTACTTTCGTGTAACTTTGTTTAAATCTTTAAGCCTTTGTACACTTGCCTTCATACTTGTTTGACTATAATCTATATATTAAACATTGTGTTAGATTCTGGCAATGATTAAGAAAATACAAATGATTTACTTTAAAAGAATCTATGTCAGATAGAGAGATTGATATTTTTAAGCAAACATTATATAGTTTATATATGACATAAATATGAAGAATAAATTATGTGAGAATGAATAAGAGACATTAAGCCTTACTTCAGAGAATGTGGCTAGAAAGAGATTAATCTTAAAGAATGTGAAATGAGACGGAGTTTAGTCTTAAGCTCCATAGGAAGGCAAAAAAAAAAAAAATAGTACATTGTACACTTTTCAGAGAGGCAAAGGAAGAAGGTAATATGCAATTAATAAACACATTCACAATTTCTTAAATTTTATGTTTTCAACACAGAATAATGAATAATGTCATAGGCAGGAGCATATAAACAGCTAGTGTGATGGTTCTTTGGGGTATAGAATTCCAGTACAGTAACTATTTACTCTTATTATTTGAACAATGTTGTTTCAGTGCTTTATTTTTGCTATTGATATATAGTGCTTTTCTGATTACTGATGCTTTGTATGTGATACTTGTTTTTTCTCATATAAATTTTTCGATTGTCAATTATTTCTAAGTTTTCTGTAATATCACAATGATGCCCCTGGTGTGATTTATTTGTTTATAAAACCAGGTAAGTCACACTTAAGTGTCCTGCATTGCTCTTCTCATTTTACTCACTAACCTCTATTATTTTATAACACAGCTTTTCTGTCTACTTTCTCCAAAAAATCATAGGTTTTATTTTGAAATATTTCTTTCAAATTTGTATTGGAGTAATAATACTCTTAATTTTCAATAGTTCTTTCTATGGGCTTGAATGTTCACTTTTTTGAGATGCATCTTATCTTTGATTCAAAAATGTAAATTTGAATTTATCTCTGTGTATTAACTGCGGTAATTATATTTGTTTAAATGTTCTTCTACTTCTTGCATTTATTTGTCTTTTTCCCCAAATATTTATTTTTCTCTCTTATATACTTTTTCTTTCTCTTTTAAAATTGAACCCTCTTTTAATGGTTAAATAAATTATTTTTTTTTGTTTATTCCCCATAGTTAATAATAAATCAATTTAATACTGGAAAGATTTTCTGTATAAGTTAAAAGACCTAGTGAATTATTAGAACCTTGAAATGATATTTAGGCAAGAATCAGGCTGATTCTTTAAGGACTTCCAAAAATCAAAAGGAATTTATTTGAATCAGGAACCTAACCAGAGAAAATTGTCCACTATCTCCCTTGGGGAAGGTATGAGCTGATAGGGAAAAGTAAGGATAAATATAGTAGCTTACCATCTCATCCTATAATATCCAGGTATCCACTGCATTTCTCAGTGAGCGAGGATCATATCAGCATGCAGCTGATTTTAGAGATATTCTGTATTAACATTTCCAAATAGTAAGACCTGTGTCTCTTGCCGAGGTGTGAGTCAGTTGCTGGCTCTGCCGATAGAGGAAAAGATTCAGGAGTCTCACTAGGCATTTTGTAGATTTCTGTTTTCAGCTTTACCAAAACTTTAGCCTTCAGAGGTAACTGATGTTATCAATTCCTGAATCTTTGTGAACAACTGTATTGCCAGTTTCTTTGTTTCTTGTTTTCTTTCTTTGAGGGTATTTAACCAAATAAAGTAAAAATGCAAATTATTTAGAATTTCTTACCTAACTTTTCATCACATTGCTATGAGTAATATACTTGATATGTAGAAATCTTGATGCTGAATTAATATACCACACTTTCTTCTACTTCAAAATATATTTCAAATAATTTTTAAAGTTTGCAATATAAATCAAGCATTTTAAATTTACTGGTTTGTTCTATGAACACTTTGTAGAAGATTATTAGATGAATATAGTATCTTGAATCACTGGCAAAAATAGTTCAAGTGGTTACTTCATTTAAAACATGTTTGAGATCCTATAACTCAATTGGCAATTCAAGCTTATGAGAGACCCTGTGGCACTGTGTTTGGGAGCTGGACATGTTTAATTGACATTGGCCTATTGTTTATTTAAAATAGGTTTAAAAATATTTAAAATTTGCTCTATATATTGTTTTAAAAATTTACAAAAAAATGGGATTGTATTTTACTTTTGTGTGTCTTTTTCTTTCTCTCTGAGTGAGGACCATATGTTTGTCACAGAATGTCAGAAAATAATATTCAAAATAAAATTTGCACTCCAAGTGTGGAACCTGCAAGGTGGGGTTTTAAAAACTAATTATCTATAACACATCTAATTCATTTATATTTTAATTTCAATCTATCAATGTCAAATAAAATAAATTATTTCAGTTTCAATTTCTAATGATCTTAACAAGCTTCTGATTGCTGAACTAAGAATTATGTCATGCTGTGTGGTGATGGTCTCCAGAATTAACACATCTGCCAGTATTTCATTATTCTTAAAAAAATTACTATATTACACAAACTAAATATCTGTAGTTTAGGCATTGAAGACACTTCATCAAAATAAATATATTTATTATTGGAAAAAATCACATATAACTGAATATATCATAAAAATAATATTTTCAATCAAAATTCACATTTAAAAATGAATTAGATAAAGTAATTATGTATAGAAAAACTGGTAGAAAACTAAACATGTTTACTCAGTAATCAGAAACAGTTTATGTATGGAGTAGAAGAGACAGCAAAAGTCACTAAGCTTGCAAAATATTTGAAACTGTTTAGCACCCATTTTTAAATTTCATATTTGAGGGATAGAAAGAGAGCAATTATGGAAAGTCTATGTGCGGTACAAATACCAAACAGTGAAGTATACGACGTGCTATAGAGTGTGAGTTCTGAATTTTGGAGGAATGTATAATAGTTCAATTCATGACAATTATGTTACTGACAGAGAAATTAACATAGGGTTTAGGAAAACATGGCCATTGAAATGTTACTTTAATGACTTTTTCAATGTAAATAAAAGCAGTGGTCAAATCCTCAGGTTCTTGAATGTTAGCAGAACATGAACAAGTTGAAAAGAGAAATAGTAAAATAAAATTTAAAACGAAGGCCTGTTCTTTCATAAGGAATCTCTGGCTGGTTAGCTGAATTAGAATAGCATGCCAATCAGTTTAAGATTCAGTATGCTTACCACCAACAGTGGTAGTTGGCTTCACTTTGTTTTGTGACTGTGAATGCATCTGTTACATGAGAAAGGGCAATTTCTACCTTATTTACCATTAGGTCTCTAGCACCTATATTGTGTGGACACCTGGTGACTGTCCAATATCATGTGAATCAGTAAAAGACTGGATGGATTAATTCATATTCTCAGACAAAAGAGAACAGATGATGCACACAACTCAAACCCATTAACAACTACTTTGCATAAATTGAGCAGAACCTGAATAAGAACATCTTGTATTCAAAAGGCAACGCTTTGTGCCACACTATAAGACAGAAGAATTCATAATAAAAAAGTCTTCTAATGAAGAAAAGAGTGAATGCACATTTCCCAGTAGAACTCGTTGATATAAATAAGAAAACAATGTATGTTTCACTTTTAAAATAGTTTATAAAAATTTTTATTTATAACAGTATTTTGGAGAATAAAACAATTATTGATATTATAAAGGACAGTGGAATTTTGTCCCAAAATTTAATTATGAATAAATTGCAAAGGATACTATCTTAGTAGGCAGATTAAACATCCAAAACTATGCACTGTCTGCTCTAAACTGCCACCTAGAGAAAATGAGCTTGACAGATTGTCAATATGGTAATTGTATAGAATATTTTCATAGATCATCTATTTTTTATGTGAATAATTTTATACCTCAGAAATAAAGCTTCGGCATATATAGGATATACTAGTCCATTTTGTATTTCTATAAGGAATTACTGAGTCTGGGTAACTTATAAAGAAAATAGGATTATTTTGTCTCAGGGTTCTGCAAGCTGTACAAGAAGCACGATGTCAGCATCTGCTTGGCTTCTGGTGAGGCTTCAGGAAGTTTTTAGTCATGACACATGGGAAGGGGAGCTGGCATGTTACATAGCAAGAGAGAAATCAAGGAAGATGCCGGTCTCCTTTAAACAACCAACTCTTGCATGAACTAACAGAGTGAGAATACACTCATTACCATAAGAATAACACCAAGCTATTCATAAGGGATCCAGCCCTATCACCTCCCACTAGGCTCCACCTCCAACACTGGGGATCACATTTTAACACTGAAATTTGGAGAAGACAAATATTCAGACTATATAATGGGGTTATTTATAATATGTGTCATTTAAGTTATTAAAATTATGAAAATTCATATATAAATTATAACTAAGTCTTATCTAGAATATTTACTTAAAATACTATATAACAAAGTGCTATAATTTAGTAAGTCATATACACACACATATATACTTATATACATATATTGTATAAACAAAAGAAACTAAATGAAGTAGAAAAGTATGAAGTATAACAGTTTTTTTAAGTAATTTTTTTTATATTTTTTAATAGATCGGTTTGTAACGGTAAAAAGGTATTCCTTAACACACATTTTTCCTTTTACTCTAAAATGAAAATAAATATAATTAACTAAATGGCTATCATGTTGCAATTACTATGTAAACAAGTAACAAATAAACTGAATCTAAGAACAGAAGTTAAAGTAGAATTTACATTAGGAAACACTAAAAGTGAAATAAATATCAGAGTGATTAGTACTGGAAGTAAAACTAGTGTCAAGACCAGGATTATAAAATTAGAAATGGAGTAATAGTTTTTGTGTTTTTTTAACTTTTCAAATGGAAATAAATTGATGAGATTTTCTTCTAAACTTCTTATAACAAATATTACAATGTTTCAGATTTTTATTCCTCACACTCACCTCTTTACATTTTTAGCAGTGGTCCAAAATAAGTACTATGATCACAGAGAGTTTCACTTTGAAACAACATATAGTAAAATAATTTTACTTATTTCTGCCTAATATAAACTTCATGTGAACAATGATGAAGAATATTAATAATAAGAACCAAAAACACCTTTCGTCTTATGCCATTTTAAAAGTCTATTATTGAGAAAAGAAAATCATATTGAGGAATCACATCATTACATCAGAAGAGCAAAATTGTTGCTTTTTATATCATCTGTGTTGTAGAATACTTTGATTAACTACTGTAATTTGTTATACTTTTACAATGTAAATGCTGAAACACTATTTAAAACTACTTTTGTATATCTCTAATTCTCTAGGTTGGCTGTTTGAGCTTGACTCAGGTTCCTAAGAGTGGTTATGACAATCCAGAAGCTTAAGAATTGTCCCACATATTTTGAATTTCTAATTTAAATATCAGATGGATATGTTGACAAGATAATATTTCACATATAAATGTTTAGTATTATCTTATATAATTAGCAAAATGCAGAAATTAATGTTTAGTCATTGGCATTTCTAAAAACTCAAGTTGTACTTTCAAAACATTTAAATTAAATGTCACCTTAACCTTCTATAAAAAGTTAATGACTAATTATTTTGTCAGGTAATAATATAATGACTGCAGCATTTACATTATTGTTATTATTTTCTTTGAAAGCCTGGATCAATCATATTTGATATTGCAACACTCTCCAGCAATGCATACATTTCCTATGTGGTTTTCCTCTTAAAATATAATTTAATTTTCACTTAAA
This sequence comes from Macaca nemestrina, assembly GCF_043159975.1. Classification (NCBI taxonomy): domain Eukaryota; kingdom Metazoa; phylum Chordata; class Mammalia; order Primates; family Cercopithecidae; genus Macaca; species Macaca nemestrina. The sequence continues at coordinate 128,106,006 of NC_092125.1, forward strand.
TTTTAAAACTAATGGGAACTTAAGTTATCCTGAATCACTCTCAGTTCTCTTATGACAGGCAAACTTGTAGAAAGTTCTGTTTTATCTTATGGTATGTTATTTTATTTTATTTTTGAGCCAAAATGGATATAATGCCACACAAATCACAGCAATTATAAAATTCTACTTTTCCAATAAATATTTTTATATTATTGAGATAATCTTAGATCAAATTCAGCTTTCAAACAGCTTCATCAGTGTTTACTCATTCTGAGTTTACAGTTCAACTGAAATATTTCCATTGACATTGAGGAAATTTATTCAAATGAAGTTGTCTCCCCATTCATTTCTTAAAGAAAACATATTATATTTTTATTACTTTGACTTTTATTCACTGTAAACTTTTTAAAGTTAAAGTAGTAATGAGATATTGATACTTATTCTCAAACTCCTGACCTCATGATCCACCTGTGTTGGCCTCCCAAAGTGCTGGGATTACAGGCATGAGCCACCATGCCCGGCCGAGATATTGATACTTATTCTAGCTGATATGTTTAAGTTATTTTAGGTCTAAGTTATTGTGCAGTTTAATATTACTTTTCACAGCTGATGGCAGAATTTGTTTGAATTTTTAAAGCATTCAGTTCAATTTATATGTTATTTCAACCAAAAACATCATAACTATTCATTTTTGGAGAGAATGTGTAGATACATTAACTACGAATTGTAGTGTATACAAGTAGAACTTGTTGCCAAGTAACAAATACCTATTATCAGGGGGATGATATTACATCTTATTGAACACAGACAGAGCCAGGAAATGATCTCTGAGGAAAGGGATCAGTCACAAGTCTATCACAAACCTCCCATTACAAATGGTACAGGAAAATTAATGGTCTAGGTTTTCTGGCTTAATAGGTTTCAGTCCCTGTCTTCTGGAAAACATGCATTTCAATTTTATCTATTCTGAATCACTATGGCACTTAAAAAGATTAAGTATTATGGGGTCTACAGAATAGTAATTTAGAAATAAAAATTCCTTTTCTAGGCGCAGCCTGTCAAGTTGTTAACATTTAGTTAAGCTTTCACAGTTCTCAGAAAAGCTTTATGAGAAAATGAAGCTTGTAATTGTGGTAGTCACCTTAAACCATGCTTTGAATAATCTTCGGAGGCATTACCAGCTTCCCTCTAGATCAGGATACTGGTGCTCAGATACATACACTATCACATATGCGCAAACACAGTATGTAATGAAGACATGTTGAGGTCATTTTTTCATGAGAATTAATTTATGGGAGTAAATTCAGATATAATTTAAATGTGCTTAATGTTATCTCCTGCCTATGAACAAGTATGAAATTTATATGAAAAAGATATAATACCTTATTCTAGCAACGTGGCCCCTGCATTATTTGAATTCCTTGCATCTTTTGCCCCTTTAAATTAGCCATTTAATAGATATTTATTGAGTGCCAAATATCTGCCTTTCCAGTTTTAAACATGAGGAATCACAATCATATATGCCAAAAATTAAGCAATTATTATTCCTAATGTGGAAGTGGTATAAATATTTTCTTAAAAATCATAACAAGATGATGATACATCTTTTTTTACTTCTACTTAACAAGATAGTGGATTTTCTATTTTTAGCCAGTGGAAACAATGCCGGAATATATGTATAATAATATAAGGAGGAAAAATATATAATCAAAATTCACAAGCAATCAGATTAATACTTTCAACTTATCTCAGAACATTTATTAGACTTAACGACAGAATCTAGCAATAATGTTTGCTGTAAGTCCAAAGTATAAAAAACAGCAATTTAACACAGCACCAGTAAATATTCAGAAACTCAAATAAATATAATTTTACAGTAAGGAAACATTAAGCTGTCTATTAAAAAGATATTATAATGTATATAGGACTTTATAGAGAAAACATAAAACATTATTGAAGCCCATTAAGGTTTCCTAAGTAAATTTTCTATAAACTATGTTCATGATTGAATAGGCTTAATATTGTAAACATGTAATTATCTTCAAATTTGTCAGTAAAATAATTGCAATTTGAATTAGCTTTTTAAAGTATTTTATGAGGATATTGATGCTAATATATTTTTGTGATAGAGGAAATGCAAATGAAGAACCAATATATTCTGAAATAAAAAACATACACTGAGACCCTACCATGAGAGAGGTATCTGATATACCTGCTCGATATTATAATAAAACTATTCTTAGAGACACAGTGTGGTATTAAGGAAGAGATAAAAAAAAACTCAAGATAATTTAGATCTAAGGAAAATTTATATCTTAGAAATAAATCTGTTACATCCTACATACAGAGAAAGCAGCTTTAAACATTTCTGGGGAAGAAAAGGCTATGCTAAAAATGATGGTGGGAGAATGCATTATTTTTATTGGCAGAAAAAAAATGAAATAAACTCTTATGCTATATACAGAAGTTAATTTCTGATACATTACATTTAAATGTGTTTTGTAAAGCTATACAAATTTTAGCTATAGTAGTAATTATGTTTGTCTTTAGGTTATAATAGAATTTCTCAAGGTACAGAAAGTATGCACATCGCAGTAAATAATTGATACATTTTACCACATAAATGTGAAAATATTTTGTTTATGAAAAGATACGCTCAAGAGATATTTAAACTGAAATTAGAAACTTTGTAATTTACATGCTTAATAAAGACATATAAATTATACATGCCTTTATATATATTGCATATAAAAATAATATATATATAGTTTCTGAATATTAAAAAATTAAAAATAACACAATCACAAAAAAAGATGAACAGATAGTTCAGAAAGTGAACCACAAATGATGAGAAATTTCTGAAAATGCATAAACCTAAGTAGTGAGCAGAAGTATGAAAATTAAGAGTAAATCTTAAATACCCCTAATCTGAAAATCCAAAATCCAAAATTTTCCCAAATCATACCTTTTGAGCACTAATAGGATGCTCAAAGGAAGTGCTCACTGAGGCATTTCAACTTTTGGGCTTTTAAATGAAGGATGCTTAACTGGTATAATGCAAATATTACAGAATTTGAAAAAAAAAATTGAAATCTGAAATACTTCAGGTTCTAAGTATTTCCAACTTGGGGCACTAAAACGTATACATTGAAACACTACATTACAAACAGGAGATGGCCCCAAATTAAGAAGTTTGAAAATATAATATAATGGAAAGCATATAGAAATTTTACACACTACTGAAGTCTAAATTGGATAGTATTTTAGGAAACCAGTTGACATCATCTAAAGTTAGAGGTTAACCACAAACTTTAATGGGTTTTTCTGGAGAGACTCATGCATCTATTAAACGTATTCATTGCAGATTTTTTTGTAGTGAAAACTCCTTGAAACAAATGGAAGAATATCAACAAACTATAATAGATTATCACAAGGAAATAGAGCACAGCATTAGAAGTAAAAAAACTGCAGATACACCAATGACATGGCTGAGTTCCTAAAAAGTAAGGTTCAGTAAACCATATTTTTAAAGATTATTAGTGAATTATATTATTTAACAAGCTGAAAAACAAGCAAAACTAAATAATACAGGATTTAAGACATACATACTCAAGTGGCAAAAATGTGTTTACAAATGAAAGAAAGGGAGCGAGGCAGGGAAGTGGAAACAGATTTAAGCACATATATTGCTAGGCTGAGATTATTGGGATGGGTAGGTAAAATTATAATTATGTTGGATAGTAGTTTCACAGTTGTCTTACTTCAATGCCTAATATACTGTTTCTATATCCTATTTATTATTTTTATGTACCAAATATCAAATGACAATTTAAAAAAAGGTATCATTATCACATAAGCTGTACATAAGTACATTCTGAGATTGGACAGGTTACAATTAAAGTAAAGAAATTTCAGTTTTTTCTTTGTTTTGTTTTGTTTTTTACAGAGTCTCTCCAACTCTGTCTCCCAAGCTAGAGTGCAGTGGGGTGATCTCGGCTCACTGCAACCTCTGTGTCTCAGGTTCAAATGATTCTCCTGCCACAGCCTTCCGAGTATCTGGGATTACAGGTGAACACCACCACACCCAGCTAATTTTTACATTTTTAGTAGAGACAGGATTTCACCATGTTGGCCATGCTGGTCTTGAACTCCTTAGCTCAAATGATCCACCCGCCTCAGCCTCCCAAAGTGCTGAGATTACAGGTGTGAGCTACCTCACCCAGCCAGTTTCAGGTTTATATAATCTATGTGATTGTAAACAATTGATATATTTAGAAAACAGACACTCTCAATTTTAATAGCCAAACTATACTTTTTATATTCCTTCACAACACTATTTTTTTTAAAATTCTAAACCTGGCCAATAAAATAAACAAAATTATATGCATATGGCATGAATTACACTTACTTTTAAAAATCTTCAAATAATAAAGGCTTCCATAAATTATAAAATTTGGTAATTCTTGTATATTATCTACTAAAAAAAAATCATTCTTTTGACCTTCATTCAAAGTCATTGTGACTTTGTTATAATACATTGCATAAATTTGTAATGCTTGAAAGCAACAGAATCAACAGATTTTTGACCAGAAGGCCCATAATCTTAATCATGGCACTATATTATAGCCTAATTTAAAACACAACACACTGGTTTCATTTAAGTGCAAACTGCTATCAAATTTTAGCATTGACAGCATCAACTCTCTCTAGTTTGTATTTGTTTGTTTTTAGAAGTTAGTTGCTTTCCTCAGTTTTTGTTGTCAAAGGTACCATACTTGTGCCAAAAAAAAATCCAGAATATTACAATATAAATTTAACCATAGTAAGAAAAGGGAGGAAGTGTTTGAATCAGGCTTTAGTTACCAATCAGAGTTGTTTTGGGGAACAAACAAATAAGCACATATTAATTATAAAAGATGTGAACAGATGTTCAAAGCTGATCCATTGAAATCTCCTTAAAATGATACAGACCGTTTCTCTTACACAATGGATGCTGTACAGAATTCTCTGGGGGATCCTGAAAAATGCATCTATTCAGCATTGCTTATTATTTAGACTTCATCATTGTTTACAATCATTCAATAACTCAACACTAGTCTCTAACTTGTCAAATTTCCTAGCTAAATTTTAGGCCTGCTTTTAAAGTTGTCTCTATGGGGACCTGCTTAGAACAACAGAATTGGCATAAAAATTATTTTAAGCTGAACACATTTGGGAATCAACAGATGGAGAAATAAGCCTTCTCAGAGCTTCCCTTATTTGACTAAATGCAGAAACTTCTGGGAAATGGGACTGCTATCAATTTTCTTTTTTTGAGGGCTTTTATTCTCAGAAAAGAGAACAAGTAAATGTAACATAAAACCCCTTTCAAGGGTAGTTCTATGGCCATGGAGAAGAAGGAAACACCGCTCACACTTGCATAAAGAAGCATTATCAAAAACTTACTTATCTCCCAATTGTTCTAGAAACCGCTTTGTCTTTGCTAAATAAATCTATTTGTTCTCCACATGAAGGCCTTGTCTGCTCTCTGCCTTGTCTAAGTTGGCTCTCCCTATAAGTTGGCTATATAAGCCACTAACTTCAACTACGTTATCAAGCTACTTCTTTTCTAAACTCCTGTACACGTACGAATATTTTTCCCTGTTAATCTTTTGTCATTGTAGTTGGCAGCCACAATCACTAAGCCTAAGACAATAGAAGTTTTGGCCGGTCGCGGTGGCTCAAGCCTGTAATCCCAGCACTTTGGGAGGCCGAGACGGGCGGATCACGAGGTCAGGAGATCCAGATAATCCTGGCTAACTCGGTGAAACCCCGTCTCTACTTAAAAAAATACAAAAAACTAGCCGGGCGAGGTGGCGGGCGCCTGTAGTCCCAGCTACTCGGGAGGCTGAGGCAGGAGAACTGCGTGAACCCGGGGGGCGGAGCTTGCAGTGAGCTGAGATCCGGCCACTGCACTCCAGCCTGGGCGACAGAGCGAGAGAGTAGAAGTTTTCTCTCCCCAACACCTCCTAATATTTATATTTCCTCATGTTTCCCTCCTTCCATTTCTACTTCAATAGCATCCATTCACCATTTAATTGCTGCCTGTTTTACATTCATTTTACTCCTTATTTATTGGATACTATTTTTATCAAATTTGAGGTAAACTAATGTAGAGTTAGAAACGTATTTATGTTCTTAACTTCCTATATAAATACACATTGGAAAAAAAGAAATGGAATACAATTTCCTTCCATCTTATTTTTCTTTCTTTTTAAAATTTCCCCATATGATATTATTTCTACCTCATGTACTTTATGTGTATACTGTTGCCCACATTCAGGAGTTTATATATAATTTATATACAGGAGTTTATATACAGTTCTCTCAGTTAACACTTATTAAGAGTTTTATCCATGCAGATAATGGTGTGTGAAAGACAAAAAGACATAGTTCCTATCTTGCCAAGCTCACTGTTTAATCTTAGACATATACAGTAAATTAAATATATTTATATGAGTACAAAATAGTAATACACTATGTATTACGGTGTTTAAGACTAGAAGATAAATAGTTCTGTTTCCAAAAATGGTAAGATTTCTTCAAGCAGGTATTATTGAAATGGACCATTGAAAGATGAATAGGCATTGTCAGGAGACAAGATTAATTTGTTTCTCTCACCAGTGGCTACTATGAATCTGATTTGTGTGACAAAGCAGTCAGTTCTGTATATTTTAATCTCCTTACCAGTAGAATTACTTAATGCCTGCTTTTCACTAGATAACTAATAAGCCATTGCAACATCGTATTCTTAAATTTTTACCTTAAATTTCCTTATATCCAAGATTGGGGTAGCAAAATTTACCTGGGTGATACCTAGGAATACATTAGAAGTAAATATAATCATGATATCTTAGATGATTACCCTATTTTTCATTTTTGTACATTATTACCCAATCAGATTTTTAATTGAAAATAATTGTTATGTAAGTGTGCAAATAGACTATATATTACAGGTTAGATTATCCTAAGTGAAGTTTATTTTGTTGAATTTACTGTTTATTATAGTCATACATTTTCATTTCCAAATAGTGAAGCAGACTAATTCAGACTCTCCAGACTGGTATGCAAATTTAGAAATTATTCCATTTGAGCTCTTTATTTATTAGAATGATGCTATTCCTTAATTATTTTGCATATTGGCATTGATCAACTATCAACCTAAGTAAACTTATAGTCTAAAAGTAAAATTATATTATTTTCAAAGAATATTTAACACATTTCACAGAAAAGGTTTAATAAAAAATATAAAATGATCCATGGGATTAGAATTAATTTTCTGAAGCCAAGAATTTTATAAATCAATTGCAAAATATAAGTCTGTATATCTAAACATATATTTAGTATATAGGTATAACATAATAAATACCTGTACATGAAATGCATAAAAGAATAAATGCTTTCTGGTTTTTCTCCTTTCGCCAAAAATTTTTACCAGAGATGTATGAACACTTACACAGTTATTGATATTTTGTTACTTTGTGCTTTAACAACGCATTCCCAATTTTAAAATGTATGGGAGTTATAACCTCAAACATGTAATATATTTACCAGAAATATATATATCTATAATATTCTTTTAAAATGAATATATATGCCTAGGTGTGTGTTACTAAGTTTTTCCTTACAGTTTTGTTTTACACATAATAAAAGATGGTTATAAAAGTCAAAGATGATCTTATGTTTAAAAAGAATTGCCGGCCGGTCGCAATGTCTCACACCTGTAATCCCAGCACTTTGGGAGGGAGGCCGAGGTGGGAAGATCATCTGAGGTCAGGAGTTCTGAGACCAGCCTAACCAACATGGTGAAACCCCATCTCTACTAAAAAAAAAAAAAAAAAAAAAAAAAAAAAAAATTAGCTGGGCGTGGTGGTGGGAGCCTGTAATCGCACCTACTCGAGAGGCTGAGGCAGGGGAATCACTTGAACTTGGGAGCTGGAGGTTGGAGTGAACAGAGATCCGTCACTGTACTCCAGCCTGGGTGACAGAGCAAGACTCTGTCTCAAAAAAAAAAAAAAAAAAAAAAAAAATTGCCTAACTTCCACTTTAGGTCATCTCCATGTTTGAGAAATTGTGTTATTATTTAGCAAATATTTACTCCTTTTCACTCTGTCGGGACAGAAGATACTACGCTGACTCACTTTTAACTAACAAAATGTTAATAAACTGATAAAAGCAGAGCAATTTGATAAGCTCCTGAGCATCCGTGATCCATCAGGAGCAGATTATTTTCTTTTTTAAAAATTTATTAATTATTTTAACTTTTATTTTAGGTTTGTTACATGTGGAGGTTTGTTACATAGATAAACATGTGCCATGAGGTTTGTTGTACATATTACTTTATCACCCACTTATTAAGCACGGTATCCAAGCATTATCTTTTCTGTATTTCTGTCTCGTCCCAACCCCCCAACTGCGTAGACCTTGGTGTCTGTTGTTTTCTTTTTTGTGTTCATAAGTTCTTATTGTTTAGCTCCCCTTGATAAGTGAAAACGTGCAGTATTTGGTTTTCTCTTCCTGTGATAGTTTGCTAAGGATAATAGCCTCCAGCTCCATCCATCTTCTTGCAAAAGACATGATCTCATTATTTTGTGTGGCTGCATAGTATTCCATGGTGTATATATATAACATTCTCTTTATCCAATCTGTCTTTGATGGACATTTAGATTGATTCCATGTGTTTGCTATTGTGAAGAGTGCTGCAATGAACATTCACATGCACATGTTTTTATGGTAGAATAATTTATGTTTATCTGGGTATGTACCCAGTAATATGTACTGTGTCTAATGGCAGTTCTGCTTTTAGCTTTTTGAGAAATTGCCACACTGCTTTCCACAATGGTTGAAATAATTTAGACTCCCATCAACAGTGTGTGAGTGTTCCCTTTTCTCTGCAACCTCTCCAGCATCTGTTACTTTTTTGCTTTTTAATAATAGCCATTCTGACTGGTGTGAGATGGTACCTCACTGTGGTTTTGATTTATATTTCTCTAAAGATCATTGATATTGAGCTTTTCTTCACATGCATGTTGGCCACATTTATATCTTCTTTTGAGCAATATTTCCTGGTTAGCTGTATCCCTAGGTATTTTATTCTTTTTGTGACAATTATGAATGAGATTGCCTGTCTCATTTGGCTCTTGGTTTGGCTGTTTTTGGCATATAGGAATGCTAGTAATTTTTGTATCCTGAAACAAAAAAATTGCTGAAGTTGTATATCAGCAAGAGATGCTTTGGGACCAAGATGATGGAGTTTTCCAGATGCAGAATCATGTCATCTGCAAACAGAGATAGTTTAACTTCCTCTCTTCTAATCTGAATGCCTTTAGTTCTTTTTTTTGCCTGATGGCTTTAGCATGGACTTCCAATACTATGTTGAACACAAGTGGTGATAGAGGGCATCCTTGTCTTGTGTCAGTTTCCAAGGGGAATGCATCCAACTTTTGCTCATTCCATGTAATGTTGGTTATGCGATTGTCATAGATGGCTCTTATTATTTTGAAGTATGATCTATTCATGTTATTTGCCCACTTTTTAACAGGGAGTTTTTCTCTTGTAAATTTAAGTTCCTTATAGATGTTGGATGTTAGACATTTCTCAGATGCATAGTTTGCAAATATTTTCTCCCATTCTGTAGGTTGTTTGTTTACTTTGTTAATAGTTTATTTGACTGTGCAGAATCTCTTAAGTTTAATTAGATACCACTTGTCAATCTGTGCTTTTGTTGTATTACTTTTGGTGTCTTTGTCATGAAATCTTTGCCCTTTCCTATGTCCTGGATGGTATTGCCTTCCAGGGTTTTTATAGTTTTGGGTTTTACATTTAAGTCTTTAATCTATCTCGTGTTGATTTTTTATATGGTGTAAGGAAGTTGTCCAGCTTCAATCTTCTGCATATGGCTAACCAGTTATCCCAGCACCATTTATTGAATAGGGAGTCTTCTCCATTGCCTTTTTTTTTTTTTTTTTTGTCAGCTTTGTTAAAGATCAGATGGTTGTAGATGTGTGGCCTTATTTCTGGTCTCTCTACTCTGTTCCTGATATGATTTAGCTCTGAGTCCCTACCCAAATCTCATCTAAAATTGTAACCTTCCACGTGTAGAAAGAAAGAGCTGTTGGAAGGTGATTGGATTATGGGGGGCAGTGTCTCTCATGCTGTTTTCGTGATAGTGAGTGAGTTTTCATGATATCTGATAGTTTAAAAGTGTGGCTCTTCCCCTTTCCCCTTATCTCTCTATCTCTCTCTCTCTCTGTCACTCACTCTCTCTCTCTCTCGCTGCCTTGTGAATAAGGCACTTGCTTCCTCTTTGTCTTCTGTGATGATTATAAGTTTCCTGAGGCCTCTCCAGTCATGAAGAACTGTAGACCATTTAAACCTCTTTTCTTTATAAATTACCCAGTCTAAGGTAGTTCTTTATAGAAGTGTGAAAATGGACTAATACAATTCCATTGGTCTGTGTGCCTGTTTTTGTACCACTACCATGCTGCTCTGGTTACTGTAGCCTTGTAGTTTAGTTTGAAGTCAGGTAATGTGATGCCTCCAACTTTGTTCGTGTTGCTTAGGATTACTGTGGCTATTTGGGCTCCTTTTTTGGTTCCATATGAATTTCAAAATAGTTTTTCTTGTTCTGTGAAGAATGTCATTGGTAGTTTGATAGGAATAACGTTGAATCTGTAAATTGCTTTAGGTGGTCATTTTAATAATATTGATTCTTCCTATCCATGAGCATGGCGTGTTTTTCCATTTGTTTGTGTCTTCTCTGATTTCTATGAGGAGTGTTTCATAACTCTCATTGTAGAGATCTTTTACCTTCCTGGTTAGATGTATCCCTAGATATTTTATTCTTTTCGTGACAATTATGAATGAGATTGCCTATCTCATTTGGCTCTTGGTTTGGCTGTTTTTGGCATATAGGAATGCTAGTAATTTTTATATCCTGAAAAAAAAAATTTGCTGAAGTTGTATATCAGCAAGAAGTGCTTTGGGACCAAGATGGTGGGGTTTTGTAGATGTAGAATCATGTCATCTACAAACAGACATAGTTTGACTTCCTCTCTTCCTAATTGAATGCCTTTAGTTCTTTCTTTTGCCTGATGGCTTTAGCATGGATTTCCAATACTATGTTGAATACAAGTGGTGATAGAGGGCATCCTTGTCTTGTGTCAGTTTTCAAGGGGAATGCATCCAACTTTTGCTCATTCCATATAATGTTGGTTATGCGATTGTCATAGATGGCTGTTATTATTTTGAAATATGATCATTCAAAACCTAGCTTATTGAGAGTTTTTAGTATGAAGGGGTGTTTAATTTTATTGAAAGCATTTTATGTATCTATTGACATACTCATGTGTTCTTTGTCTTAAGTTCTGTTTATGTGATGAATCACATTTATTCATTTGTGTATGTTCAACCAGCCTTTCATGTCAAAGATGAAGCCTACTTCCTTGTGATGGATTCACTTTTTGATTCAGTTTGCAAGTATTTTGTTAAGAATGTTTGCATTTGTGTTAATCAAAGATATTGGTCTGAATGTGTGTGTGTGTGGTGTGTGTGTGTGTGTGTGTGTGTGCACGCCAGGTTTTGGTATCAAGATAATGGTGGTTTCAAAGAATGAGTTGGAGAGGAATTACTTTTTCACTTCTCAATTTTTTGGAATATTTTCTGTAAGAATGGTATCAGTTATTTTTGTACATCTGATAGAATTTGTCTGTGAATCCATCAGATCTTAGATATTTTTTGGTTGGTAGAATAATTATTACTAATTCAGTTTTTGAGTTTGTTATCTGTTTGGTCAGAGAATCCATTTCTTCCTGGCTCAGTCTTCAGAGGGTGTATGTGTCTAGGAATTTATTCATCTCTTCTATATTTTCTAGTTTGTGTGCATAGAAAAGAGCACTAAATATAGAATGGAAAGACCACTACCAGCAAAAACAAAAACACAATTAAACACACAGACCAGTGTCACTGTAAAGCAACCACACAAACAAGCTAACAGGCCCACATAATAACCAGCTAGCAGCACAATGATAGGATTGAATCCACACATATCAATACTAACCTTGAATGTAAATGAGCTAAATGCCCCAATTGAAAGGTAGAGAGTGGCAAGTTGGATTTAAAGGAAAAAAAAAAAAAAAAGCAAGGCCCAATGGTATGCTGTCTTCAACAGACTCATCACAAACATAATGATATTCATAGGCTCAAAAGAAGGATGAAGGAAAATCTACCGAGCAAATGGAAAACCGGAAAAAGCAGAAGTTGCAGTCCTAATTTCAGACAGATTTTAAACCAACAAAGATAAAAAAAAAAAAAAAGAAGAAGAAGAAAGAAAGAAATGTGTTAAAAGGTTCAATTCAACAAAAATACCTAACTATTTTATATATAGATGCATCCAACACAGGTGCACCCAGATTCATAAAGCAAGTTCTTAGAGACCTACAAAGAGACATAGGCTCCCACACAATAATAGTGAGAGACATCCACACACCATGGACAGTATTAGACAGATTGTTAAGGCAGAAAATTTAAAAAGATATTCTGAACCTAATGTCAGCATTTGACCAAATTGATCTGATAGACCATTGCAGAACTCTCCACTCAAAAACAACAGAATATTCATTCTTCTCATTGCTATATGGCACATACTCTAAAATTAACCACATAAATAGACATAAAACAATCCTTGACAAATGTGAAAGAATTGAAATCATACCAAAAACACTCTTGGACCAAAGCACAACAAAAATAGAAGTCAAGACTGTGAAAAACACTCTAAACCATGCAATTACATGAAAATTAAACATATCCCTGAATGAATTTTGGGTAAATAATAAAATTAAAGCAGAAATTTTTAAAAAATGGTCTTTGAAAATAATGAAACAAAGATACAACACCCCAGATTCTCTGAGACACAGCTAAGGCAGTATTGAGAGGGAAATTCATAGTACTAAATGCCCAGTTTCAAAACTTAGGAAGATCTTAAATTAACAACCTAACTTCACAACTGAAAGAATCAGAGCAGCAAGAACAAATCAATCCCAAAGCTAGCAGATGAAAAATAACCAAAATCAGAGCTGAAATGAAGGAAATTGAGATACAGACATTCAAAAGACCAACAAATCCAGGATTTTTTTGAAGAAATTAATAAAATAGATAGGCCACAAGTTAGATTAATAAATAAGAAAAGAAAAAAAATTCAAATAAACACAGTTAGAAATGATGAAGAGAATGCCACTATGGACCCCACAGAAATACAAATAAAAACAACCATCAGAAACTACTATGAATACCTCTAGACACAAAAACTAGATTATTGGCCAATCATGATGGCTCAAGCCTGTAATCCCAGCACTTTGGAAGGCTGAAACAGGTAGATAATTTGAAGTTGGGAGTTCAAGATCAGCCTGGTCAACATGGCAAAACCCTATCTCTACTAAAAATACAGAAATTTGTCAGGTGTGATGGTGGACATCTATAATCCCAGCCACTTGGTAGGATGAGGCAGAAGAATCGCTTCAACCCAGGAGGCGGAGGTTGCAGTGTGTTGAGACAGTGCCATTGCACTCAAACCTGGGTGACAGAGACAGACTCAAAACAAAACAAAACAGAACAGAACAGAACTGGATTATTTTCTAGTTGGAGTGTGACCAAAGGAGAATTTCGAGGCGTGGATGTAGGATCAACATAAGAATCCAAAGCATATTTGGGATCTGTTGCTTCAAAAGAAAATTGTTCAATCTGATCTACATACTAATGAATACCTAAGCAGGTTCTACTTCCTTATGGGTCTCAACTTTTAGGAACGTTGGAACTACCTTTAGAACTAAAAAAACTTCCTTATTTTACATGTAGTAACTCCTTTAACTGTGTGATCTTCAGGGAAGTAGAAAAATGTACATAGTGTATCTGGTAGGGATTTATTTTACTATTATATATTGTGTATGTGGATGCATGTGACATACATTAAAACTGTAGCATGAAGTTTAAAGCAACTATACCCTATGTAACACCATTGGCTAGAAACTGGCTATCGTCAATAATCTTTGTGATTCATCATATCACATCTCTCTACTTCCTCTTGGAATGAAGCCCTAATTCAAATTTGATGACAAACCCTTGATGTTTTATAATATTATTGCATATGTCTGTACCCTAAAAATTATCTTAATATTTCACATTTCTACTAGTGATACAGAATATACTGTGTCCTCACATACAACTCGTATTACAAGTGTTATTTAATTTTAGCCATCCTAGTGGCTGTATAGAAGTATTTCACTGTTATCTTCATACGTTTTTGTTTTGTTTTGTTTTGTTTTTTGAGACAAAGTCTCGCTCTGTCATCCAGACTGGAGTGCAGTGGCACGATCTCTGCTCACTGCAAGCTCCATCTCCCAGGTTCACATCATTCTCCTGCCTCAGCCTCCCGAGTAGCTGGCATTACAGGTGCCCACCACGATGCCTGGCTAATTTTTTGTATTTTTAGTAGAGATGGGGTTTCACCGGGTTAGCCAGGATGGTCTTGATTTCCTGACCTCGTGATCTGCCTGCCTCAGCCTCCCAAAGTGCTGGGATTACAGGCATGAGCCACTGCACCCGACCTTCATATGTATTTTTTAAATGAACAGTTATAATTAGTAAATTTATGACCTTACATTTATATTTGTATATTATGTATACATATTTTACTTACACAAATATATACAGTTAAATATGTGTATATACTAATATGTGTATTATATATAACATGTCCTTATGGGCACGTGTAATAAACATATTCAGTGAATATGTATATATATAATTATGTAGGCATAATATATATGAAACTTATTCATATACATATTTATATATATATATTATATAAAACATATACTTATGTACGTATATCTAATACACACATACACACACATACAGTGATTCTCACATATCAATACCATCCTATTCACTTAGCAATGTAAATACATTCTGAGATATGCGTTGTTAGCTGATTTGTCATGGGAACATCATAGAGGGTACTTACACAAAACAAATGGGATAGCCTACTACACACATAGATTATATAGTGTAACCTAGCGCTCTTTGGCTACACACTTGCACAGCATGTTACTGTTCTTAGTAGATTAGGCAATTGTAGCACAATGGTATTTGAATATCTAAATATCTAAACATAGAAAAGGTACAGTAAAAATGCAATATAAAAGATACAAAATGGCATACTCCGTCCTTACCATGGAAGTTAGTATGGATGAGTCACTGAGTGAATGGAGAGTGAATGTGCAGGCCTAGAACATTATTGTACACTACTGTCGACTTTCTAAATGCTGTACACTTAGGTTACAATACATTTATTTTAAAAATTATGTATTCATAACTTCATTGGAATTTTTTATTTAATACGATTTTTTATTTTTAACTTTTTGACTTTTGTGATAACGTAGCTTAAAACACAAACACATCATGCAACTGTACAAAAACATTCTTTATATACCAATTCTGTTTCTTCTATTTTTAAAGTTTTAATTATTTGAAAATGTGTCATTAAAAACAAAGACACAAACATACACATCAGGGTAGGCCTACACAGGGTCAGGATCATCAGTATCACTGTCCACCATCTCCATATCCTGTCCCACTGAGAAGTCTTCAAGGGGAATAACACATATGAGGTTGTCATCTCCTATGAAAATGCTGCTTTCTTTCGGAGGACCTCAGCAAAGACCCGCCTGAAGCTGCTCTACAGTTAACATTTTCTTTTTTTAATAAATAAGTAGAAGTATACAGTAAAATAAAGCTAAAAGTAGAGTATGATAAATACATATGTCAATGACAGTTTATTATTATTATCAAGTCTTGCAATATACTACACATAAATATATGTTCTCTACTTTTCTACAACTGGCAGTGGAGTAGCCTTGTTACACCAGCATCACCAGAAACACATGAATAATGCTTTGTGCTATGATGTTAGCAATGGCTACGATGTCACCAGACAATAAAAATTTTCCAGCTTTATTATGATCTTAAGAGACCACCATTATACATTCATTCTATCATTGACTAAATATTATTATGCAGCATATCACTGTAAATATATACATTTGACCCTCATTATTCAATAATTCATATTTATGAATTTGCCTACTTGCTAAATATATTTGTAACTTCACAATCAACACTCACAGCTATTCATAGAGCAATGAAAAATTCGAGCCCCTGGTGTGCATGTTCCCAGCTAAAGGAGAACAAGGCAACACTCTGCCTTCTTGTTTCAGCTCTCATACTGTAAATGTCCATTTCATGACCTATATAATGCCATGTTTTTTTCCATTATTGTGTTTTCTGTTGATGATTTTTCTGTTTAAAATAATCCTCAGGCGTAGTGCAGAAGTACCATCTAGTGTTACTAAGAACAAAAGACTGTGATAAACCTTTATGGAGAAAACACATGTTAGATAAGCTTCATTTACACACAATGGTAGATGCTGTTGCTTGTGAGTGCAGTGTTAATTAATCAACAATGTATATTAAACAATCATATTTAAACATAAACACTCATAAAAAAGTTATATATTAATCAGTTTATCAAAATATTGTGATCAGAGGCTTACAGAAATCAAATGTTAAATTTCATGTGGTGTCAATTTTTCATTAATTGCTAAATCTGCCTTTGTGGGGATTTTACAAAGCATAAATAGTACAAGGAGTGAGAATAAATGGTAAGTGCCTGTCTACATTTTTTACATATGTTTTTCAAATACACACATACACAAACTCCCTGTAAGATATACATATTGCAAATATTTTCTTCCAGTTGGTGACTTTTCTTTTTATTTTCATAACAATGACTAATGGAGGCAGGAAGTTTTAATTTTGATGATGTTTAGTTTATTATTTTGCCGTTTACAATTTCCATTTCTGTTTCTTAGGTTTTATATGAAGCCTTTGGCCTGTCAGCAGTTTGTTTATCAAAAATGAAAAGTGAAAGACATTAACAGATGTTTTGAATTAATTAATGATGATATGTCACTTGTGATATAGCTAAACCGGATCCTACAGGAAATATAAATTATATGCATGACAAAAAAAAATGGAAATAAATGCTTTAATCTTTTGCCTTAAGAGACTAGAGAAAAAGGTAAAAATTCCTGGAAGAAAGAGTATGAAAATATGCATACAAGCAGAAACCTAAAAAATAATAATAATAAAATAGAAAAATCACTGAAGCATACAATTGCTTCTCTCAAAAGATAAATTGAATACATAATCCTTTATTAAGTTTTATTAGAGGAAAAAATTAAGTATAATTTTAGCTATATCAGAAATAAAATAAGACAGAACTAGAGATCATGCAAATATTCAGACAGATAAGAATAAAATAATATAAATGATTTATGCCAATGAAAAATTTGGATGAATTTTTTTTAATTCTTATAATGAAAAACAGAAGAAATAAAATTAATTAATTTTATATAAAACATATTGTCATTATTGCATATGCCTTATAAAATAAAGAATATTTTCTCATCATAGGATATAATCTTCTAAAAAAGATGATTAAGAATGGGCAACTTTAAGATTATATTTTAAGATACCCTATATTCTCAATTATTTTTGCTTTTTTATTTCATAAGGTATTTAGACAATTATGTTAAAATTGTTGTTGTTGTTGTTTTCCCAGACAATATTAGCCTTTCCCACCTATTTAACAAGCCTTTTATTCTTCTTTCTTGCATGATTTTCAAATAGTACATTAACACTATTTTTGGTATTTCTTTTTGAGTAGGTTTCATAGCAAAACATTATTTCAGTTTTGACTGAAATTATAATTATTTTACCTTTGTTCTCATTTCATCTTTTTCCCCCTCGGAATAGAATTCTAATTTTCCAGTTTTCTTTCAGTGCTATAAAGACATCATTCCACTGTCTTCTACTGTCCATAATTTCTAATAAGATATCAACTGTCTTAGTCCATTTGTGCTGACTGAACAAAATACTTAAGATTGAGCAGTTCATAAAGAATAGAAATTAATTTGTCACAGTTCTGGAGGCCAGGAAGTCCAAGATCAAGTTGCTGGTGGATTCAGTGTCTGGAGAAGGCTGCTCTCTCTTCTTACAAAATAGCAACCAACATGAATGCTGTGTTCTCAGGAAGGAAGGAACACGGTGTCCCCACATGTTGCAAAGGATAAAGGGCAAAGAAAGGGCCTAAGCTAGTTTCCGATTAGCCTTTTCATAGGATACTAATTCATTTATGAGGGCATAGCCTGCATGACCTAATAACTTCCCAAAAGGCCCCAACTCTTAATACTACTAAACATCAACATAAATTCTGGAGAAAGCATGCTTCAAACCACAACATCAAAGTTCAGTCTTATTTACTTTTTAAAATGGAATGTATACATCTCTGTTCTTTTGGTTGATAAGATTTTCTCTGTCTTTAGTTTACAGTAATTTAACTATAAGAAGCACAGGTGTGGTTTCTTTGTATTTATCTTCCCTTGTGTTTAGAACACTTTGAATACATGGTTGATGTCTTTCATCACTTTGGGGAGATTATTACACTTTATCTCTTCAGATAATCCTTTACATTTATTCTCTTTTTGGGGAGGATTCCAAGTATATTTTAAAAATATAATGTAAAAATGTTCAATGTACCCAAATGTCTAATATACTTTTAAAAAAAAATTTTTATTAGCTTTTTCACTCATTTCTTTAGTCTGTATAATTCTTATCTGTGGTCTAATTCAGTAATCCTATACTCTATCATGTCCATTCAGTTGCTATACCTTTACATTAATTTTTAAATTTCATTTTCTTATTTTATAAATTCTAAAATTTATACTTAATTATGTTCTGAATACTTATTTCTATGAGCATATAAATAAATTATTAAAATTGTCCTCACTTCAATACTGATAAGCAAAATTTTCTACACCAAATATGTACAATGAAGACAAAAATAAAATTGAGACAGTACACACACATACACACACTCTCCTTCTACCTCTACTGAGTAAAGACATATGTATTTTTTACTTTATAATTTTATGTTTTGCTTTATTATAATTTTATTGACACAATAATTTTACATGTGTTGGGGTACAGTTTGATATTTCAATGTATACAATGTGTAATGATCAAACTAGGGAAATTAGTATATTCATCATATTAAACATTTAGCATATCTTTGTCTTGGAAAGAAATAAAATTCACTCTTTCAGCTATTTGAAAATATACAATAAAGTGTTGTTGATTATTGTCACTCTACAGTCCTATAGAACATCAGAATGTATATAACCTGTCTAGGTGGAATTTTATATTCATTAACCAACCTCTGGCAATCCCCACCTCCACACTTCCAGCCTTTTATATTATGTGCATTACTTCCATTTTTTTTTGTTGTTAAATGCTTTTCACAAATTAATCTATTGCAGTTTATGTGGTAATGTAATCCCTTTAATAGTCATTCCATTGCTAATAGTTTTAAATTAAAAACAACCAAGCAATAAAAATAAGTGATTTATGCCATGTTTTTTTCTATAACCATGTTTCTAATTCAAAAATAGAACTACTTAAAAATGCAGCTGATTTTATTATTGTAGTATATAACAAGCTTCTATTGATCCTCTAAATCATTTATTAGATGTAAAACAAACACATTAAAGAACTGAAATAAGTTTTGAGTAATCAGATTAAAACTACAAAAAAGCTTTTAATTAAAATGTAAGCTATTTTTATACTGAGAAAATATAATTTTATACAGAAATTTTCAACAATATTAATAAAGTAAATACATAATAGTAAATAAATAAGTTAAAATCATTTTACTTAACAATAAAACCCCAAGTCTTTAGTTTATTACATGTTGTTCTTTTATTTTAAAAATCCAAATTAAAACTCTCATTTAAGTCATATTTTCCACCAAGCTATAAATACATTGCACCTCATGCAAAATGTATTTCTGTCTTTTTGCCAACCATTCCACACAATTTCTTAAATCTCTGTTTTTATTCATATTGCTTTCTTATAAAGATTTTTCACTCTTACTGTATTTGTTTTCATGTTACTATCTTCGTTGATGTTCCTAGATAGAAATTATCTTTTCCTTCTCATAATTGTTACAATTATGTTAATTGTTCCCTCATTATTTTATTAATTCTGTCTTCTAGCTGTTTGTGAAAATCAAAGAAAGTATGCTGTAAAGTATAAATATATATGCAAATAAAGCTCAATAATACCCTATATATTAGTATTCTCTACATATCATCACTGTGCCTTAGACAGTGCAGACACATAGTGGGTCCATGTAGCACTTCATAAATAGATATAATTAATTGTTACTCTTAATGCTGTTGATTAAAATTTTGACATGTTTAATTATCTAGCTGATGTTGGTTTGTGGTTACCTGGAACTACTGTCATTTTTTAGTTATAGACTAAGTAATATTTAAAAAATTTTAACTTCCAATAATATTTGCTTCTTTTTAAATGAAAACTACTGACAGTAGAATAAAATTTTCCGCAATCATATAGTTCTATGAATTCAATGAATAGGTACTAGATATTAAAATAATAAAATGAAAACAACAAATATTAAAAATGCAAAGGCACACACTCATTTTCAGTTATGAAGGTTGATTATGATACTGTGTTAATATTTTTCAATATACTTTAATAGTTTGGGTGCACATGGTAAGGTCATTCTTTTACATTTTGTGTCTCTCATTTTGTTATTGTCGGTTCCTTTCTGATAAATTTAATTATCTAGAGTATGGATCCATTGAAACCACAGTGCGCAATTTATAGATCTCTTATTATTTCGCCAATAAAGTATTAATTATAAATGTTTTATACATTTTAGAACTCAATAATTGATACTTTTCATTGCAATATTTATCATCTTTTTCAAATATTTTCAAAATCCTCTTTTTCTAGATCTCAGAGAACTTCATACTTTCCTTAACATGAAGCAGGTAGTTCATTTGTTGTTACTGATCAGTGTTATTACCAATTTTGTTGAAACTATAAATATATGTCAACCAAAGAGATTTGGAATATTTTTAATTATATGCATATGCCAATCATGTTTTGGAAATTGTCTAAAATGTGATCAGTAATTTATTTACTCAGTTTACTAGCTTCAATGTTTTCATTTCTTAGATTGAGAAAGACATGTTACCACATTCTTTCATAAGATAGAAAATTTATTCAATATTTGGTCTAAAATTGTGTGGAAAATTACCCACAGACACTGAGATGTTATCTTGATATGAAAAGTTTGTAGGATGTATTAACCAAGAAATTTTTCTGTGGCCTATAATATTATTGGTCATTATAAAACCATTGTATTTACTTTCATTGAATAAAACAAATGGATATAAAATAGTAAAGTTTATCTCAACAGAAACCCCAACGTAATAGAACATATTTTTAACTGAATATGGGCAGTCAGAGCCTCTGAGGAGCCAAAGGACAGCTGGCATGACAACACTTGACATCCTGTGTGTAATTGGTTTTGAATGCTTGACGGATTTTTATAATGGTATGGAACACTCAGACTAGCAGGTAACTGTTGGGAACAGATTGACTGGTGATGAGGCCATTTCAATACAACACTTACATAAGAATCCTTTAGATTCACTTCACATTAAAGATGCATTCTTTTTAAGCTCAAAAGCTTTCCCAGCAGTATCACCTTTTCCATCAAATTCAAGAAGCACTGACTAACTTAACGATCAATAATTGTTTAATTAGTTTGTTATTTTCTTTTCTATTCAACATGTATGTCAGTTTTAGATTGGGAGAAAGATTGTATTAGGTAGAAACAGGGGAAATAAGAACTTTTGGGGCCAAAATTCTATTTATTTACCAAATATCACTTGGGTATCTTTTCATACAGGTACCAGACTCAGTTCAATTGCCAGAAAACAATTTCGATAGTTATAATCATCCCAAAAATACATAAGGAAGTAATACTCAAATTATGACAATAGCTGTGGTACAGAAAGAATAAATCTACATATAGAAACAAAAAGCCAAGGTTTACACTTTCAGTCCACTATTCACATCATGACAAGTTCAAATGCTTCTTCTTTCATCTATAAAGTAGGAGTGATAATACTTCCTAGCGTTGTATGAAAATTAAATCAGAATCTACATTTGTGTATATTGTCAGTATGTATATATAGATTGCTTGTTATAGAAACTACTCTCAACTACATAATATGTTAAAATTTTTCACCAATTTGTAATATTACTTTATTGTATAGCCTCCTATGTTTTGCTATTATTTTCTTTCGTTTTTTGAGGGGAGGCAAAGTTTGTAGCTGTAACATGATCAATATTTGAAATTATCAATGGCTTATCAGTTTTTTTTAATCCTAAAAACCTCAGTAATTTGCAACCTTTCCTTTTACAATTGTTATGCTATCACAGACTGTTTAAATTTATTATTAGGTGGCTACAATTTAAAAGAAAAAAACCGTTAAGTTTAAAGAGTTACTAATATCAGTATAATACAATTATAGAATGTGAAACCCACTAGATGTTAGGATAAAAGAAGAAAGATATTGACCATACTATAAAACAGACAATTTAGCATCCTAATATGTAGAAATAAGATATTCTAGGTGTTAAGAGGAATGAGGAATAATTATTCACTATCAAAATTGTTCATTGCTTTATAGACTATGAGATTTTTAAGATAAGAACCAAATGGTTAGAATATAGTCAGAGGTGAGAACTGAGAGCAGTAGCATAAGTAAAGTCACAGGGAGTAAATATAGATATATGAAATGTCACTAAATATGTCACTGTGGTATACAAAGAGGAGTGACAAAATATTTGGTCAATATATTCTTTAAGGGTGTTCTTTGCATCCACTCATGCTTCATTTCTATTTGCTTTAGAGTCATTCAGACTGAGTCCTAATTATCTCATACTTGGATTGTTAGCAAAGCCTCCTTTGCTCTAAGATACTGTTAACTTGAGTGTCCTCAAAAGCAAGTTTCGGATGTATCTTTCAAAATGATAATATCAATATGTTTTGTACCCACTTGAAAATAGTATTTGTGTTTTATTTTTATGAAGTTCACCAAAGTTGAAATAAATTATCTTCCCCAAATTATTATTCATTCATTTGGTATAAGAAATCTATATTCCTTACACAAGAATGCTCAGCATTTCCAGAATATTCCATTATGTCATGCCCTACCAACTCTCAATTCCCCAGCTACTTTACACATAAAGCTAAAATGATCATACTTTTCCTCAAAAGTATATCAGTTTTCATCACCAAAATTAAACAAGTTTTTCTTACCCCAGTTGCTATTCATTTATTCATTCGTTTATACAATTAGATTTAATAGTATTTGTTGAATAATTATTATATTCCATTTTTAATATGCAAGGATAATTTAAATTTTCTTTTAGCCTTCATAATGCTCCTTCCTATTTAGATCAATGGGAAAAAAATTAAACAATGGAAGTTTTTCTTTTTCTTTTGTTTTTTCTAGGCTTACAGTGTCTACTGCCCATTGCATGTATTTAGGCTTTTCTTATATGGCCTTTCTGAACTCTAGTGTGAAGTCAATACATAAACACAGTCTAATATCTAACAACTTTTGAAGAGAAAATACTACAACCCACATCACCCTCCCACTACCACCACCATACTCTTCTCTTTATGCACTTCATTATAAAAAAGCTACCTCTACTCATTCTAATTATATGTTATCTTAAGCTTACTACAGTCAGGTTATCTGCCTGACTCTTTCTCCCAACTGGTCTTGTCAAGGTTAGCAATGGCTTATATATTTCAATGTAAAGTAGAAAATTATCTTCTTTAGCTGCTTCCTTTACTAAATAGCACCATGGAGCTTAATCCTAGGGTCTCTTTTTGTTCCTATACTCATTTCCTAGGTGATTTCATTGAAATCCATAGTTTATTGTGATACTTGAACATTTGTAGTTCCATCATCAATCTTCTCCTCCACTTTTATTTTACCTATCCAAATGTCAGTGAAGTAGGTTGGGTGTGGTGGCTCACACCTGTAATCCTAACACTTTGGGAAGCCAAGGCAGGCTGATTGTCTGAAGTCAGGAGTTTGAGACCAGCCTGGCCAACATGGTGAAACCCCGTCTCTACTACAGATACAACAATTAGCAGGGTGTGGTGGCAGGCACCTATAATCCCAGCTACTTGGGAGGCTGAGACAGGAGAATTGCTTGAACTCAGGAGACCGAGGTTGCAGTAAGCAGAGATTACACTATGCACTCCAGCCTGAGCAACAGAGTGAGACTTCATCTCAAAAAAAAAAAAAAAAAAAATTAGCCAGGCTTGGTGGCACACTCCTATAGTCCCAGCTACTCAGAAGGCTGAGGCACGAGAATCTCTTGAGTATGGGAGGCGGAGGTTGCAGTGAGCTGAGATTGCGCCACTGCACTCCAGCCTGGGTGACAGAGCAGGACTCCGTCTCAATAAAAAAAATCAATGAAGTTATCCCCGCATGGATATCATATTGGATTGATAGGGTTTCCACAAAAACATGTCCACCTAGGCCCTCAGTAGGTGACCCCCTTTGGCTGTAGAGTCTTTGGAGATGTAATTAAAAACTAGGTTATACTGGATTAGAGTGAGTCATAAATCCAACAACTGATGTCCTCATAAATAAAGGAGATGAGCAAGAGACACACAGTGAAGGTAATGTGAAGACAGAAGCAGACATTGGCATGATGTGTCTGCAAACTAAGGACTATCAGGAACCACAAAAGCAGAAATAAGCACAGAAGGATTCTCCTCTAGAGCCTTGACTGCTTTAGGCCACTGAGTTTGTGATAATTTGTTAAAGCAATCCTAAGAAGCTAATATACATGTCTAATAATTATTGCTAACCTAATCTATCCATAACCAAATTCTCAATTTTACATCATATACTTTCCCAGTAACTCCTAATCCAAATCATCCTGGGTTAAGAAAAGGCACTCCAAAGCTCCCATTTGCTTAGGCCAAAAGTTCGAACTCATGAATGGTACTTCCCTTTCTCCACTTGCCTCAGTTTTTTTCCTCAAGTTCTGCTGCTTCCACCCTCATAATGATATTCCAAATGTAACCACTTATTAACAATTTTACTACTATCAGCCCTATTAAAACCATGATCATTTTTCACCACAATCATTGACTGGTGTTTTTGCTTCTTCCTTTACCTTGCTATAGTCCCTATTACATAAAATAGCATAATGACTCTTTAAAAATGCAGGACAAGTGTCACTCTCCTAATCAAAACTCCTCTAATGGTTTTTCACTTAAACCAAACAAAACCTAAAATTACTGTAATATATACCTAGATGTATTTAGACTTAATTTCCTACCACTTCCATACTCCTTTCCATTAGTGCTAAGGTGATCTTGCTCTTTGAAAACACACAGAAATGTATCTTTTCAACAGCTATTCCCTGTGTAGGTAATGTTATTTCTCGAGATAGCAACATGGACTGCTAACCCAGCCACTTCAAGTGCAAATCTAATAATCCTCTCCTGTCTACTTGTGGAAAATAGCAACAAACCTAACATACTTAGAAATTCCTTTTTTTTCTTATCCTGACATTTCACTTATCACTATTCAATATAATGTTTTCATTTGTTTATGTAGTAGTATTCTGTCTCTTACACTGAATTATAAACCATTTTCACAGAGTATTTTTTTTCTAATTTGCATTTTTTTTTCAATGTGCAATCTGCTTCATTGGAGATCTCCTTGAATAAAATAGTTTCTAATAAGTATTTTCTAAATAAATTAATAATGCATGTTCTTATAACAGTACATTAGTGTGGTGGAACGAATGCAGCAATGGCCTTAATTTGATCATATTTCCTATCATCACAGCCTTTAATTTTTTTTTTTTTTTTTTTTTTTTTTTTTTTTTAACACAGAATCTGAGCTTGGCTACCTAACTTACTTTGGCTGATGTGATGCAAGCAATTGTGATGCAAGCACAGACATAAAAAGGACTTCCACATTAAGGCTCACCTTCTTGCTAATGTTAGAACACTGCCACCATAATCTAGGCTACTCTGCTGGAGAATTCATGATATAGAGTCCAGTTAACCCATTATTTCAACTAACAGTCATACTAATATATAAGATATATGAATGAAGACATCCTAGACTAGGAAGCTCTCAACTTTCCCACTAGCAGAGCACAGAAAAATGTCCCCAACCCAACAACAATCAACAGAAGTAAACTAAAGCTGGTTCAGGTCAGCAGAATGCCAATATGACCCATTGTTATGTGAATAATAATAAATACTGTTTTAAGAAATTAACTCTGTGTTTTGTTTGCTTTTGTTATCCACAAAAAATTGATAAAGGAAAAGAATAATGCTATCCTAAATTGACGATATTTTCCCCTGGCAAAGTTTACAATTATATTCAGTGTTTAATAACTATTTATTGCTTGAATTTATTAATATATGCACCATCCAGTTCTTTTAATATGGTCAAGGTTTAAGTTGATTAAAATTTAACAGATAGCTAACCAAATATCTTACCATGTAAAGATTAATTTTGTAACTACTTATTATTTTATGATCTGTAAATTCCAATTGATCATATGCTAGGTAGATATAAAATTAAAAATAAAAATAACATAATTAGCCCAATTTTAACTCAATAAAATATTATCTATGATAAGAAAAAATAGGAACCAAAGCTTTAAGTAAAGAATCAAATGTGAGAAATATAAAGAAAATATAATATCTGTCTTTTCTTTCACTTTTTCAAGCAAACTAAATACTAGCTGCTCATTGTAATAACAGTTCCCTTTTCCCTTTTTAAATAAAAATATCAAACAAGCAAAATAACATAATGGAATGAATGATAAACTGAACACTATTTTAACCACCGTTAATATTTATCAACCGTCAATGTGTTTTTGTTTTGTTTTGTTTTGTTTTTTGAGACGGTGTCTCACTGTGTCACCCAGGCAGAAGTGCAGTTGTACACTCATGGTTCACTGCAGCCTCTGCCTCCTGGGCTCAAGAGATTCTTCTGACTCAGCCTCCTGAGTAACTGGGATCACAGGCATGTGCCACCATGCCTGGCTAATTTTTGCATTTTTGTAGCGATGGGGTTTCGCCATGTTGGACAGGCTGGTCTCAAACTTCTGACCTCAGGTGATCCGCCCTCCTTGGCCTCTCAAAATGTTGGGATTACAGGTGTGAGCCACCCCCCTCCACCGCATGGCCACAAATGTTAGTTTTTAAATATTTGCCTCAAATATTCTCTGAAACAGTTAACAATTACAGTTATAGTTGAGATACATCATAAAAACCTCTATAGATTCCTTTTCTTCCCATCCTAACCAGAGGTAACCATTTTTTTAGAAAGCCTTCCCTTCTACTTTTAAATATGTTTTTATTTCATATATTAATAATACTAAAGATATTAATATAATTTTTTATTTTCTTTATATTATCAATTAGATGCATCATGCACAAATATATATCTCTATTTTAAGATCACTTAAGTTGCTTCCAAATTTCAGCTAATCTTCATATATAAGAGCACACATCTCAGAGTTTCTCCCTTCTAGGTTGAGAATATAACTGAAATTGAAATTGTGGAGTCATAACAACACAGAAGAGATATTGTGTTCTGCTGTGCGGGTTCTCTACTGCACAATTTTGCATCATTATTGCCTACGTGAAGGGCACTGCTCTGCGACGTGAATGAAATTCACAATCCTCTTTGTTCAGAGTTTCTAGATTGCAAATTTTCCTTTCAAAATGGTTTCAAGTAAATATGCCTGCAGCAGCTGTATGAGCTTTCACTCCCTGTGCCTTCCCCTACTCCTAATATTGACTCCTGATTAGAAAACAGTTCCACCATTCTAAAGGTTATACAATGTTACGTGATTTATTCAGTGTATTTAATTCATAACTAGTGAATTAAATATATTTTTATGTATTTGTATTCAGATTATTCTCCTCTGAAAGTTTCTATTCCTATCATTTCCTCTATTTCAATTAAGTTTAATATAAAAATGAAGTTTTTGAGGGAATCTATATATTTCAGATAGAAATAGCTTGATAGGCACGGTTTGAATCATCCTTAATGTAATTATCTTATAAAATGAATATAAGAAATTTGGGATTGCAAACTAATATTTATGTCAATTTTTCTGTCACAGAATATATAAATCACTTGATGATAGTTATGCCACTGTATTAATCCAATTTTGGCTTGAGTAAACATTATATGTTTCTTACAAACATTTTATATGATTCTATATTTTCATACATTTAAATAAAAACACATCAACTAGTTCATGTTTAAAAATTATTGTTTGTCCTTTGTGAAGGACTTCCAAATTCTTTATAGACCTGAGATTTAAAAGATGAAATAAACAATTCTGAAAGAAAGGCAGATGAGGTTGAGAACAAGTCACCTGCATCATTGCCTCCTGGGTACTGTAAACTGATGCCCAATTATAAACAAAGGGTATAATATTTTGCAGTATGTTGTAAATGAGAGTTTAAAAGAAAATGGTTATAATGACAAGACCCTGTATTGAGCAAAAAATCTGGTGTAGTGCCTAGCTAGCAGATTTTTCTCAAGAACACTGCAACCTTGCCTGAAAAACATGTCCTTTATTTTTGTTTTCTTTAAATGGACACTTTTAATTTTTTTTTTTCTATTCATAGTCTTTTAACAATGTCTTAATAGTTACCAAAGGTGTCAAAACAATGATTTTCAACTGGATCTCTTTATGCAAATTTTGGATACATTCTTGTACAGTATTATTCATACAGATATACTCTATCTTCTTTGACTACAAGAAAACAATAGTTGATATATTAAGTCATTAAATATGCAGGTATAAGTTTAGTTTATGAATACTCCATATATTAAGAACTAATAACAGTAGCTAACACTTTGATGCTTCCATTTATGCTAGGCATGTTCTAAGTGCTTCGTATTTTAAATAATTTGATGTTTCTGCAAATCCTATGAGGCAAAGACTATTTTTCCACTATTACTATTACTACAGCCATTTTTCAGATGGGGTTTGTGAGAAATGCAGAGATAACTACTTTGACAAAATAAATAACAGTAGGTTGTAAAGCTGGTATTTAAACCCTGGCAATTTTGCTCCAGAGTTGCTTATTTACCTCTACAGCAGTGCTACTAAATTATATGCAACCTTGACATGTCAACCAATCTTTTCAATTGTATCCCTCATGTTGAAAAATCAGGAATGTAAAAAAATAGTAATATTTTCAACCTAAAACTACATGAAATTGATTTTTTAAAGTTTTATTAACTTACCTGCCAACGTATACTTGCTATTTTTCTAAAATATATGCAATTGCCCCATTCATGTATAATTGATTCCTCCCCCTTTCCTCATTTTAAAATTTTCCACATATTTCTAATAAGCTCATTGTCCTCTATATGTTCTCAGAGAGCTAATCTTTTCTTGTGTTAAGTAGTTATCAAAAAAGTATTTAACACTGTTGCCCCTGCCGGTGCGTTTATGTACAAGGCAGTGGTTCTATTGTTATGCTATAAAGTCATGCTGTCAGATGTTTGAATTTGTAGCGAAATTGTTTACCAGCTTAAGAAACTTTTGAGCTGAGATGATGGAGTTCTCTAGATATAGGATTATGTCTTGTGAAAACAGAGACAGTTTGACTTCCTCTCTTCCTATTTCAGTACCCTTTATTGCTTTCTCTTGCCTCATTGCCCCGGCCAGAACTTCCAATATTATGTTGAATAAGAGTAAAATGAGAGAGGACATCCTTGTCTTGTGCCAGTTTTCAAGAAAAATGCTTCCAGCTTTTGCCCACTCAAAAATTGTTAATTATAGATTCAGCAAAATATGTACACATGTACAAATGTACAATATGTAGACGGTAGTCTGAATACTCGTACTCTGAGGATTTAGTAACTTGTGATAGAGTGTAAGTCTGCAATTACTTTTATTTCAAAATGTGCAACGTATTTTATTCCACTTTTCATCCATCATGGCAGGTGTAGTATGTTCTCAAACATATGAAACAAAATCTACTGAAGAAATACTGGTATATATTTTTTAAAATAAATTACTGTTTTTTCAGAGTACTCTGTCAAAATTTTGTTGAAAGCATGCGGCTTAAAAAGGTGCATATACAAATGTCTCTGTAGACATTGTTTCTCATTTAGATCAAAATTTTTTTAGATTTCTTTATTATATTGTCCAGGTTTTCTTGCCTTTTACGAAAATGAAGCAATCATTATTAAAGTGTTTACACATTAAGAATATACAATCCGGGCCGGAACCGCCATCTTCCAGTAATTCGCCAAAATGACGAACACAGAGGGAAAGAGGAGAGGCACCCCATATATGTTCTCTAGGCCTTTTAGAAAACATGGAGTTGTTCCTTTGGCCACGTATATGCGAATCTATAAGAAAAGTGATATCGTAGACATCAAGGGAATGGGTACTGTTCAAAAAGGAATGCCCCGCAAGTGTTACCATGGCAAAACTGGGAGAGTCTACAACCTTACCCAACATGCTGTTGGTATTGTTGTAAACAAACAAGTTAAGGGCAAGATTCTTGCCAAGAGAATTAATGTGCGTATTGAGCACATTAAGCACTCTAAGAGCTGAGATAGCTTCCTGAAAGGCGTGAAGGAAAATGATCAGAAAAAGAAAGAAGCCAAAGAGAAGGGTACCTGGGTTCCACTGAAGCGCCAGCCTGCTCCACCCAGAGAAACACACTTTGTGAGAACCAATGGGAAGGAGCCTGAGCTGCTGGAACCTATTCCCTATGAATTCATGGCATAATAGGTGTTAAAAAAATAAATAAATAAAAGATCTCTGGGCTGAAAAAAAAAAAAAAAAGAATATACAATCCATTAAAAGATGTATTATTCAAGTTTATAACAGTGTTATCTGGTATTCAAGTCGAAATTAGATTCCTTTTTTTTTTTTTTTGAGACGGAGTCTGGCTCTGTCGCCCAGACTTGAGTGCGGTGGTCGGATCTGGGCTCACTGCAAGCTCCGCCTCCCGGGTTCACGCCATTCTCCTGCCTCAGCCTCCCGCATAGCTGGGACTACAGGCGCCCGCCACCTCATCCGGCTAGTTTTTTGTAGTTTTTTTTAGTAGAAACGGGGTTTCACCGTGTTAGCCAAGATGGTTTCGATCTCCTGAACTCGTGATCCGCCCGTCTCGGCCTCCCAAAGTGCTGGGATTACAGGCTTGAGCCACCGCGCCCGGCTAGATTCTTATAATAATTTTATTTTCAATCTATTTCATGGAATTAAATCTTTAGAGAAAAAATCTCTAGAGATGTAACTTTTTAGACAAAAAAGACATTTTTGATGTTATTTATGATGCTATTACTAATTCAGTTAACATATTCAACACTGAAGATAAAACAATTTGCAATCTATGACAAACAGTAAAAATTTTATAGAGCATTGTGTTTTGGGAAAAACAATAATTTTGCTATATTCTGAAATGTATGGAGTAGAAAGTTTTTGAAACTGGTTATTGTTTACATAATTAATATTGACACTGAAGCAGAAGACCTCTGTTATACAAAGGGAAGATATGATTGTCAAATTCACAAATTCTAAAACATGTACAGCTAGCGTGACTAAACTAAAACATTACTGAGAATAAGCTAATATTTTATAAAATGAAATAAGTGCTTCATCATGGCATGAGATGTTCAATCACTTAACTGCAGACAGCCAGTCTCTGTGGTGGTGAAACTAATCAAAGCAAGCAATTAAGTCATCATTTTTTTTTTTCGGTCTAAACCATGTTACCTTTGCTCCCACTTCCACACTCCTCTACCCAAGACATAAACACATTTTTTACATTGTGAGTATTGATATCAATTTCTTATCCGGACTTATTTTGTGCTTTATGTCATGATTACCCAATCCCTAGAACTGTGACACTGTTTCCTCTTCCCCTGTTTATTTTGTGCTTTCAAAAATGTTTATTTTACACCCAACTATACCCTTTAAACTAGACACAAAGATCTCTCTTTCAATTTCAGACACATTTATAAAACCGCTCAGTCAGCATCTCTACTTCACAATCTTATGGACCTGGCCCAAATGAACACTTGAGGCTTGTCTTTCAGTAAATAGCAACTTCATTCATCCAGTTAAAAACTTTTGAGTCATTACTAACATGTCTTACTCTTTTAAAAATGACACCCAGTATATCAGAAATTTCTATAAACTCTACTTCAAAATATTTTCCTTAGTCGTTTAATTTTCCATACATCAACTGCTGTCTCCCTGTTCCAAGACATTATCATTTCTCACATAGATTAACTCAGCAGGATCCCTTCAAATTTTCACCTTACAAAGATATATCCTCCCATGGTATGTCAGGCTTTAACCATGGAATACCCTGCTTCGTCTAGCCTCACATGCTACTATTTTCTCTCATTCTTACTTTTCTGTAACTATAATTGCCTACTTCCTTATGCAAACATGTAATGCATAGTTAAGCCTCAGGGCCTTTATTGTCAAGGTATTTCCTCTTTATGAGAGCTTCTTTCCCTGGATACTTACAGTGCTCATCTCTTCATATTCTTCAGGTCTTAACATAAGTGCCACCTCCCAAGAGAGGGCTTTTTTTCCTCTACCTGAAACTATAAATCCTACCTCACATTTCATTATACTTCTACACTTCTGGCTCTATTTTTTCTACATAGAACTTACACAGCTCTCTATAAGTTTACTTATTTTTCTTAATTTTGCTTTTTCCTATTTACTACCATATAAGCTCCATGACGGGCAATTATTTTTGTAATTTTAAAATTTATTCTGGTACTTACCATAAACATTTGTTGCATAAATGAATGAATGAGTATTCCAGAAACTCTATAGAGTTCTAGAGTGTTCCTTTATTCTCCACTGCCTCCCTGAGAGTGCCACACCCATAAGTTATACAGAGAACATGGCACTACTACATTTAAACTATGAGTTGTTGTTTACAGCAAAATTTCATCATAAAATGTTCTATTTAAAGTATGAATTGTTAGTACCAGTAAACTGTTATTTTCTATTTGTTTTGTATACATATTTAGAAACAGAATGGTCTATATTTTATATACAAGTTCTATTGTGATGATTTAAAGCTGCCTAGAATATTTAGCTAAAAATATTGCTTGTGATGCTGTTAAAGTAGTATACATTGTTCAAATTATGAAAGATTTGAACATGAAGAAAACACATGGTTTGGGAAAGCATATGTGACTAAAGACATGCTGACATACAAGGGGTCACAGAGCTAGAAGATACCAAAAGCATAGTCCCAGATAAGATGTCACTGGAAGAGGATTTATAGCCATATTACGTTTATGTAAACAAAGTAATGGTGCAAAGTGGTGTGGTGCAAAGAACGTCTTTGGGTGGTGGGAGAAGCGCCACAATTGTGAGTCATTGAACCCAATGTTGTCCTGTTAGAGCAGAAAGAAAAACCAAGCCAAACTCTACTGACCCCTGCCAACAGAGAGCTCATTTAAACCAGCGCTAGCCAGAGGGGAATCCCCAATCCCAGAGATCAGAACTTGAGTTCCTGCAAACCTAGCCGCCAATGGCTAATGTGCTCTACGTCTCTAAGTAAAATTGAAAGACAGTCTAGGCCATAAGGACTGCAACTCTTTGGTGCATCCTACTGCAGAACTGGGCCTAGAGACAGTGAAATAAGGAGGTATGCAACCTACTGAGACACCAGCTGGAGAGGCTAAGGGAATGCTGGCATCAGCCCTTCCCTAAACTCAGGCTTCAGTTTGTGGCTCCAGAAGAGACTCCTTTCTGCTTGAGGAGAGGAGACAGAAGAGTGGGAAATACTTTGTCTTACATCTAGTATACCAGCTCAGCTACAGTCGAAGAGAGCACACAGTTCAGTGTCATGAGAGCCATGTTGCAGGCCTTAACTCCTGGACAACATTTCTGAACACACCTGGGTCATAAGAGAACCTACTCCCTTGAGGGGAAGGACCCAGTCCTGGCAGCATTCATCACCTGCTAGCTGAAGAGCCTTTGGGCACTGAATAAGCAGCAGTGATACCCATGTACAATGTCAAGGGCCTTGGATGAACCTCGAGACTTCTTGGCTTCAGGTGAGACTGCATATTATCAGCTTGGGGTGGGCGCAGTGGGGTGAAAGTCTTTATGATTGGGAAAAGCAGAGGGGAAAGTTAGGGGACATTGCCTTGCACCTTAGGTACCAGCATGGCCACAGAGTGGCAGAGCACCAAATAGGCTCTTGGGGTACCAGACTCCAGGACTTGACCCTTGGATGGCATTTTTGGACCTTCCCTGGGCCAAAGAGGAGCCCACTTCTCTGAACGGTGAGTCCTAGTACAGACAGCATTCACCACAAACTGACTTAAGAGTCCTTGGGCCTTAAGGAAAACATGGCATAGTCTGGCAATATTCTCTGTGGCTTGTGTTGGTGGTGGCTATGGGTGAGGTTCCTCTGTTTTTGCAAAGGAGAGGATAGAGTGGGGCATACTGCATACTGTGGCTTGAACTCCAGCACAGCCAAAGAACAATGAAATACCAGGTAGACTTTTAAGGTTTTTGACTCTAGTACCTGAATCCTATATGGTACCCCTAGACCTACCTGGGGTCTGAGACAAGTCGCTATCCTGAAGGGAAGAACACAAACTTGGCTAGACTTGCCACTAGCTGATTGTAGAACCCCACGGCCTTGAGAAAATATAGCCAGTAGCCACAAGTGCCTACAGCAGGCCTTGGGTGAGACTCGGAGCTGTGCTAGCTTCAGCTCTGATTCAGTGCAGTCATATTGGTGGTGGTCAAAGGAGTGCTTATGTCACTCCACCCCCAGTTCCACATGTCTTAGAACAGAGAGAGAATTTGTTTGCTTAGGAGAAAGTAAAGGAAGAGAACAAGAATCTCCACCTGGTAATCCAGATAATTCTCCCAGATCTTATCTAAGATCATCAAGGCATTACCTCTATGAGTCAGCAAGAACAACAGCATTATTGGGCTTGATGTGTCTCTTAAAGCAGATACAATTTAGAACACAATACCTAAGTCCCTTCAAGTATCTTCAAACCTTCCCTAGAAGAATGGGTACAAATAATCTGAGACTATGCAGGCTACAATAAATACCTACCTAACTCTTCAGGACCCAGACACCAAAGAACATCTGCTAGCTTCTACACCATCACAGAAAACATGACCTTAGTAAATGAACTAAATAATGCACTGTGGACTGATCCTGGAGGAACAGAGATATGTGACCTTTCAGACAGAGAATTCAAAATCTATGTTAAGGAAACTAAAAGAAATTCAAGATAACACAGAAGAAATTCAGAATTATATCAGATTAATTTAACAAAGACATTGAAATAATTGAAAATAAGCAAGTAGAAATTCTGGAGCTATAAAATTCAGTTGACATGCTGAAGAATGCAGCAGAGTCTCTTAATGGCAGAAGAAAGAATTAGTGAACTTGAAGACAGGATATTTGAAAATATACAATAAGATGAGACAAAAGCCGAAAGAATAAAAAACAATAAACCATGCCTATAACATATAGAAAATAGCCTCAAAAGGACAAATCTAAATGTTAAAAGACAGGTAAAGAAAGAGATTGGGGTATAAAGTTTATTCAAAGGGTGCAGTAACAGATAATTTACCAAACATAAATATACCAGTATCCACACACAAGGTTATAGAATACCAAACAAAAGACTATCTTGAGGTGTTTAATAATTAAATTTCCTCCACAAAATCAAGGATGAATAAAGGATCCTGAAGCAAGAAAAGAAAAAAAAAAAAAATACAATGGAGGCCCAGCATGTCTGGCAGCAGACTTTTCAATGTAAACCTTATAGGCCAGGAGAGAGTGACATGACACATTTAAAGTGCTGAAGAAACAAAACTTTTCCTCTTAGAATAGAATACCTGGCAAAAATAAAAAAGAAAATTAAAAAAATAAATCAATCATGAAGAATAAATGAAGATTTTCCAAGACAAACAAAAGCTGAGAGATTTCATCAACACCAGACCTGTCCTGTAAGAAATGCTAAAGTGAATAGTTCTATCAGAAAGAAAAGGACATTAATGGGCAACTAAGTAATCATATATAAAGGTTCAAAAATCACAGGTAAGCATATGGGAAAACATAGAATATCATAACACTGTAACTGTGGAGTGTAAACTACTCTTATAATAAGTACAAAGACCAAATGATGAACTAATCAAAAATAATGCTACAGGAACTTTTCAAGACATGGACACTACAATAAGATATAAATAGAAACAACAAAAAGTTAAAAAGCAAGGAGGCAAACTTAAGTGGTACCATTTTTTATTAGTTTTCTTTTCATTTGTTTGTTTATGCAGACAGTGTTACGTTGTCATCGGGTCAAAATGTGCTACACTATAGTATTTTCAATCCCTCATGGTAGTCTCAAACCAAAAACATACAGTGAGACACGAAAAGTGAAAAGCAAGAAAGTAAATCACATCACCAGAGAAAATTGCCTTCGCTGAAAGGGTGACAGGAAGGAAAGAAAGAAGAAAACACTACAAAACAACCAGAAAGCAAATAACAAAATAACCAGAGTAAATTCTTACTTATCAATAATAACATCGCATGTAAGTGGACTAAATTCACCAATAAAAAATATAGAATAGCTTCGTGCATGAAAAAATAAGACCTATTAATCGGTTCACTAAAAAAAAAAAAAAAAAAACAAAAAAAAAAACAAAAAACCTCGCACCCACACACACACACACACACACACTTCACTTACAAAGACATACATAGGCTAAAAATAATGGGATGGGAAAATATATTCCATGTCAATGAAAACCAAAACAGAATAACAGTAGCTATACTTATATCAGAGAAAAATAGACTTCAAGATAAAAAACTATAAGAAGAGACAAAGAAGGTCATTATATAATGATAAAAGGGTCAACTCAGCAAGAATTTATAACAATTTTAAGTAGATATGCACCCAATATTGGAACACCCAGATGTATAAAGCAAATATTATTAGAGCTGCAGAGAGAAATAGACCTTATCTCTTGAAAGCCCAAGAGTTCAACACCCCACTTGCAACATTAAACAGATATTCCAGACAACAATTAACAGAGAAACATTGGACTTATTCTGCACTACTGACCAAATAGATCTAATAGATATTTACAGTACATTTCATCCAACAGCTGCAGAATATACATTCTTTTCTTTAGCATATGGATCATTCTCAAGGATAGACTATATGTTGGGTCACAAAACAGTCTGAAAACATTCAAAAAATTGAAATACTATTAAGCATCTTATCTGACAACAATGGAATAAAACTAGCACTCAATAGCAAGAGAAATGTTGGGGAAAATACAAACACACACGGAAATTAAACATTATGATTGTGAATGACCAGTGGGTCAATGAAGAAATTAAGAAAACTGAAAAAATTATTGAAACAAATGATATTGAAAACATAACACACCAAAACTCATGGAATACAGCAAAAGCAGTACTCAGAAAAAGTTTATAGTACTAAATGCCTACATAAAAAAAAGAAAGAACTTCAAATAAATAATCTTACAACACAACTTAAATGCAAAAACAAGAGCAAATCAAACCCAAAATTAATAGAAAAGAAATAAAAAATTCAGAACAGAAATAAATGAAATTGAAATGAAGAATACAATACAAATGGTCAATGAAACAAGTTTTTTTTGAAAAGTTAAACAAAATTAACAGACATTTATCCAAACTAAGAAAACAGAAAAAAATACAAATAAATAAAATCAGAAATGAAAAAGGAGACATTACAACTGATACTGAAGAAATTCAAATGATCATTATTAGTAGCTACTATATGTTAGTAAGTTGGAAAATCTGGAAGACATTGAAAAATTCCTAGATACATACAACTTATACAGATTAAACTAAGAAGAAATGAAAAACCTGAAGAGACCAATAACAAGTAACAAGATTGAAGCTATATTAAAAAGTTTCCCAGTAAAAATAGAACCAAAAAAAAAAAAAAAAAAAAAAAAAAAAAAAAAAAAAGCCTGGGAGCGGATGGTTTCCCTAACACCAATTCTACTCTAACTATTCTAAAACATAGAGGAGAAAAGAATGCTTTCAATCTCATTCTACAAGGCCCTGATACAAAACATAGAGGAGGAAGGAATGCTTTCAACCTCATTCTACAAGGCCCTGATACAAAAAAAAGGACAAAAACACAAAGAAAAAGAAAGAAAGAAAGAGAGAAAGAAAGAAAGAGAGAGAGAGAAAGAGAGAAAGAGAGAAAGAGAGAAAGAGAGAAAGAAAGAAAGAAAGAAAGAAAGAAAGAAAGAAAGAAAGAAAGAGAGAAAGAGAGAAAGAGAGAAAGAGAAAAAGAAAGAAAGAAAGAAAGAAAGAAAGAAAGAAAGAAAGAAAGAAAGAAAGAAAGAAAGAAAGAAAGAAAGAAAGAAAGAAAGAAAGAAAGAAAGAAAGAAAGAGAAAGAGAGAGAGAGGGAGGGAGGGAGGGAGGGAAAAGAGAGAAAGGAAGGAAGGAAACTACAGGTCTATAACTCTGAGGAATATTGATGCAAAACTCCTCAAGAAAATAGTAGCAAACTGAACGCAACAAAAAATTCATTAGAAAGATCATTCATCATGACCAAGTGAGATTTATAACTGGGATGCAAGGATGATTCAACATATGCAAATCAATCAGTGTGATACATCATATCAACAGAATAAGGACAAAAACCATAAGATAATTTAAATTGATGCTGAAAAAGCACTTAATAAAATTTAGAATTCTTTTATGATAAAATTCGTCAAGAACTTGGGGATAGAAAGAGCATACCTCAACATAATAAAAGCCATATTCAACAAATACACAATTGTTATCACACTGAATGGGGGGAAAAAAGGCTTCCCGTTAAGATCTTGACCATGACAAGAATGTACAGTGTCACAACTGTTATTCAATGTAGTACTGGAAGTTCTAGCTAGAGCTATCAGACATAAGAAAGAAATAAAAGGCATCAAAATTGGAAAGGAAGAAGTCAAATAATCCTTGTTTGCAGATGATATGATCTTATATTTGGAAAAACTTAAAGACTCCACTAAAAAACTGTTTGAACAGATAGACAAATTCAGTAAAGTTGCAGAATACAAAATCAATATATAAAAGTCAGCAGCATTTTTGTATGCTAACAGTGAATAATCTAAAAAAGAAGTTAAAATGTAATCTTATTTACAATAGCCACAAATAAAAGTAAATGCCTATGAATTGACCACAGAAGTAAAAGATCTATGCAATGAAAACTACAAAAAAAAACTAATGAAAGAAATAGAAAATGATCCTGGCCGGGCGCGGTGGCTCAAGCCTGTAATCCCAGCACTTTGGGAGGCCGAGACGGGTGGATCACGAGGTCAGGAGATCGAGACCATCCTGGCGAACACGGTGAAACCCCGTCTCTACTAAAAAATACAAAAAACTAGCCGGGCGAGGTGGCGGGCGCCTGTAGTCCCAGCTACTCGGGAGGCTGAGGCAGGAGAATGGCGGGAACCCGGGAGGCGGAGCTTGCAGTGAGCGGAGATCGCGCCACTGCACTCCAGCCTGGGTGGCAGAGCAAGACTCCGTCTCAAAAAAAAAAAAAAAAAAAAAAAAAAAAAAAAAAAAAAAAAAAAAGAAATAGAAAATGATCCTTAAAAACAAACAAACAAACAAACAAAAAAACCATGTTCTTGGATTAGACAAATCAGTATTATTAAAATGTCCATACTACGCAAAACAATGTACAGATTCAATTTATTCCCTATCAAAATACCAATGGCTTCCTTCACAGAAATTAAATAAATAAATAAATAAAATTATATAGAACCACAAAAGATCCAGAATAGTAAAAGCTATCCTAAGCAAAAAGAACAAAACTGGAGGAATCACATTACCTGATTTCAAATTATAGTACAGAGCTAGAGTAACCAAAACAGTATGGCACTGGCATAAAAACAGACACACAGAAACAAATCCATACAGTAAACTCTTTTTTTTTTTTTTTAATGAAGTTTTATTTTTATTGCCCAAGCTGGAGTGCAACGGTGCGATCTCGGCTCACTGCAACCTTTACCTTCCCAGTTCAAGTGATTCTCCTGCCTCAGCCTCCTGAGGAGCAGGGAGTGCGGGCACCCGCCACGGTGTTCAGCTAATTTTCTATATTTAGTAGAGATGGGGTTTCACCGTATTGGCCAGACTGGTCTCGAACTCCTGACCTCAGGTGATTCATCTTAGCCTCCCAAATTGTTGGGATTACAGGCAAGAGCTACTATCCTTGGCCCAGTAAACTTATTTTTAACAAAGTTACCACAAGCATACATTGGTGAAAATGTAATCTTTTCAATAAATGATACTGGGAAATCTAGATATTCATATGCAGAACACTGAAACAGACCTGTATCTCTTACCATATACCAAAGTCAAATAAAAATGGATTAAAGCCTTAAAACTAAGTTCTCAAAGTCTGGAAGTACCACAAGAAAACAGGAAAAATCTCTAGGACATTCATCTGGAAAAAAATATATATATTGTGCAATAACCCACAAGCACAGGCAAACACAGCAAAAATGGACACATGAGATCACATCAGATTAAAAATCTGCACAGCAAAGAAAACTGTCAACAATGTGAAGAGACAGCCCTTGTCTGTTGGGCAAACTACCCAACAGACAAGGGATTAATAACCAGAATATCTAAAGAGTTCAAATAACTTTATAGGGAAAAAATCTGAAAAAATGACTAAAAATGTGCAAAAGATTTTAATAGACATCTTCCAAAGGAAGACATACAATGGCAAACAGGTATATGAAAATGTGCTCAGCATCATTAATCATCAAATTAATACAGATCAAA
The DNA here is from genome assembly GCF_043159975.1 of Macaca nemestrina. NCBI lineage: Eukaryota > Metazoa > Chordata > Mammalia > Primates > Cercopithecidae > Macaca > Macaca nemestrina. The sequence continues at coordinate 128,146,940 of NC_092125.1, forward strand.
ACTACAATGAGCTATCTTCTCATCCCAGCTAAAATGGCTTATATACAAAAGGCAGGCATTAACAAATGACGGTGAGGATGTGAAGAAAAGGGAACCCTGGACACTCTTGGTGGGAATGTAAATTAGTATTAGCACTATGAAGAAAAGTCTGGATGTTCTTTAAAAAACTAAAAATAGAGCTAACATATAATCCAGGAATCCCAGTGCTGCATATATGCCCAAAATAAAGGAAATCAGTATATCTTAGGCATATCTACACTTTTTTATGTTTGTTGCAGCACATTTCACAATAGTAAGATTTGCAAACAACATAATTGTCCATCTGGAGATGAGTGGATAAAGAAATGTGGTACTTATACACAGTGGAGTGCTACTTGGCCATCGTAAGTAATAAGATTTTGCCATTTGCAGCAACACCAATGGATATGGAGATCATTATGATATGTGAAATGAGCCAAGCACAAAAAGACAAACATTATATGCTCTAACATTTTGTGGGATTTAAAAATCAAAACAATCTAAAATTAAACAATAATAAAATAAACAATAAACAACAAATTGAAACAATGTTAGGATAGTGGAAAAGTAATTGCAGTTTTTGCTATTAAAACTAATAAAATTCTTGAAAATAAACAGTAGATGGATGGTTAACAGATGCTGGGAATTGTAGTAGGGGTTTTGCTGGGAATGGGGAAGTGAGGATTGTTAATGGGTCCAAAAATAATTAGAAGGAATGAATAAGACCTGCCATTTGATAGCACACCAGAGTCACTATAATCAATAATAACTTGATGATACATTATAAAATTATCAAAAGATTGCAACTGGATAGTTTATAACACAAAGGATAAATGCTTCAGGGGATTTCTACCCCATTCTCCACGAAGTGGTGGTTTCACATTGTATGCCTGTATCAAAATATCTCATGTACCCTATAAATATAGACACCTACTAAGTACCCACAAAATTAAAAACTTAAAAATTTAAAAAATACAACTTATCATGAGAGAGGAGTACATTGACAATAGATCTTATATTGATTAAGTTCTCTGCAGTAATGATATTATGGCTGTAAGACATACATCTTGTCTTAAATGTGCAGGGACATTTTAACAACAATAAAAAAGTAGGATAGCAGAAGGGTTGTAAAGATGAAACAGAGAGTACCAAAATTTCTATCACTCTACTTTCTTTAATGTTAATATACATAAACATGGTGCATTTATCAAAATGAAGTAAATAACATTTTAAAAATTGTTACTTTGAGCATTCTCAAAACCTAAAAATAATTTACCTTTAGGAAAATTACTGACATTATATATCTCAACAAGAAAATAAATGTGTAAACTCTAGTCATTTCAATAGTAAATATTTGGAAATACTTAACATTAATTCCTAGTTAAAAAATCTTTAAAATCTCAGAATAGAAGAATCATTTTGCTACCTGGTAAGAATATATGTTAATAAAACAATAAACTTATTTCTAAAAGAGAAAAATGCTTGATTTCTCCAAGATTCTCAAGTTAAATATTGACAAATTATATATACATAGCATAATATAGTATATAATACATAATTATTATCTGGATCTTCGGTAGGAGTAGGGAAGTTATATTAATGGTGCAACCAATTTTTAAGGGCTTTTTCAATGACACTTACATTGTCTATGATATGAACATTCAATAAAATTCTGTAATCAGTCATTGTAGCATCTAAGATATTAGACAGTTTACTAATAGAAAGGTATTACTTCCAGAAAGATGCAATAATATATTTTTAGTACTGGAAACAATGGCAGTGTAACAGTCGCATGTAATATGGACTTCTGGGGAATAAAATTACAGAGATTTAAATTGGAATCTCAGGAAATTGGTATAATAATTTCGAGCAATTATATTATCTTTTTCTAGAACCAAAAAAAAAAAAATAGGTCACAGTCATTATTTTGAAATGATAGTCTTAGTTACAAGCACCACTTTTAACCGTGAATTAAGAGTAGAGTTTTTATGAAAACCATGTGTGAAAGGACAACTATTGTATATACATAATTCTTTTCATCCCTACTCATACAGAGGAACATTGCCACACAAACATTATACCAACAAATTCACAATCAGTTTAGTGATCTTTCTCAGTTTTCTAAATTGTCAAATTGAATAAAAGTACTGCTACTTTAATGGGTTGTTTAGAGAATGAAATTGATTTAATACTTGATACATTAGTATGCAAAGAGCGTGGAAGTATATGGAGTATATATCATGCTCTTGATAAATATTAGGTAATATTACTCTATAACAAATATACCAGATTTTGACATACTCATTAAACTTCTAGGTACTTATACAAATTATATATATTTTTTCTATTTTAAAGTAATATACTGCTACTAATTTATTCAAACATTCAAAAAAGTCAGATCAAATAATAAAAATTCCTTAGATAATATTAGAAATTGAGCAGAATAATATTATCATTCATAATTTTTCTGTATAATTCCTCATTTTGTATTTGGAGTTTAGGCTTCACAGGTGATTTAACTTTTATCTTAACCATTTGGTCTTGGAGCAACTAAGATTTTTAATTTGTAATACAAGAATACTTATGAGACATTAATGCTACTTCATCTATTTATTGTGGTTCATAATAAAAGTGATTTTGAGGCAGTACTTAGAGAAAAGCTAAGACAAATGATACTTTTTGCATTTAAATTAATTATTATAATTGCTTTTACATGTAAATACTGTTTATTTCTGAATATTTAATTTATTATCCTGAGTTGCTGGTGTATAATCACGACATCTACAGAGGCTAATTTATTTTTCAAAAAACTAAGGAACACTTTCTTTTTACATATATAAGCAAGCTCATGTGGGACAAAACAGTAAAAAAAATTAAAATAAATTAAATTTTTGTTTTCCATAACAGAAGTCCAATATGTGCACTTAATTTTAGGAATGTGCTTTGTATTTAATGTTTGACTGAGAATAATATTATATATAATCATAAATAAAAATAGTTTACTATGAAAAATACATGATATCCCATACTTATTGTCGAATAATTCACATTGTGTTTGGCTAAATAGCTGTAACTAAAACATTATTTAATCATATATTTATTTTATACAAAAAGTAACATTTTGTTAATTCTTTATAGGATACATTTTTATGAAATTCTTATATCAAAGAATGTAGCAAATATTCTGGCAATGATGCATGACAACTGATAACTATCAGTTTATTTTCAGTAGATAATACAGAAAAAAATAAGGTCTTTAGAAAATTGTCCTGTCTTTGAATGTTATGTTAAAACTACAAACTCTCAGGTAATGTATCCATTTGGAGCCATCTTAACCAAAATGCCTTAAGAAAGCACATAGAAAAAAATGTAAAAGCAATGGGCAATTCTCAAGTCAAAGATGCCAACTTAATAATATCATTTTTATTCCACTATTTATTATTTAAAATGTTATTTGCCAGAGTACTAAAATTATGGCACATTTTGCAGATTTTCTGAATGGGCTTTAGCTGTCTAGAAATACCCATAATGATAGGCATGCATTTGTCAATATGTGAATATAATTTAGTATGTATTTCACTAATATAGTTAGTCTATACTTATTTTTATATTTAATTATTATTTTATTATCCAATATGGATTTAATAAACAGCTATCAAATCTGTTAATTAGATATGCATTATACCACATTTATATAATCATAAACTTTCAGTACTTTAAACTTAAGATATAGCAAAATCAGTGCTATTTCTTTAACTCAAATATGAAACATTATTAAGCTGTGATATGTTATTGAAATATTTCACTGTGAATCTATTTTATAATGATACATTTCTGACATAAGAACATGAGGGGATGTTGCAAAATATGGCACATTCTTTCTCTGACCATCATAGTTTTTGTTTTTTTGTTTTTTTTGTTTGAGAGAGGAAGGTGTGTTTTATCAACTAAGAGAAAATGGTATTAGTAGAGAAGAGTTAATGGAAATGTTTGCAGCAAAAAGTCTTCTTGGCTATAATATATGTACAAAGATAATACTTTTTTATCTATACACTCCAGTGTTCAGGAGTATCAACTATTTTTGTTTTGCTGTAATTTATATTGTGATTCTCCAGCCCACCAATGACTATAACTTAATATTGGCCAATGCTATTAAATTTTCAGCAAGCAATTCAAAGATTCTTTTTCTCTGGTAATTAAAGGTTTATTTTGTCAAGTCATTTTTTTTTTTTTTCTTAACTGGCATAAATTTAAATCTTAACAGGCCGCCTTTCATTATCGTCCCTGGCTGGCATTCCCTGAGGTGAAGATGACATTGTTTCTTACTTGTAATCACACTCCACATTTGCATTTGATCAAATGTTGATGCTACTATTTGATTTCTGGTCAAACACTTAATGATGATTATAGCTACACTCCTTATCCTAGTCAATACTTGCTCCCAAGTACATTAATCAAGATGAATCTATTCATGCCACTATTTGACTCATGCAAACACATTTGACTCCTCTCTTATGATGCTATGCTGTATGAGGATCTTGTTAGTTGTTTGAAAGAGATATGCCAAACACCATGAAGATAGATAGAGAAAACAGGAAGTTAAAAATTTGATACAAAGTATTCCAATATTATAGTTCAGAAAATTCAAGAGGTTATTGGAAGTCTGTGGAAGGATAGAAATAGGCACTAATTACCCAGAGGGTGGGCAAGTGAATGAGTACATGCGCTAGGGGAGTGTAATATGATTGGTAGGCAGCATTAAAGCTTTACTTAATATTATTCTTTACTTATGATAAGTTCAATCAGCATGGTTGTGAGGTATTTCCTTCCTGGTTGCACTGTTTAGGTGCAGAGCTAGAATAAAAGATTAAAACGAGGTAACATTTTGCCAAGTGATTACACCAGAGAAAGAGAAAAAGGTTGACCTACGAAGAAAGAAGGCCTTATAATGATTGCTTTTGGAGTTCACACAACTTAGGTTCTTATGGTAGAGAATACTTTGCTCAATTCTGTGATCTCCAGATATCTAATCAAAGAGACTACAGAGCCATGGTTCTTTCTTTAATGGTAGTATTAACATGTCTTCAAATCACTACTTCACAGAAAAATTCAGTAGGCCATACTCCTATCCATGTCTCAGGGAGTTGAAGTTACATTTCCATTCTATACAACCACACGCCATTATTATAACATCTTGACAGTGAATGGATTGTTCCAGTACTTTTCACAACTTATTTTTCTTTCTTTTTTTGGAGATGGGGAGTCTCACTATGTTGCTAGGCTAGTCTTGAACTCCCAGGCTTAAGCAATCCTCTTGCCTCAGCCTCCCCAAGTGCTGGGATTACAGGCATGAGTCAGCATACCCGGCCCACAATTTCTGATAAATATAGTTAGTATATAAGCAAAATGAGAAGTTCAAATGATCTTCTGTGTTCTATATTCAGTGTTTTAGAAAATAAGGTAATACAGTAATCAGAATACTTACTTTTAAATAGTATAATTACATGAATATAAAGTTTAGATTGATTTGATTATTACTTCCAATTAGATAGATTTAATTGAATAGGTAATTTGTATTCCATTTCATTTCTGCAATAGACACCCATATTTTAAATGTAGTTTTATTTGACCCTGTACAATGGAACCCCTACTCCTATAGAGTTAGTGAGTTTAATGCCTTTCTATGTAATAATTAATACAATGTATCATAACTGATTTAATCACTACCATGGTTCTTTGACATTATTTCTCTCATCCCATCACTTGCTGATACTTACTATCTAAAGCCTTGTGAGTCTCTCTGTCTGTATTGAGTTATTCTCCTCTATTCTTTCACTCTCCCAACATAAGAAAATTGGGTCTTTAAGTATGTCTATAACTCCTTTAAACTAAACTAAATTTAGAAGATTTTATTAAATTTATATAGAATTAAAAAACAGTAAATTGTATCCACTATCCACTTCCAAATACCTTCAGGAATGTTGTCTTTATAGAAAAAGAACTAGAAATTAAACACGTATATCATTCTATGCAAAAAGAGAAGATTAACACTAAATTGAAGACTTCACTGACCAAAAAAAAAAAAGTTTACTTTTCAGTTGAAAATAAGGCCAGTGTGGCATCCACGTTACCACAAACCCACCTTTAACATCTTAATCACCAGTTCTATAGGAAGAACCTGCAAAATTTAAAGTAGAAATAGGCAAATGAGACATGATTTAATTCCTGATCTTTGCAATCTTTCACATGGACCCCTATTCCCATTAGGGACCTTTGACAATTGAACAACACTATTGTACCATCATTGCCCCCATGGCCTATGATGCAGATGATATTATAAAAATGAGATTTTTAAGTACTATAAATGTGTAATCTGATTTTTAAAAAGCAAAATGCATATGTTTTTACTTAGTTATCACATTTTAGGCATATTTTTATGTATGTTATGCTTTTAAATATTTTAAAGTTAATCAGAATGTTTTATCCATTTTCACTAGTTTTAAAATAGTGTTATAGACATAGAAACAATACAGATATATATCAAAATAACAATACAGTGACTAAGTATTTAAATAAAACACAGAGATCTTAACTAAACTTCTTACTGAAATACTAAAGTGTATAGATCAAAATAAAGTGTTCACTTACCATTAATAAAAACAAGTTCTAACCACTCTATTCAACATAACACCAATGTAACTGTTTCTAGTAAATTTACCCTTCTTTACCTTCATGACACTTAATGTATTATTCTTTGTCTGGGTCCAAAGAGATACATATATATTAAGTATAAAGATATTAATACTTTCTTTAATACTCTCTTTTTCTCTTTCTCTTCACAGCAAGGTAACCGCTGTATAAGTAAGAACTTGGTCTAGGTAAGAACTTTACCTTTCTTGTTGAAAATAGTGTCCAACACAATGGAGGCAATACATTTATTTTAAATATAAAATAAGTGAGAAGACATAAATCATTATCTAATAGCAAATATTTACTTTGCTATATGATGGGAGATACACTAATATATTTGCACAAAATTTCATTTAATTTTTACAGTAACTCTGATAGGTAGAGACTATAATTATAATTTTCTTTCTAAAATGTGGAAACTGAGGTTAGAAAATAAGTGCCAGAATTGTGGAATTTCATAAGCTTTGTGTTTTATGAGGTTTATAATTCATCTAACTTCTAGTTATATCTGAAATCAGTAATTTATTACTTTTAAATTTGCCTACCTAGTTAAATAATACACATTCAAAAATTTGTGTTACATTCTACTTCCTTTTTAACTTCTGGAGAAATTTATAAAAGGATATATACTTTATAAAATCCTAAAATATTTATTATTTTTGGTTATGCACATGAGATACTAACACCAAAATACTAAGCAAGATCATATAGAGATGTATAGCTTTCTGATATTAAAAATGTGAAGTTTTTAATATCAGAAAGAATAACAATCTACTTTAGGTAAAAATAGGTAATAATAATCTGTAATTTATCAAAAGTAAATATGCCCTTTATTCAACAATTAAATTTTTATATATAAAATAAATCTATGTGACTAAATAATGTGTGTGTGTCTGGCCAGGTCTGGTGGCTCACGCCTATAATCCCAGCACTTTGGGAGGCCAAAGCAAGTGGATCACCTTAGGTCAGGAGTTTGAGACCAGACTGGCCAACATTGTGAAAAACCCGTTTCTACTAAAAATATGAAAATTAACCAGGCTTGATGGTGGGCACCTGTAATCCCAGCTATGCGGAGGCTGAGACAGTAGAATCACTTGAACCCGGGAGGCAGAGGTTGCAGTGAGCCAAGATCAAGCCATTGAACCCCAGCCTGGATGATGAGAGTGAAACTTCCTCTAAAAAAAAATAAATAAATAAAAGTATGTATATGTTAATTCTTAATATGCTTTTTCAATAAAATGTTATCCTATCTTTATATTTTATTCTTATAATATTTCTGTTGTTTTAATCAATTCCTCTGAATATCAGTTTTGCATAATGTGTTATATATTTAAGCTTAAAAGAGCTAAGTAATAAAAGGCAACCTCCATGGTAAAATTTTTAAATGTTAAAAGTCCATCACTTTGAAGTCAATTCAGATTTAGCATCATTTATAATTCATTACAACTCCGTTTAAACACTGCTTCAAGCATCTCCTAGGTATTTATATTGGAGAAAGATAAAACACACAGATGCTCATTGCTGCCTAATAAATCTCTTCCATGCTTTTCACTTGCAGTGACAGAATAACCTGACCTTGCAGAAGGGCTGTCATGTAGTGTCTTTATGGAGATGTGAGAGCAGCCCCAACAAGCAAAAGCTAAAGCCTAGATGATCTAGAACTCTTCTACCATTGCTTAATCTTCTTAATATACTAAGACAAATCCTTTTCTTCATTTTTATATTAACATATTTCAATTTTATAACCCAGTTTTTTAACTCTTAAATAGAGCTGTAAAGGATGTAGGAAAAATGCTAGGCAAGCACACTATTAATAGAGAACTCCCTAGCTTAAAAAAGCCACAGGAAAGCTGATTTTAAATCAACCCCAAATTACAGGAGGGAAAGATTAGGATGGCAAGAACAAACCCATAAAACTATAAAGGATGAGGCAATAAAAGTAAAGCAGTGAGATGAAAAGTAATGTTTATTAATTGTCTAGTGACTTTTCTTCCTATTGGGCCTCATCTCTTCGTTGAAAGGAGTCTAAATAAAAATCATAGCATCTGCTTTTTTTTTTTTCTTCTTCTGCAGATGTATCAGTGGTGTCATATATTTGCAGCTGCCTTCCTGAATCACAGGTAATTGTGTATCTGGATTCTCATTTGCAACAAGCATGGTCTTTGAAGAAAAAGAGACATTTATTCATCAGTGTTTTTTACAGGCAAAGGCATGATTTTATTTGCCAAGGGTTTAACAAAAAACTTAAACACATTTAGCAGCTTGTTTATTCTATTCAAGAAAAAAAGAAGCCTCAAATATCATAGTCTCAATGGCATTTTTTAAAAATTACCTAGAATGCTTTTGTGCTAATGTTAATATGGCCAAAACATGTATTAAAAAAAAAAAAAAAAAAAAGACTGTCTCAGTATATTTTCAAACTTCATCCACTAAAACTCCTACATGTTGTTTTAAAATTTTACTCAGCTTAATAGTTCCAGGAAATAATAAGGCTGCCTTAAGACTGCCTCACTGAATTTTCTATAACGTAAAAAAAAAGGGTATTTCGCAAAATTGTACTGTTAAATACTTTAGTAAAGCAGCACTAAAAACCTTTATCATTTTAAAGTATAAACTCATGCTTAAATTCTGTTTATAATGCCTTTCTAAAATTTATGCTGTCAAAATCTCTTGGCAGCCCGTCTACTCTATGGGTGCTCCATGATTGCTTCAATGCTATCATACACATATTTTAATATCATTTGATGTTAAATAAGGAATAGCTATTCATTTTACACATGGAATAAAAAACAAAAACAGACATATTTTTCATAATAATATTTCAGATAGTATTACATGATCTAAATTGATCTAACCAGAAGGATAATATTTTATTCCTAATTATAAGAAGAATAAAAATAAGTGGTGCATTACCATCTGTTTCTGTAATGGAAATCTATCACTTAGTATTAATTTCAGCTGGAAATAATGGAGATACAAAATTACACGGGCTGAAGCAAGATAACATATTTATATCTTGTATAAAAAGCTGGAAGAAAGCAGTCCAGAGCTAGTATGAGAGTACAATTTCAAAAAGTCCCTGAAAATCCAGGCATTCTCTGGTATTCAATTGGCCATTCCCAAAGTGAGTGCATGCTGCCGCCCAGATCCAAGGTCATATCTAAAGATACAGCTGTCATACCTCATCTTTGGTAGCAAGATGGAAGAGCAGAAAATAGAAAATTAAAAAGACTTTTACATCTGTTGCAGGACGTTCACTCAAGGAGTCAAATAACCCATCTAATTAAACTCCTATAACCAGTATATGATCATATTCACATCAAGCTGCAGGAAGATTTTATCCTGAGTGACCGTGTATTCAGTTAAAAATGTAAGCATCACTTTCCTGTTCACTCTTAAAGTTGGTGTGCACCAGATCTTGGCTTTGTTTCCTTTTTTACCGACAGGCACAGCTTAGTGATCTCATGTTGTCTCAAGGATACGCATACTATCTATACTCCAAGAAACATTATATTTATATCTCTAACGTAGTCTTCTCTCTGGAGCACCAACTTGCTATATCTAACTCCTATATTAAAGCTGCACTTTGTTGTTTAGTAAATATTTTAAACTCTACATATTCAGAACTGATTATGTCAATCTTTTTTTTTTTCCAAAACATAATTCATGTATTCTGTATTTCAGTAACTCGGTCATTGAACCAGGGAACCTTTCTTTAATCTTTTCTAATTCAGGTTAAATTATTTTTGGTCTTTCCTTCTAAATATATCCCAAATGTAATTATTGCTCATCACCTTCAGTGCTACACCTATGTCTGACCCAGAAACATCTTTGACTTGAACTATTGCAATGGTCTTCTATCCGTTTTTTCTTCTTTGAACCTTGTCACTCTGCAAGCTATTCTCAAAATATTAACTGAGTAGAACTTCTAAATTGTAATTCTGATAATTTAAGTCTTCTACTCAAAACTCCAATGTGGCTCTTCATTGCACTAATAATTAAAGCCAAACACCCTTTCTAAGTTGCCCCCTCCACTACCTCATTGACATATACTGCTTTTACTGCTCTCCTTAGGACTCCAAACACACTAACTTCCTTGCTGTTCTGACATATCTTCAATTTAGGACATTTATTCACCTGCCCTCTGCTTGAATTGCATGCTTTAGCCTGGCTATCCACTTGGATCTGTCATGTCTTTGCTCAGGTACTACTTTCTCAATCAGGACTGCTTTGTATATGTTATTCAGCACTAAAACTTCATCCCCACAACACTTCAGCATTTGTCGTTAACTTTAATATTTTTTCATAGCACTTATTAATTTCTAGTATACTAAATAATTTATTTCAATAAACTACAGTATACATATGTGTGTTTGTGAATATATATGTATATGTATACACACAAACACACACACATATATATATATATATATAAATGTGGAGCAAAACGATTTAAGCCACCCACAATTTAGTGATTTAAAAACTAGAATATATTATTACTCATAAATATACAGGTTGGCAGTAATTATGCTAATCTAGTCCAGCTTAACTGATCTTGGCTGTGCTTTTGTGACTGCGGTTTCCTTGCAACACCATGCATCCTGGATTGCCTAGCAGGGCCTCTATGACATACTGGGTTGTTGACCAGCTGCAGTCTAGGATTGACCAACATATCATAGAATAATTGACCAATATAACATAGACCAAGGTAATGTGGAAAATGTGGTAAATGTACTGTGCTGTTCTAATAGCTTTACTTCATTTAATTCTCAAATACCTTCAAGGTATAGCTGCCATTGTCCTAATAAGCTAAGGCTGCTGTAAAATAAATACCATTTTCTGGCGGGCTTCAATAGCAGACATTTATTTCTCACAGTTGTGGAGGATGAGAAATACAAGATCAAGGTGTCAGCAGATTCAGTTTCTGATGAGATCCCACTTTCTGACTTTCTGGTTTGTAGACAGCAGCCTTCTTTCTGTATTCTCACATGGCTCCTGTTTCTTCTTCTTCTTTATTATTATTATTATTATTATTATTATTATTATACTTGAAGTTCTAGGGTACATGTGCATAACTTGCAGGCTTGTTACATATGTATACTTGTACCATGTTGGTGTGCTGCACCCATCAACTCACTCGTCAGCACTCATCAACTCATCATTTACATCAGGTATAACTCCCAATGCAATCCCTCCCCTCTCCCCCCTCCCCATGATAGGCCCCGGTGTGTGATGTTCCCCTTCCCGAGTCCAAGTGATCTCATTGTTCAGTTCCCACCTATGAGTGAGAACATGCGGTGTTTGGTTTTCTGTTCTTGTGATAGTTTGCTAAGAATGATGGTTTCCAGCTGCATCCATGTCCCTACAAAGGACACAAACTCATCCTTTTTGATGGCTGCATAGTATTCCATGGTGTATATGTGCCACATTTTCTTCATCCAGTCTGTCACTGATGGACATTTAGGTTGATTCTAAGTCTTTGCTATTGTGAATAGTGCCGCAATAAACATAGGTGTGCATGTGTCTTTATAGCAGCATGATTTATAATCCTTTGGGTATATACCCAGTAATGGGATGGTTGGGTCATATGGTACTTCTAGTTCTAGATCCAAGAAAAAAACAAACAACCCCATCAAAAAGTGGGCAAAGGATATAAACAGACATTTCTCAAAAGAAGACATTCATACAGCCAACAGACACATGAAAAATTGCTCATCATCACTGGCCATCAGAGAAATGCAAATCAAAACCACAATGAGATACCATCTCACACCAGTTAGAATGGCAATCATTAAGAAGTCAGGAAACAACAGGTGCTGGAGAGGATGTGGAGAAATAGGAACACTTTTACACTGTTGGTGGGATTGTAAACTAGCTCAACCACTATGGAAAACAGTATGGCGATTCCTCAAGGATCTAGAACTAGAAGTGCCATATGACCCAGCCATCCTATTACTGGGTATATACCCAAAGGATTATAAATCATGCTGCTATAAAGACATATGCACACGTATGTTTATTGCGGCACTATTTATGATTCCAATATCAAAAATATAAAACAGAATTTTTACATCTATATTTTTGCCATGTTTTCAGATTTTGCATTATGACAAGTAAAGTTGCATTCTATTATTTTATGTTTGCGTTATATCTATTTGATAGATTATTATAGATAAGATTCTAAATTTTAAAAAATAAGTGCATGTGTAATTTTGTTAGGTATTGAAAAATCTCCTCCACAGAATTGTACTATTTTGCATTCCCATCACCAAATGTTTGAAAATGTATGCTTATTCAGAGCCCTGACAATAGAGTATATTGTCAAACGTTTCGCTTATTGATAATTAGATAGGTGGAAAATATTCTGTAAGCATATTATTTTCTTTTATTACAAATTAGGTTTAAGCATATTCATGTGTTTAAAGGCAATTGTTTTTGGAAAAATGTTATATATACTTTATTTTTTCGGTATATTTGTTTGCCATTTTCTTTCCAATTTTTGGAAACTTAAACAGAAGTGTAAAAGAATAGTCATTAGAGAGAAGGAATATCATTCCATATGGAAAGACTGAGATGGGAGAAAACAAAGATGAAAGGGTTTATTCATTGATAAGTTAAATACTACCCAGTTCGCATGTAGTAGTAATAGTCTTACATATGTAAAGAAAACAATATAATTTAAAACATAAAAGTAACAAAAAGTTTGGAATGGTAAATATGTTACACTGACCTAAGATGATTGTATTATCTAAAAAGAGAACAAAAAATTTAACTTAAATGTACAAATTCAAATATTAACAATGTTTGATTTAAATTTTAGGCTAGACCTTAAACAAATGCAAAGTCATAATTTTCTACTTAGTGGACGGAAAACGGAATATAAATAGATGCTAGATTTCTCAACAATAATAAGAAAAACTAGAAGAGTGTGAAATGATGTTTAAATTATAAGAAAGGACTTGTCAACCTAATATTGGCTTTGTTGTTAAACAGTCTTCCAAAAGCAAAGGTTAAAAGATACTTTAACAAATAAAAATTGAATATTCACCATCAAAATCTTCTCACTAAAAAAGCTTCTAAAGGGTATACTTTACAACAAAATAAAATGATCCCAAGCCAAAAATTTGCAGTGAAGAAAAACAATTAATAAACATAAGCAAATATCAGTGTATAATACAGGAAATACATCATCTAATTTCTCGCCATTTAAAATTCAAGACAGAAATAAAATATGCAATAGCTTACAAATTAAGAAAATGATCATTAAAATTATACCTAGATACATTCATATTGATAAATTTTATATTTAAATTAAATACATGAGATCAATTTAAGAGATAAAGTAATGACAAAATGCTAATAAATGTTTTGGCAAAATTGTATCTATCAAATAGAAAAAAATAAAATTTATGAAGTAAAATAATATCAATTAACATTAACACTAACCTTTAATACTTAAGATAATAAGGAAAACATACTATCAGAGGTACTTTTTTTATAAGAAATAAAGCAGTTTGAAAAGACAATATAGCAGATATATAGTGTAGAAGCAATAAATATGAAGGAATAGATAATATAGATGAAAATGTAAAGATTTATCAATGTATTAAATTTGTAATTAGACAAAGCCTTAACCTGTGATACAGATTAATTAATGTAACAATGTTATTTATGTGTTTATACTCTTTTTTTCCTTTTTCATAAAATGTTGTGGTACAGGTGGTGCTTCGTTACATCAGTAAGTTCTCTACTGGTGATTTGTGAGATTTTTTTGCACCCATCACCAGAGCAGTATTCGCTGCACCCATCTGTAGTCTTTTATCCCTTGCCCCCCTCCCACCCTTCCATCCTAGTCCCCCAAGTTCATTGTATCATTCTTATGCCTTTGTGTCCTCAGTGTGCAACCTTTTTTATTTCAAATTATATAGTTTGATATGGTTTGAATGTTTGTCCCTTCCAAATCTCATATTGAATTGTAATCCCCAATGTTGGAGGTGGGGCCTGGTGGGAAGTGTTTGGGTCACCGGACTGGATCCTGTATGAATGGCTTGGTGCCCTCCACATGTTGTTGAAATCACACAAGATCTAGTTGTTTAAAAAGGAGCCTAGTACCTTCCTCTCACTGTTGCTCCCTGTCTCTCACTCCATCTCTCACCATGTGATGAGACTGCTCCTGCTTTACCTTCCATCATGAGTGAAAGCTCCCTGAGGCCTCACCAGAAGCTAAGCAGAGGCCAACGTCATGCTTCCTGTATAGCCTGCAGAACCATGAGCCAATTAAAAAACTCTTTATAAATTACCCAGACTCAGGTATTCCTTTATAGCAAAGCAAAATGGAATAACACATAACTGTTTCAAGAAATAATTTTTCCCCAGTTGTAACACCTGCCCTGGTTCCAAATTTCTACCATGTCACTCAGGTATATAAATTATATAAATTAGTTAAAGTTGTAGCCAGTGAGCCTTTTGAACATAGGGTTAGTTGTATTGTTTTACTAGTATACCATGTTGTTCCCCCCAGCAGTTAAAATATGTGTTTTTAATTTTTTTTAAGTTTTTAACCTTATATTTATTTCAATTATCCTTCTCTTCACTTTTTACTTTATATATCTACCTATCTAGAATAAATTAGCCAAATTCCCCGCAGAATGTGTTGAAAAAACATTGGGCGTTTTCACAGGCAATTTACCTTTTTTTCAAAGGCAATTTACTGTTTTTACTTGATTTATAGTATCAATTTAACTCTTTTATAATCCTCTTTTAAACTTCATGTACTATATGTTCATTGCAAATTGATTAAATTGTTCTTTATTCACTAGTTCTCATGGCATCATGAATCAATGAAAAATAAAATTCTATGTCCATAATTTAAAGCATTCACATTTTATTAAATTGCATATTAATGATAAACAGACTTTCACACACTTTTGGCATACACAGATACTGATAAATGACACATGTATAAAATAAGTAATTACATGAGAAATAACTTCAAGCATTTCTGTCATCATTTTAAAATGAAAGAAAAAATAATATAGTTTAGAGGCAGACCTTGCTGCCCCACTTTAAACATAATCCATCTATTGGTTACTTTTAAGTCAGGATCAAATCATTTTATATCATAAAAGTACAATCTGACATGCTTACTACCATTTAATTTTCTCTTTTAAAAACCAATCTTAGATTGACTCTCCAGCAGTAATTTATCTCTCAGTATCAGAAGACAGATATTTTGGTTTAGTGAGAACAAAAAGTCCCATTGGTAGTAATTTAGTTTCTCTTGTGAGCTGACAGCACAGGAGTATCTACCTGCACTCTGCCTCCCAAGGCAAAAACAATAATTTGTTTCCAGAAAGGAGTATCTACCTGCACTCTGCCTCCCAAGGCAAAAACAATAATTTGTTTCCAGAAAGTTTGGAAAATTGAACAAAGTATTTAAAAAATGCATATGTGTATGTGGGTATATGTCTATTCATATGTACATACAAACACATATAAATATATATATATAAGATACGGAAGAAAAATTTACACAAATATAAAGCATATATTCAGGCATACATGGAAGATAGTATAAATGCAATTCCAGACCACTACACACACATACACACACAGTTGGCCCTCCTTATCTAAGGTTTCACATCTGCAGATTCAGCCAACTGCTAACTAAAAATATTCAGAAAGAACACAATAAAAAATAACAATACAGAAACTTAAAAAATGGAATAAGATGGAGGGATAGGAGGTAGGACTAGCTTGCAGCACCCGCTCAGGCACACAGAGCAGTGTGTGGTGACTCACATCATGAACTTTTGCTCCAATAAATACCACAACAACATACAAGGAAAGCTGAGAGAATCCACAGACCCTTTGAAGAAAGTGGATCACCAGTGCTAGTTCACTAAGATGCCAAACAAGTTGTGAGTCCACTTACTTTCTCAGCATGGAGGCGGGTGGTCTGGGGCAAATACTCAGCCATGGTCACTGGCTGCCTGGAAATAGACTCCTTGCTGTTGTGGGGGCACAGTGGTAATAAGACTGGACCTTTAGGACTGCAGGCTGCCTGGGAGTTGGGTGAGGGCTGTGATTACCAGCTTTCCCCTAATTCCCTGGAGACCTGTGTGACTCAGCAGAAGTAGCCAAAATCCCCCCAGCAACCTAAGTCCATTGGCCTGAGAACCACACCCAATCCACCCCAGCGGCAAGCCCTGACCAAGGAGAGTCTGAGCTCAGACAGGCCTATCCCTTCCCCCACCTGGTGTTCTTTCTCTACCCTCCCTGGTTGCCAAAGACAAAGGACATAATCTCTTGGGAGCTCTGTAGCCCCAGCCACCACGTATTCCTTTCTATACAACCGTAGCTGATGTACTTTTCAAAGTGCTACTGGCTGGAGGCCAACCAACACAAAACCAGCATACTAAACACAAATACAATCAAGGACCCTAAGAGAGTCCACTTCACTTCCCTGCTCCCTCCACTGGAGGAAGTTCTGGTATCTATGGCTGAAAGACATGAAGACAGATCACATCACAGGGCTCCTGGAAGACACTCCCCAGTCATGAATCAATCTTGTGAAAATGACCGCACTGCCAAAGGCAATCTACAAATTCAATGCAATTCCCATCAAAATACCACCATTATTCTTCACAGAACTAAACAAAATCAATCTTCATATTCATATGGAACTAAAAAAGGGCTCGCATATCTGAAGCAAGACTAAGCAAAAAAGACAAATACAAAAGCATCGTATTACCTGACTTCAAACTATGCTGTAAGGCTATATTCACCAAAATAGCATGGTACCAGTATAAAAATAGGCACATAGACCACTGGAACAGAATAGAGAACCCAGAAATAAAGTCAAATACTTACAGCCAACTGATGTTTGACAAAGCAAACAACAACATAAAGTGGGGAAAGTACACTGTATTCAACAAATGGTACTGACTTAATTGGAAAGCCACATGTAAAAGAAAGACTGGATCTTCAACTCTCACCTACACAAAGATCAACTCAAGATGGATCAAGGACTTAAACCTTACCTGAAACCATAAACATTCTAGACAATAACATGGGAAAAACTTTTCTAGACATTGGCTTAGACTGAGACTTCATGACCAATAACCCAAAAGCAAATGCAACAAAAACAAAGATAAATAGATTGGGCTTAATTAAACTAAAAAGCTTCTGCACAGCAAAGGAAATAATTGCAAAATTAACAGACCTCAGGCATGCAAGGAAACAAAATAATGGCATTTGCAGCAACTTGGATGAAATTAGACTATAATTTTATGAAAAGTAATGCAAGAATGGAAAAATCGAACATTGTATATTCTCACTCATAAGTGGGAGCTAAGCTGTGAGAAGGAAAAGGCATAAGAATGATATAATTGACTTTGAGATCTCAGGGGAAATTGTGAGAGATTAGTGAGAAATAAAATACTGCACATTGGGTACAGTGTACACTGCTTGGGTGATGTGTAAACCACAAAATCTCAGAAATCACCACTAAAGAACTTACTCATGTAACCAAAAACCACCTGTTCTCCAAGAACCTACTGAAATTAAAAAATAAAACAAATTAAAAAAATACAAATTTAGAATTAATACAGTATAACAACTATTTACATAGTTAGGTGCTTATTAGGTATATAAGTAATCTAGCGATTATTTGAAGTATACAAGAAGATATGTGTAGGTTTTATGAAAATATTATGCCATTTTATATAAAAAACATGAGCATCCAAAGCAGGTGTTGGAACAAATTCCCTGAGTTACTGAAGGAGAACTTACACAAATAAAAAACATACATTCAGGCACACCTTGGGGATCTTACAGATTTGGTTCCAGATCACCATGATAAAGTAAATATCGGCCGGGTGCTGTGTTTCATACCTGTAATCCCAGCACTTTGGGAGGCTGAGGCGGGTGAATCACCTGAAGGTAGGATTTTGAGACCAGCCTGGCCAACATGGTGAAACCCCTTCTCTACTAAAATACAAAAATTACCTGGGCTGGGTGGTGCATGCCTGTAGTCATAACTACTCTGGAGGCTGAGGCACGAGAATCGCTTGAACCCGGGAAGCGGAGGTAGCAGTGAGCCGAGATCGTGGTCACACCACTGCACTCCTGTCTGGTTGACTGAGCGAGACTTTGTCTGAAAAATAAAATAAAATAAAATAAATAAAATAAAATAAAATAAAATAAAATAAAGTAAAATTAAATTAAATTAAATTAAATTAAAATTTAAATTAAAGCAAATATCACAATAAAGCAAGTCACACCATTTTTTCTTTTCCCAATGCGTGTAAATATTATATCTACAGTATACTGTAGTCTATTAATTGTGCAATAACATTACATCTAAAACAATGTACATACCTTAATTTAAAAATACTTTATTGCTAAAAAATATTAACAATCATATGAGCCTTCAGTGAGTTATAATTGCTTTGCTGGTGGAGGATCTTGCCTTGATGTTGATGACTTCCAACTATTCAGGGTGGTGGTTGCTGAAGGCTGAGGTGACTACAGCAATTTCTTAAAATAAGGCAATAATGAAGTTTGCCACATCAAATTTGCACTTCTCTTACCAAAAAAAACAAAAAACAAAAAACAAAAACAAAACAAAACAAAAAAAATCTGTAGCATGCCAAGGTGTTCGATAGCATTTTACCCATAGTAGAACTTCTTTCAAAATTGGAGTCAACCAACCATGCGTGGTGGCTCATGCCTGTAATCCCAGCACTTTGGGAGGCCAAGGCAGAGAGATCATCTGAGGCCAGGAGTTCAAGACCAGCCTGGCCAACAGGGGGAAACCCCAACTCTACTAACAATACAAAAATTAGGTGGACGTGATAGCATGAATCTGTAATCCCAGCTACTAAGGAAGCTGGAGCAGGAGAATTGCTTGAACCCAGGAGGTGGAGGTTGCAGTGAACAGAGGTCATGAACTGCACTTCAGCCCGGACGACAGAGTGAAAACTGTCAAAAAGAAAAAAATTGGAGTAAATCCTCTCAAACTCAGCTTCTGCTTTATTAACTATGTGTGGAATAGTCTAAATCCTGTGTTGTCACTTCAACAATGTTTACATATTCAACAGGAATAGATTCTATATTGAGAAATCACTTTCTTTGCTTATCCATAAAAAGCAACTCCACATGAATTAAAGTTTTGTCATTAGATTGCGTAATTCCAGTCTCATTTGCAGACTTCACTTGTAATTCTAGTTTACTTGCAATTTCAACCACATTACAGTTACTTTCTCCACCAAAAACTTGAGCCACTCGAAACCATCGATGATGGTAGGAAACAACTTCTACCAATTTCCTGTTTATGTTCCTACTGTGATCTCATTCCATGAATGGCAAATGTTCTTAATGGCACTTAGAATGGTGAATCCTTTCAAGAAGGTTTTCAACTTACTTTGCCCAGATCCATCAGAGGAATCATTGTCTATGGAAGCTATAGCTGTACAAAATGTATTTCTTAGATAATAAGACTTGAGAACCAAGATTAGTCTTTGATTCATGAATATTGTATTAGCAGGCATAACAACAATGTTAATCTCCTTGTACGTCTACATCAGAGCTCCTGTGTAACTAGGTGCATTGTCACTGAACAGCACAATTTTGAAAACAATTATTTTGATAACATCTCAACAGTGATTTTAAAATAGTCAGGAAATAATGCTATAAACAGATGTACTGTCGTTCCAGTTTTGATGTGGCAATGATAAAACAAAGCAGAGTAGATTTAGCATAATTCTTAAGGGCCCTAGGTTTTTTTTGAATGTTAAATAATCATTGGCTTCACTTCGAAGACACCAGCTGCCTTAGTCCCTAATGAGACAGTTAGCTTCTTCTTTGAAGTTTTGAAACCAGAAATTTCTCCTCTCTAGCTATGAAAGTCCTAGATGACATCTTCATCTAAGAGAAAGCTGTTTGGTTTACATTGAAAATCTGTCATTTAGTGAAACCACCTTCATCAATGGTCTTAACTAGCTCTTCTGGATATCTTGCTGCAGCTTCTACATTTGCACTTGCTACTTCACCTTACACATGGATGTTAAGAGACCACATCTGCTAGCTTCTTTACATTTTCTGCAGCTTTCTCACCTCTTCAGCCTTCATGGAATTAAGGCTTTCCTCTGGAGTAGGCTTTAATTTAAGGAAATATTCTGACCCATCTGTCTTTTTATTCAGACCATGAAAGCTTTTTCCCTATCAATGGCTATTTCACTTTCTTATGATAGGTATTTTTGCTGTAGTAGCATTTTTGATTTCCATCAAGAAGTTTTTCTGTGCATTCACTAGTTGGCTGGCTGGCTCAAGAGGTCTAGCTTTCTGCCTACCTCAGCTGTCAGCATGCCTTCCTTTCTAAGCTTACTCATATCTGGTTTTTGATTTAAAGAGAGAGACGTAGGACTCTTTCTTTGACTTAAACACTAACAGAGTATTGTAGGGTGATTACTCATGGGCCTAATTTCAATATTGTTGTGTCTCAGGAAATAAAGCGGCCCGAAGAGAGAAAGGGAAATAGAAGAAGGGGTAGTTGGTGGAGCAGCTAGAACACACACGACATTTATTTATTGAATTTGCCGTCCTTGACAGGCATGACTCATGGTGCCACACAAAATTACAATATAACATCAAAGGGTATTGATCATAGATCACCGTGATAGATACAAAAGTAATGAAAAACTTTGAAATATTGCAAGAATTACCCAAATGTGATGTAGAGATACAAAGTGAGCAAGATGCGAAGGAATTGGCACCAATAGACTTCCTGAATACAGCATCCCCACAAACTCAATGTGTCAGAAACACAAGATCAAATGTAACAGAACAAACCACAATGAAATAAGGCATGTTTGTATATGGACATAAAATGTATGTGTTTACACATATATTAATAAGTAAATATTTCTTAGCAATCATATACCGTCTCTATTTTAATTAAACATTTTTTTCCAATATAAACTTAATACATCGAAACACTATATTAAAATTTTGATCTGTTTTTTCATATTTTCCTTCTTAAAATGTCACGCTCTTCTAGGCAATAGTCAGAGTGGGCTAAGTATCAGGCTGGGCGTATAGATCTAAGCGTCAGGCTTCTAGTATCACTGGAATTCCAAGCCAGCTTCTGCTGAGAACCTTAAGCTACAACTTTTACTGTGTGAAGTTCCCACCAGGCAATGAAGTCAATCAGTAGAATAAGAAGTATAAGGATATAGAAATATAGTTGCTCAGAGAAACAACACATATGTGCTATACCTGGAAGCTTTCAAGCGCAAAGGCAAAACTGACTTTTCTTTTTTTTCCTTTTTCTTTTTATTGTAACCAAATTCTTCCCCCTTCACCATACTTAAGGAGAATAAAACAGAGAAAAAAAATCCCCTTCAAGGATTCATCTCTCCAAAAACTTGATTTAAGCCAGAAGAAACCGGTATGAGAATTTTTTAGCACTTTGTTGAGAACAGCTTATGACAGGGAGCAGATAAACTATATTAAAAAAGGAAATTATGTTTCTGTTGCACATTTGGGTGTACAATATAAATTTTCAACCCAGTTTACCTTTACCATTTCTACTTTTCTAAAACAATGCCAGAAGATTATAATTTTAAAATAGCTTTCAGCAAAAGCCAAACGAGTTTTAACTTCTGAGTCCAGATTCAAGCCTTCCTCAGCATATAATTTATAGAGCCATAACACCTATAAAAAGCCTCTCTAAGTAAAATAATTTTTATATAATTTCAACTTTTGTATAGACTAAGGGGTACACATGCAAGTTTGTTACATGGGTAAATTGTGTGATGCTAAGGCTTGGATTCCTAACATCCTGTCACACAGGTAGTAAGCATAGCACCCAGCAGGTGGTTCTTCAGCTCTTCCCTCCCTCCTTCTTCCTGTCTAGTGGTCTCCAGTGTCTATTGTTCTCATCCTTATGTTCAATTTATTCAGTGTGTAGCTCTCACTTGTAAGTGAGAACATGAGGTATATGATTTTCTGTTGTTGCATTAGTTTGCTTAGGATAATGGCAGCTCCATGCAGGTTGCTGCAAAGGACGTAATTTTGTTCTTTTTTATGACTGAATAGTATTCCATTGTGTATATGTACCTAGTTTTCTTTATCTAATCCATGTGGATGGGTGCCTAGATTTATTTTGTGTCTTTGTTTTTGTGATTAGTGCTGCATTGAATGTGCAGGTACATGTGTCTTTTAATAGAATGAATTATTTTCCTTGAGGTATGTACCCAGTAGTGGGATTGCTGAGTCAAAAGGTAGTTCTATTTTAAGTCCTTTGAGAAATCCCCAAGCTGCTTTACACAGTGCCTTAACTACTTTATTTTCTCACCAACAATATATGTGTTTCCTTTTCTCCACAGCCTCACCAGCATCTGTAGTTTTTCAACTTTTCAAAAATCATTATTCTGATTTGCGTGAGATGGTATCTCATATTGATTTTGATTTGCATTTCTCTGATTAGTGATGTTGAGCATTTTTTTCATGTTTGTTGGCCATTTGTATGTCTTCTTTTAAGAAGTCTTTGTTAATGTCCTTTGTCCATTTTCTTTTGATCTGTTTTTTTTTTTTTTTTCTGCTTGGTGATTTGTTTAAGTTCCTTGTAGATACTGGATATTAGACCTTTGTCAGATGCATAGTTTGTGAATATTTTCTTTCATTCTGTAGGCTTTCCATTTATTATGTTGGTAATTGTTGTTTTTGTTGTTCCTGCTGTTATTTTGTTTTTACTGTGGAGAAGCTCTTTAATTAGAACTCATTTATCAGTTTTTGTTTTTGTTGCAATTGCTTTTGGGTATTTAGCCATCAATTCCTTGCCAAAGACTATGTTGAAGGGTATTTCCTAGATTTTCTTCTAAAATTTTCACAGTTTTCTCTCTTATGTTTAAATTTTTTAATCCATCTTAAGTTTTGTATAAAATGAGAGGTACAGTGTCTTTTAATCTACATATGGCTAGACAGTTATCCCAGCACCATTTATTGAAAAAGGAATCCTTTCCCCATTGCTTATTTTTGTTAATATTTTTCAATCATCAGGTGACGGTAGACTTGAGGGTTTATTTCTGAGTTCTCTAATTGTTCCACTTATCAATGGGCCAGTTTTTACTGCAGTAGCATGTTGTTTTGGTACTGCAACATTTTAGTGTATTTTGAAGTCGGGTAATGTAATGCCTCTAGTCTTACTTTTATTGCTGAGGATTGCTTTGGCTATTCTGGCACCTTTTTCCTTCTAAATAAAATTTAGAATAGTTTTTTTGTTTGTTTTTTTTTTGTTTGTTTTTTCTAATTCTGTGAAAAATAAGGTTGGTATTTTGATAGTGATAGTGATAGTGTTGAATCTTTCAATTGCTTCAGACAGTATGGCTATTTTCCAATTCATGGTATTGCTTTTTCCAATCTATGAACATAAAATATTTTTCCATGTATTTGTGTGATCTCTGATTTCTTCAGCATTTTGTACTTCTTTTTGTAGAGATCTTTCACCTCCTATATTAGGTAAATTCCTAGGTATTTTATTTTCTTTGTGGCCACTTTAAGTGGGATTGTATTCCTGATTTGGTTATCACCTAAAATATTATCAGTGTATAAAAAAGCCACTAAATTTTGTACATTGATTTTTTTTTTATCCTGAAAATACTGAATCTGTTTATTAGTTCCACAAGTCGTTTGGTGGACTCTTTAGGGTTTTCTGTGTATATCATCTATCATCAATGAGAGATAGTTTGACTTCTTCTTTTTGGATACTTTTTATTTCTTTCTCTTGTCTGATTGCTCTTGCTAGGATTACCAGTACTGTGTTGAATATGAGTAGTGAGAGGGGACATCCTTGTATTTTTCTTGTTCTCAGGGTATACCAAAGAATTTCTGAACATTAAGAAGAAAGGCAACAGACACAGATGGGAGAATTGGTACTTGGTGAACTCCCATTTCACTAAAAAATGGGTGGCTTTAGTATCGTGAAAAATTAAATATTATCTCATTCAAAAGTATATTATCTCATATACTTTTACTTAGTATATGAAAAGAGAAACATGAAAAAGTTAGTTTATGTACTCAAGATCTTAAAGCTGATTCAAAGTCAATTTCACACATCTAGTTTGTAGTATAACCAGGGTTGACATCAAAGCAGTAAGCCTCTATGTTAAGTACCAATTTCATCTTCTCTAGGAGTTAAATTTGGGAATCATAAATAACCCTAAAATCAGCATATCAAGGAATTTCAACTAGGTAGTAGATATATTACACACTATTTAGGAGTCACATTAGCCTATCTGCTTTGGTCTGTGTACCATGGCTACATGCTTCACACAGACTTGAGGGAATGTTAAAAAACAAACATGTGGCTATTTATCTTATTTCTTACCAGAAGAATTGAACCACTTATAAAATATAATCAAGTTGAAATAATCATAATAGACTACAAAGTAGAAACCTATGTCAAAAATTATCCAATTATCAAAAGCTATCAGCAATATGGTGAGGAGTAAAAATTTTGATTATTAGATATATTTTTTAAGAAGACAGACATACACATGCGCACACACACAGAAAGACAGACACCGCCGGGCGCGGTGGCTCAAGCCTGTAATCCCAGCACTCTGGGAGGCCGAGGCGGGCGGATCACGAGGTCAGGAGATCGAGACCATCCTGGCTAACACGGTGAAACCCCGTCTCTACTAAAAAAAATACAAAAAAAAAAAAAAAAACTAGCCGGGCGAGGTGGCGGGCACCTGTAGTCCCAGCTATTCGGGAGGCTGAGGCAGGAGAATGGCGTAAACCCAGGAGGCGGAGCTTGCAGTGAGCTGAGATCCGGCCACTGCACTCCAGCCCGGGTGACAGAGCGAGACTCCGTCTCAAAAAAAAAAAAAAAAAAAAAAAGACAGACACATATGTGTGATATATCTACACTCCATTATTTATTACAGCACAATAGGTAACACATAGAATCAATCTATGTGACCTTCAATGGATGAATGAATAAGGAAAATGTAATATATATATATATATATGCATGTGTGCATGTATGTGTACGTAAATACACATATACACAAAAAAACAAATATTACTCAGCTGTAGAAAGGGATGAAATACTGCCATTTCTTACAACACAGATGAACCTGGAGGACATTTTAAGTGAAATAAGCCAGATGCAGAAAAATAAATACTGCATGACATCATTCATATGTAGAATCTTAAAGGTTAATGGCATGAAAGTAGACATTAGACTGGTGTTTTCTGAAAGCTGGGATGGTTAGAAAGGAGAAGAAGACGGGAAAACATTGATTAAAAGATATATAATTAAGTTGTGGGGTTCTGGGCAAAGTGGCCGAATAGGAACAGCTCTGGTCTGCAGCTTTCAGCGAGACCAACAGAGAAGGTGGGTGATTTCTGCATTTCCAGCTGAGGTACCTGGCTCACCACATTTGGACTGGTTAGACAATGGGGACAGCCCACAGAGGGTGAGCTGAAGCAGGGTGGGGTATCCTCTCACCCAGGAAGTGCAAGGGGTTGGGGAACTCCCTCCCCTAGCCAAGGGAAGTCATGAGGAACTGTGCCTTGAGGGACAGTGCTATCTGGCACACATACTATGCTTTTTCCTATGCTTTCACACAGTTTTTGCAACCCGCAGACCAGGAGATTCCCTCGGGTGCCTACACCACTGGGGCCCTGGGTTTCAGGCACAAAACTGGGTGGCCATTTGAGCAGACACTGAGCTAGCTAGCTGCAGGAGGTTTTTTTTTTCTTTTTTTTCTTCCCCCCCAACCCGCCCAGTGGCACCTGGAGCCCCAGCAAGACAGAACCATTCACTCCCCTGGAAAGGGGGCTGAAGTCGGGACGCCAGGCCAACATTCAAATTCAGGAAATACAGAGAACACCACTAAAATACTCTTCGAGAAGAGCAACCCCAAGACACATAATCCTCAGATTCACCAAGGTTGAAACAAAGGAAAAAATGTTAAGTGCAGCCAGAGAAAAAGCTCGAGGTACCCACAAAGGGAAGCCCACAAGAATAACAGCAGATCTCTCTGAAGAAACCCTATAGCCAGAAGAGAGTGGGGGCCAATATTCAACATTCTTAAAAAAAAGATTTTTCAACCCAGAATTTCGTATCCAGCCAAACTAAGCCTTAAAGTGAAGGAGAAATAAAATCCTTTACAGACAAGCAAATGCTGAGGGATTTTGTAAACATCAGGCCTGCCTTACAAGAGCTCCTGAAGGAAGCACTAAATGTGGAAAGGAAAAACTGGTACCACTAATTTACTAAAATACAAAGAACAACAACACTATGAAGAAACTGCTTCAACTAATATGCAAAATAACCAGCTAGCATCATGAGAACAGGATCAAATTCACACAAAACAATATTAACCTTAAATATAAATGGGCTAAATGCCCCAGTTAAAAGACACAGACTGGCAAATTGGATAAAGAGTCAATACCCATAATTGTGCTGTATTTAGGAGACCAATCTCATGCAAAGACTCACATAGGCTCAAAATAAAGGGATGGAGGAATATTTACCAATCAAATAGGAAACAAAAAAAAAAAAAAAAGAAAGAAAGCAAAGCAAAGCAAAAGCAAAAGCAAAAGCAGGGGTTGCAATCCTAGTCTCTGATAAAACAGACTTTAAACCAAAAAAGATTTTAAAAAAGACAAAGAAAGGTGATACATAATGTTGAACGGATCATTGCAACAAGAAGAGCTAACTATCCTAAATATATACGCACCCAATACAGGAGCACCCAGATTCATAAAGCAAGTTCTTGGAGACCTGCAAAGAGACTTAGACTTCCAGACAAAAATAGTTGGAGACTTTAAAACACCACTGTCACTATTAGACTGATCAATGAGACAGAAAATTAGCAAGGATGCTTAGGACTTGAACTCAGCTCTGGACCAAGCAGACCTAGCAGATTTCTACAGAACTCTACACCACAAATCAACCGAATATACATTCTTCTCAGCACCATATAGCACTTATTTTTAAATTGACCACATAATTGGAAATAAAACACTCCTCAGCAAATATAAAGGAACATAAATCAAAATAAACAATCTCTCAGATCACAGTACAATCAAATTAGAACACAAGATTAATAAACTCACTCAAAACCATACAACTACATGGAAACTGTAGGACCTGCTCCTGAATAACTACTGAGTAAATTACAAAATTAAGGCAGAAATAAATAGGTTATTTGAAACTGATGAGAACAAAGACACAATATACCAGAATCTTTGCAACACAGCTAAAGCAGTGTTTAAAGGGAAATTTATAGCACTAAATGCCCACAGGAAAGATCTCATATCAACACCCTAATATCACAATTTAAAAAACTAGAGACGCAAGAGCAAACAAATTCAAAAGCTAGCAGAAGACAAGAATGAAAGAGGCAGTAATTAATAGCCTATCAACCAAAAGAAGCCCAGGACCAGACAGATTCACAGCTGAATTCTACCAGAGGTACAAAGAAGAGCTGGAACCATATCTTCTGAAACTATTCCAAACAATATAAAATGAGAGACTCTTTGCTAACTCATTTTATGATGCCAGAGTCATCCTAATACCAAAACTTGGCAAAGACAAAACAAAAAAATGAAAATTTCAGGCCAATATCCCTGATGAACATCAATGTGAAAATCCTCAATAAAATACTAGCACACCAAATCCAGCAGCACATCAAAAAGTTTATTCACCACAGTTAGATCAGCTTTATTCCTGGGATGCAAGGCTGGTTCAACATACACAAATCAATGAATGTAATCCAGCACATCAACAGAATCAAAGACAAAAACCACATGATTATCTCAATAGATGCAGAAAAGGGCTTTGATAAAATTCAACATCCTTTCGTGATACAACCCTCAATAAACTGGGTATTGATGGAACGTATCTCAAAATAATAAGAGCTATTTGTGACAAAATCACAGCCAACATCATACTGAATGGGCAAAAGCTGGAAGCATTCCCTTTGAAAACTGGCACGAGACAACGCTGTCCTCTCTCACCACTACTATTGAACATAGTATTGGACGTTTTCACCAGGGCAATCAAGCAAGAGAAAGAAATAAAGGATATTCAAATAAGAAGAGAGGAAGTCAAATTGTCTCTGTTTGCAGATGAACTGATTGTATATTTAGAAAACCCTATTTTGTCTTAGCCCATAAACTCCTTAAGCTGATAAGCAACTTCAGTCTCAGGATACAAAATCAATGTGCAAAAATTACATGCATTCATATACACCAATAATAGAGAGTCAAATCATGAATAAACTCCCATCCACAATTGCTACAAACAGAATAAGATATCTGAGAATATAACGTACAAGAAATATGAACAACCTCTTCAAAGTGAAGTACAAACCACTGCTCAAGTTAGTAACAGAGGACACAAACATATGGAAAAATGTTCCATGCTCATAGATAGGAATAATCAATATCATGAAAATGGCCATCCTGCCCAAAGTAATATATAGATTCAATACTATTCCCATAAAGCTACCATTGACTTTCTTTGGAGAATTAGAAAAACTACTTTAAATTTCATATGGAGCCAAAAAAGAGCCCGTAAACCAAGATGATCCTAAGCAAAAAGAACAATGCTGAAGCATCATGCTACTGACTTCAAACTATACTACAAGACTACGGTAACCAAAACAGTGTGATATTGGTACCAAAACAGATATATAGGCCAATGGAACAGAACAGATGCCTCAGAAGTAATGCCACACATCTACAACCATCTGATCTTTGACAAACCTGACAAAAGCAATGGGGAAATGATTCTCTGTTTAATAAATGCTGCTGGGACAACTGGCTAGCCATATGCAGAAAAGTGAAACTGGATCCCTTCCTTACAAAAATTGACTCAAGATAGATTAAAGATTTAAACATAAGACCTAAAACCTTGAAAACCCTAAAAGAAAACCTAAGCAATACCATTCAGGACATAGGTATGGTCAAAGACTTCATGACTAAAACACCAATAGCAATGACAACAAAAGCCAAAATTGACAAATGGGATCTAATTAAACTAAAGAGCTCCTGCGCAGCAGAAGAAATTATCATCAGAGTGAACAGGCAACCTACAGAATGGGAGAACACTTTTGAAAACTATCCATCTGACAAAGGGCTCATATTTGGAATCTACAAGGAACTTAAAGAAATGTACAAGAAAAAAAAAGAAAAAAAAAAACAAAAACAATGCACCAAACAGAGGGCAAAGGATATTAAGACACCAAACAGAGGGCAAAGGATATTGAGACACTTCTCAAAAGAAGACATTTATTCGGCCAACAAACATACGCAAAAAAGCTCATCATCACTTGTCATTAGAGAAATTCACATCAAAAGCACAATGAAATACCAACTGACACCAGTTAGAATGGCAATCATTAAAAAGTCAGAAAACAACAGAAGCTTGAGAGGATGTGGAGAAATAGGAATGCTTTTACACTGTTGGTGGGAGTGTAAGTTAGTTCAACCATTGTGGAAGACAGTGTGGTGATTCCTCAAGGATCTAGAACCAGAAATAACATTTGACCCAGCAATCCCATTACTGAGTATATATACAAAGAAGTATAAATCATTCTATTATAAAGACACACGCACATGTATGTTTACTGCAGCACTATTCACAATAACAAAAACTTGGAACCAACCCAAATGCCCATCAATGATAGAATGTATTTTTTAAAATGTGGCATATATACACAATGGAATACTATGCAACCATTAAAAGGATGAGTTCGTATCCTTTGCAGGGACGTGGATGAAGCTGAAAACCATCATCCTCAGAAAACTTACACAGGAACAGAAAACCAAACATTGCATGTTCTCACTCATAAGTGGGAATTGATCAATGAGAACACATGGACACAGGAAGGGGATGGTCACAAACTGGGGCTTGGCAAGGGGTTGGGGCAAGGGGAGGGATAGCATTAGGAGAAATATCCAAGGTACATGACTAGTTTATGGGTGCAGCAAACCACCATGGCATATATATACCTATGTAACAAACCTGCAGGTTCTGCACATGTATCCCAGAACTCAAAGTATAATAATAATAATAAAACAAAAAAAATACATAATTATGTTAAACAGAAGAAAAAAGTTTCAAAAGATCAACTGTAAAGCAAGTTGACTCTAGTTAATAATTATATATTGTATTCTTGAAAAATATAAAGAGAAGGAATGCT
Source organism: Macaca nemestrina (assembly GCF_043159975.1). Classification (NCBI taxonomy): domain Eukaryota; kingdom Metazoa; phylum Chordata; class Mammalia; order Primates; family Cercopithecidae; genus Macaca; species Macaca nemestrina. The sequence goes on from NC_092125.1 coordinate 128,177,875, forward strand.
ATGTGCTCTTACCACCAAAATGATAACTATGTGTGGTAAGACACTTGTAACTGGCTAGATTTAACTATATCATGATGTATATGTACTTCAAAGCCATCATGTTGTATACAATAAAACATACAATGCTATCTGTCCTTTTATAAAGTTACATATGTATATAACTATATATATATAACTATATTCATATATATAACTGTATATATATAATTATATATATAACTGTGTGTGTGTATGTGTGTGTGTCTGTATGTGTGTGTGTGTGTGTGTGTGTATATATATATATATATATATATTTTTTTTTTTTACAGTTGATCCTTGAACAACACAGGTTTGAACTGCCCAGGACCACTTATATGTGGACTTTCTTCAATAAATATATTAGAACATTTTTTAGAGATATTTAAAAACTTGAAAAACTCACAAACTGTAGCCTAGAACAATAAAAAAAAGAAAAAAGTTAGAGATGTCATGAATGCATAATATACATGCAGACATCAATCTATTTTTTCTTGCCATAAAATATACACAAATCTATTATAAGCAGTTGACATTTATCAAAGCATATACACACAAACACTTCAGACCATTCATGGCACCATTCACAGTTGGGAGAAATGTAAACAAACATAAAGATACAGTATTAAATTACAGCATAAAATTGACTCTATTCCATACAGTACTTCTGTAATAATTTCACAGCCACCTCCTGTTGCTATTCTGATGATCTCCCATTGAGAGTATCTGCTTAAAACGCTATGTGACGCTCATCATGGCCATGTGAGCAGTTCCTCTTTCCAGTAAATTACATTTTGCAGTAAAAAGTGATCTCTTGCAGTTCTCATGTGTATTTTTTAATCATGTATAGTGCAATACCATAAACCTTGAGTAACACCATGGGACCAAAATTAAGTGCCACTAATGATGCTGGAAGTGTTCCCAAGAAGCAGAAAAAAAGTCATGGCAATACAAGAAAAAGTTGAATTGTTTGATATGTACCATTAATTTGGGTCGGCAGCTGTAGTTTCCTGTCATTTCAGATAGGTATTACATCTTAAAAATGGGCAAAATAAACTTATGGTATTAATGATTAAAAACATTACAATACTGTAAATGTATTTTTTTCTTATAATTTTCTAAAGAAGATTTTCTTTATTCTAGTTTATGGTAAGAATACAGCATACAATACGTATAAAATACAAAGTGTGTGTTAATTTACCATTTATATTATCAGTAAGGCTTCTAGTCAACAGTAGGTTATTATTGGTAGTTAAGTTTTGGGGCAGTCAAAAGTTATATGTGGATTTTTAACTGCATGGGGATTTGATGACTATAATTGTGTGTCGTTTCAGGGTTAAATGTAGTTTTTTTTTTTAATTTTTAAATGTAAGATCAAATAGCAGTTCAACTAGTAGGAAACTAGTTTTCATTGTTAGTGTGACATCTTTGGTTGTATGTATCAAATTCTGAGTATTAGGGTAACTAAAGGATAATTCAACAGTGTGAACAGTTCATGTTCTTGAACCCTAGTTTTCTTTTGTTTTATTTTGTTCAACATTGCCATCATATATAGTATGATCACAGAGATTTTCTAGCCTCTTCTAACATCACCAAATTTTTTACATTTCTATAAATGTAGACCTATGGGAATTTTTACCATGTAAAATGTCTGTACAGAGATGCGTTTCAAAAATTTAGATTGAAGAGAAAATTGAACATGTATTCTATTCTTTAGTTGGTTTTCTACATTTTGAATGCATCTTTTTTGTACCTGTACCTTTCTGTATGTCATACCACTTGCTCCCCAAAAGATATTCTTTAATTTTAAAAGTTATCATATTTGTTATTAATATCAGAGAACATATTCAAAAAATATGGTTGAGATAATGGGTTAGTATATAGAATGTCAGAAGTTTAACAGTAAAAATACAAACAGTAGAAATAAAATATTAAGAATATTTCACTTGGCTAAAGATTTCTGTATGTGCCAAGAGTTTTCAGACTACAATGGTGACTACGAAGGAAGCCAATGATTAAGGGAGAGACAAAGAAAAAAAAAAAACATAAATGGCAAGGCAGATTGTATTTATTAAAATTATTTGGGGAGGGAACAAATAGAATTTTGGGACAGTAACAGTTTCTAAAACATATGAAAATAAATTTATTCATGTTTACAAATTGTTTTCTTCCAAGCTTCTAATATATCTAAAATTTTAAAAGAAAATAATGTTTTAAAGGCAATATATTTCTTAAATACATAGAAAGTAGTTCCTTTGAGATGGTAACCATATACAGATCTTTCAGGACACAAAGATTTCTCCAGCAGATTGTCTTAATGCAAAATCTCTAGAGTTTTACAGTAATAAAGATGGTCTCTAAAAGATTCAAATTAGCTCTGAAATCTAAAGAGATACAGGGAATATCTCAAACAAATAATATATAATTTGAAAGTTGAATATTCACTTTTGAGTCTGCATTAATGAATGATTTGAAAATAATTATTTACATATATATGTAAAGACTCATATACACACATATAGGCATACATATGTACATATATCTTTAAAATTATAATTGTGTCATAATTTTAAATTCTTAAGGCATTTTTTAATATGGGAGTCATTATTTTATTTTAAAAATTACAATACACCTTTTTAATTTTTGTTGGAAGTTGTATATGGAAAAAAAAGATTAAGAGAAAATCCATGTAAAGCACTCACTCCCTATGATATTTTATTCATATGTTCTAAATATTTTTCCAGGGTGAGCTTTATACTTGTAAAATTCTTTCACTTAGTACACCTTTTATATATTACCTGGAATTACTTAAAGTTATTCAGAGTGATAATAGCTTGCATCTAAGACACTTCTAAGCAGTCCTTGCATGTAAGACTCACTATGAGGAAAGTCCTTGTTTTATGTAATCTGCTTTTGTCAACATATATTTCTGAAAAAAGATGAAAAATTGACTGGAAAAGGATTTCTGGACAATTATTGTACTATTGATTGTTTATAATTCTATACATTTAAGTTTACAGATGATATTCTATTTTTATAAATATTAAAAGGACCGTGACTTTTCAAAAGGCTCAAAATAAGGAATCACTTACAGTTATTATCTCATTTTTTTAAATTTAAAAGCCTCCCTATTCTTTAGACTTAGGGCCCCCTTTTTAGTAATCTCATTAGCAAAACACACACACATATACAACTATTTTGAAGCAACATCTGTTCATGTGCTTTGCAGCGAGAAAAATTTAATTTTTCAGATTAATTGTATCTGTATTTTTGATTTTTAGAAAACCATATTAATTGTGAAGGCAAAAAGGAATTCCTTCCTTTTACATTATTACATTTGGACAAGTAATATTATTGGAAAATTATTACATTAGAATATTAGTCACATCCTCTGACATTTGAAAATGTGAATAAAATAATTATTAATTAATAATAAAAGTATTAAGTATCATCAAGTTTCAGATAGTTTACTTTTACTGGAGAAGACAAAAGTTTTAAAATGAAATATCCATTTGGGGAGGTATTTTGATTTTTGGCACTTTTAATCAATAACAAACAAATATACCTATATATGTTTATACATGTTAAAAATAATATTTTAAGTAGGCGCATAAGAAAACTTACAGTAACATTTTTCTTACTTCTTGATTTAATAATTTTGAAGTTGGCCTGCCTAGAGATGGATAATCAATTACTGATTACTTTTATTCAATCACTGCATATTTTTATAGAACTACTTAAAAATTCATATTTTTCCAATTTCTATTATATAAACACAGGTGTAAATTTTTTTGCTGGAAATAATTTTAGGAAGCACCAATAAATTGTTTAAGAAAACTTAATGTTACATAAAATTGGATCATATATACAATTAAGATGCAGTTGGAAAATAATTTGATCTAATTCTCCATGCTATTAAGTAGATAACGCACAGTGTCAGCATATTTAATAGACTGTTGTCTATAAATTCTACTGCACATTTAACTTGTGAATTCAGTCCACTTTCTTTTATTCTTTAAAAATTCACGAATGTCCTAAAAATAAGTACACCACTCTTCCTAATTAGAAACTATGCATAATTCATTCAAATATTGCTATGGTTTAATTTGTGGCATTCTTTTAATTGAAAAGAAAAGGCCATGCTGATGACACAGCACATTTAAACACAATTCATTGTGGATTTGCTCAGATTAATCATGTGCTTTATGAACAAAGAAGACATTCTATAACATTAGTTATGTTTGTAGTTTGAAAGTACTATAAAAAGGGACTTTGGGGCCTTGCCCATCTTTGGAGGAAAAAAAATGTCTGTTTTCTTCCAATAAGAAACACAAACACAAAAATCATACTAATCTTCCTATTTTCAGTAACCCCACTCCCACAGGATCACCCTATTGAGTTAGGGGTTTTATACTTTATTAGTACATTATTATTCTCTTTTTCACATTTGATTTACCAACTGATAAAAAAAGAGTTTATTAAAGCTAACTAGACGTAAGAAACACAAAAACAAAACCAGTTATTCTGTTTTTCTATCTATTTTTTCCTCTTTCATCTTTTACTTCTCTCTCTCTCTCTCTCTCACACACACACACACACACACACACACACACACACACCCCACTCCAATTTGCTAGGAGTATGACTTTCTCCTATAATCCTCTAATGTAGTGGCTTGATTTATTGAGGCCTATTTTATAATGTTATTTATTTTTCTTGTACCTGCGAAGTCTATCTTCTCTATACTTGTTTCTTTTACTTAAGGGCGCCAATATTGGCTGGATGTGGACGCTCACGCATGTAATCCCAGCACTTTGGGAGGCCGAGGCGGGCAGATCACCTAAGGTCAGGAGTTTGAGACCAGCCTAGCTAACACGATGAAACCCCGTCTGTCCTAAAAATACACAAAATTAGCCGGGCGTGGCGGTGAGCACCTATAATCCCAGCTACTCAGGAGGCTGAGGCAAGAGCATAGCTTGAACCCAGGAGGCAGAAGTTGCAGTGAGCTGAGATTGCGCCATTGCACTCCAGCTTGGTCAACAAGACCGAAACTCCATATCAAAAACAACAACAACAACAAAAAACAAAAAAACAAAAACAAACAAACAAAAATATTCCCTATTCTCTTTTCTGAGGTATATAGACTCTATTCCTTCATTCAGCAGAAAATGAATCCAAAATACTCTAAAAACTCTCATAACAGCTCAAGGTAAAAACACAAATGTCATAAGGCAGGAAGACAAACCATTTACAAGAGTAAGAAATTTGGGAAATGAAAATGGAAAAATTGGAGAACTGTATAACCAATAATGTTAACAAGGTGTCATGTAAATAGAGTAAAGATTAAATGGCTTTTTGATTAATAGTTACTCTGGAACTGGTTAATTGCACTGTGTGAACAAGTCAGAAAGGACTGAAAGTTTAATTTATTAGAGTAATAAAAAAAGTTATTCCAGTTTTCATTAATTCAAATGAATAGAGAGCACTGTTAATGGTGATTGAAATACTATGGAACAGAATTTTAATATAATAATTGAATATGGAGGTAGATTTATGAAAAAACATCCATACAAAAAATTTGACAGCTTCTAAACAATCTTTCTTGTTTTTCCTTTTCTTTTTCTCACATTCCATGTTTTCCTTTTAAAATCTAGTCTTGTAGGTAGATTGTATTTGTATGAAGTTTTATGATTTGTCAACAGTTATTTTTCTTTCAACAACTTTTTATTAGTCTTTGGAAATAATTCTCTAATTTGGTCAATTTACGCATTTGTATGTAACTGAACAGGATCTACGTTCTACTAATTCAAGTAGAGACTATGAAAAATGTGTGAAAGAGGAGTAACAGTTTTCCAAACATTAAAAAAAAAAAAAAAAAAAAAAAAAGACTTGATTTGTAATACTTGGCAGCTTTGTCTCATCTAACTGTATAGGTCTAGACTCAAAAATTGGCCAGACTTTCATTCATTTCTATCTAGATATGCTATGCAGATTTGGAATCAATTCTTCATAGTCTAGAACTGAAAATAAAAATGATCCCCAGGTTATAAGACACAACAAGGGTGGTCAGTAAAACTTTATGTTTTTTTGTTTGTTTAATTACAAACAATTCTCACATGAAAGGATAATTTTCTGCTAATTTTTCCACCATAAAAATTATTTATAAATAAAATTAAAATTAAAGATAAATATATCAGAAAATTGTCATTTATGAGCTGGTGACCACTGTTGATAATTTATACACGAATAATTAAAAATTGACTATTTGGCAAAACATTTAAAAAATAGTGGAATATTACAAGTTCTTGAGTTTAATGAGGCCAGAGCTTCAAGTTCAGTATTATTGCTTTCTACCAGTGTAGCTTCAAATCTTTTGCATCATTAATTATCTTGTCTATCAAAACCACAACTAAAGTACCTGGCTTGTGGCATAGTTGAATGAGTTGATTAATCTACAATGCATGGAAGCACATTTTCTTTTTCTAAAGCATGATGTAGTAACATGTGTGTCTATAGAATGATATTTGTGGGCCGGGCGCGGTGGCTCAAGCCTGTAATCCCAGCACTTTGGGAGGCCGAGACGGGCAGATCACGAGGTCAGGAGATCGAGACCATCCTGGCTAACACGGTGAAACCCCGTCTCTACTAAAAAATACAAAAAACTAGCCGGGCGAAGTGGCGGGCGCCTGTAGTCCCAGCTACTTGGGAGGCTGAGGCAGGAGAATGGCGTGAACCCGGGAGGCGGAGCTTGCAGTGAGCTGAGATCTGGCCACTGCACTCCAGCCTGGGTGACAGAGCGAGACTCCGTCTCAAAAAAAAAAAAAAAAAAAAAAAAAAAATGATATTTGTGTTTCCAAAACTGTAACGCAGATACATACAGCTTAGTTCACAACATCCAAGTCCTTTTAAATATCTAGATAGACTTTCCAAGAAGACCAGGTAAAAACAAACCCAGGCTGTGAAGACTGCAATAAATACATAACTCTTCAATGTCTAAACACAGAGGAACATTCATAAGTATAAAAACCTTCCAAGAAAAAAATGACCTCTGCAAATGAACCAAATTACCAGGGACCATTCCTAGAAAATAGAGATATGTGATCTTTTAGTCAGATAACTCAACATAACATTTTGAGGAAACTAAAAGCAATTCAATATAACACAGAGAAGATATTCAGAATTCTACCAGGTTAATTTAACAAAGAAATTGAAATAATTAGAAAGAATCAAGCAGAAATTCGATAGTTCAAAAATGGAAGGATATACTAACGAATACATTAGAGTCTTTTAATAGCAGAATGGATCAAGCAGACAAAAGAATTAGTGAGCTTGAAGACAGGCTACTTGAAAATACAGTCAGAGAAGACAAAATAAAAAAAAGAATAAAAAACAATAAAGCATGCCTACAAGATCTGGAATATAACCTCAAAAGGAAAAATCTAAGATTCATGGCCTTAAAGAGGAGGTAGAAAAAGAGATGGGGTAGAAAGATCATTCAAAGGAATAGTAACAAAGAAAGTCCTAAATCTTAAGAAAGATATCCATACCCAAGTACAAGAAAGTTATAAAACATCAAGTAGATTTAACCCAAAGAAGATGGCCTCAAGGTATTTATTAAGAAAACTCCCAAAGGTCTAGAATAGAGAAAGAATTCTAAAAGTGGCAAGATAAAAAACAACAACAACAACAACAACAACAACAACAAAACATACAATGGAGCTCTAATATGTCTGGCAGCAGACTTTTCACTGGAAACCTTACAGACAGGCAGGAGAGAGTGGCATGACATATTTAAGTTGCTGAAGGAAAAATACTTTTACCCAAGAATAATACATCCAGGGCAAAGTTCCTACAAACATAAAAGAGAAATATAGACTTTTCCAGACCAAAACAAATATACAAAAAAGCAGAGGAATTTCATTAACACCAGATCTGTCCCACAAGAAATGATAAAGGGAGTAATTCATTAAGAAAGTAAAGGATATTAATGAGCAATCAGAAATTATTGAAAAGTGAAAATAAATACACAGAAAAACACGGACTATTATAACACTGTAATTGTGATGCATTAACTACTCTTAATTAGAAAGACTAAACAATGAAAAATCCAAACTAACAACTAGAATAATTTTTCAAGGCATAGAAAGTACAATAAGATATAAATAGTAAAAAGAAGAAGATAAAAAGCAAAAAGATGATGTTACAATGTAGAGTTTTCATTAGTTAACTTTATGTTTGTTTGTTTATGAAAATATTTTAAAGTTGTTCCCTCAGATTAAAATGATGGGTTATAAGACAGTATTTAAAAGCTTTACGGTAACTTCGAATCAAAACACATACAATATTTTTACAAAAAAAAATGAAAAGCAAGGAATTTAATCATATCACCAGAGAAATATTACCTTCACTAAATGGAAGACAGGAAGAGAGAAAAAAAAAGAAGAGAATGCCAGAAAACAAATAACAAAATGAAAGGAATACATTCTTACTTACCAATGTTAACATTGATTGTAAATGAACTAAACTTTCCAACTAAAAGATGTAGAGTGGTTGAATGGATTATAAATAAAAAAAGACCCAATGATCTGTTGCCAACAAGAAACACACTCCCCTAATAATGTCCTTCAAAGAATAAAAATAAAGGAATGTAAAAATATATTCCATACCAGTAAACACTGAAAAAGAGCAGAAGTAGGTATACCTATATGAGAATCTATAAAAAGAAATAAATAAGTTTACCACATAACAATAAAGGGGTTAACTTAGAAAGAGGATATAACATTTGTAAATATACATGTTCCCAACACTGGAGCACCCAGCTATATAAATCAAATATTACTAGGGTTAAAGAGACAGATAGACCCCAAGGTAATAATAGCTGGAGACTTCAACACCACACATTCAGCATTGGACAGGTCATCTAGACAGAAAATTAACAACAGCAAAAATCAGACTTAATGTGCAATATAGAACAAACATATCCAATAAATATTTAAAGCTTTCATCCAACAACTGCAGAATACACATTATTTTTTTTCTCAGCACATGGATCATTCTGAAAGACAGAACATATGTTAGGTCACAAAACAAGTTTTAAGAAACTTTCAAAAAAAATGAAATGCTATCAATCGAGCATCTTCTCTGACCACAGTAGAATAAAAGTAGCAATCAATAATGAGGAATTATGATAAGAATACAAACACATAGAAATTAAACAATATACTCCTGAATGACCGGTGGGTCAATGAAGAAATAAAGAAGGAAATTTAAAATATCTGGTGAAACACATGATAATGGAAACATCACATACCAAAATGTATGGGCTACAAAGAAGCATTACTAAGAGGAAATATTATATTATGTTATAAATAGCTACATAAAAAAGAACATTTCAAAAACAACTTAATAATGCTTCTTAAAGAATGGAAAAAACAATAACAAACAAATCCCCAAATTAGTAAATGAAAAAAAAGAAATAACAAATCAGAGCAAAAATAAATGAAATTGAAAGGAAGAAAACAATACAAAATTCTACAAAACAAAACAAAACAAAACAAAAAAAGTTTTTTGTAAAAGTAAACTACATTGAAAAACCTGTAGCCAGATTAACTAAACACACACACACACATACACACACACACACACACACAAAAGGGAGAGAGAGAGAGAGAGAAGACCCAAACAAATGAAATCAGATATGAAAAAGGAGACATGACAACTGAAACTGCAGAAATTCATTAGTGGATAATTAGTGGCTACTATGAGCAAATATATGCAAATAAATTGCAAAATCTTGAAGAAATAGACACATATAACCTACTAAAATTGAACCATGAAGAAATCCAAAACCTGAACAGACTAATAACAAGTAACAAGGTTGAAGCCATAATAAAAAGTCAGTAGTATTTTCGTATGCCAACAGTGAACAATCTGAAAAAATAATAATCTTATTTACAACTGGTACAAATAAAAAATATTTAAGAATTAACAAAAGAAGTGAAAGACCTCTACAATGTAAACTATAAAGCATTGATTCAAGAAATTGAAGAAGACACCAAAAACTGGAAAGGTATTCCATATTCATGTTTTGGAAGAATCAATATTATTAAAATCTCCATGCTACCTTAAGTACTCAAGATATTCAAAGCAATCTCTATCCAAATACCAATGATATTCTTCATAGAAATAGAAGAAACAGTCCTTAAATTTATGTGGAACCACAAAAGACTCAGAATAGCCTAAGCTATACTAAGCAAAAATAAGAAAACTGGAGAAATCATGTTACCTGACTTCAAATTATCCTACAGAAATTTAGAAATAAAAATAAGATACTATAGTATAGTACTGCCATAAAAACAGAAACATAGACTAATGTAACAAAATAGATAACCCAGGAATAAATTCATACATCTACAATAAACTCATTTTTGACAAAGTTTCCAAGAATATACACTGGGGAAAAGACAGTCTTTTCAATAAATGGTGCTGAGAAAACTGAATGTTCATATGCAAAAGAATGAAACTAGACTCCGTCTCTTGCCATATATAAAAATAAACTCAAAATGGATTAAATACTGAAAGACCTGAAACTACTAAGAGAAGACATTGGGGAAGCTCTCCAGGGCATTAAACTGGACAAAACTTCTTTAACAATACCCCACTGGCACAGGTAACCAAAGCAAAAATGGACAAATGAGATTATATCAAGTTTAAAACCTGCACAGCAAAGAAAATAATCAACAAAGTGAGGACACAATCCAGAAAATGGGAGAAAATGTTGTCAAACTACCCAACTGACAAGACAGTAATAAATAGAATATATAAGGGTATCAAACAACTCCATGGGAAAAAATTGAATAATCCAATTAAAAAATGGGCAAGAAGGAAGGGCATGGTGGCTCATGGCTTTAATCCTAGCACTTTGGAAGGCCAAGGCAGGTGGATCACATGAGATCAGGAGTTCAAGACCCACCTGGCCAAAATGATGAAACCTTGTCTCAACTAAAAATACAAAAATTAGCCAGGAATTGTGGTGCATGCCTATAGTCTCAGCTACTAGGGCGGCTGAGGCAGGAGAATTGCTTTAACCCAGGAGGTGGAGGCTGCAGTGAGCCGAGATTGCGCCACTGCACTTCAACCTGGGTGACAGAGCCAGACTTTGAGAGAGAGAGAGAGAGAGAGAGAGAGAGAGAGAGAGAGAGAGACTAAGAGAGAGAGAGAGAGAAGAAAGAAAGAAAGAAAAGGAAGGAAGGAAGGAAGGAAGGAAGGAAGGAAGGAAGGAAGGAAGGAAGGAAGGAAGGAAGGAAGGAAGGAAGGAAGGAAGGAAAAAGATTGGCATAGACATTTCTCAAAAGAAAGCATACAAATAGGAAACAGGTAAATGAGAAGGTGCTCAACATCATTGGTCTTCAGAGAAATTCAAATCAAAACCACAATGAGATATCCTTTATCTCCAGTTAAAATGACTTTTATCCAAAAGACAGGTAATGACAAAATGCTGGCAAGGATGTGAAATAAAGGAACCCCTCATACAGTGTTGGTGGGAATACAAATTAGTAGAACCACTATGGGTGAATAGTGTGGAGATTACTCAAAAATGAAAAACAGAGCCACTGTATGATCCAGCAATCCCACTCTAACGTGTAGACCCCAAAGAAAGGAAATTGGTATATCACAGAGGTATCTGCATCTCCATGTTTATTGCAGCACTATTCACAACAGCCAAAATTTGGAAGCAGCCTAAGTATCCCTTGATAGATGAAGGGATAAATAAAACATGGTACATATATACAATGGAATATTATTCGGCTATAAGAAAAATGAGATTCCGTCATTTATAACAACGTAGATGAAACTTGGTCGTCATTATGTTAGGTGAAATAAGCCAGGAACAGAAAGACAAACTTGCTATGTTCTCACTTATCTTTGGGAGCTAATAGTAAAACAATTGAATTCATGGAGATAAGTAGTAGAAGGATGGCTACCAGAGGCTGGGAAGGGTAGTTGGTGGTTGGGAAAAGAGGGGAATGGGGGATGGATACTAAGACCTACTATTTGAAAGCACAACAGGGTAAGTAAAATTAACTGTATATTTTAAAATAACTTAAAGAGTGTAATTGGATTGTTTGTATCTCAAAGGATTTATCACTTTGCTTGAAGGGATGTATACTCCATTCTCCATTCTCCATGATGTGCTTATTTCATTTTGCATGCCTATAGCAAAACATCGTATGTACCCCATAAATATATACACTTACTATGTACCCACAAAAATTAAAAATACAAAAATAGAATAAACAAGACCTAATATTTGCCAGCACAACAGGGTGACTATAGTAAAAACAATGTTATTGTTAATTTAAAAATGACTCACAGTATATATAGTTTATTGCTTGAAACACAAAGGATAAGTGTTTGAGGTGATGGATACCATATTTGTCCTGATGTGATTGTTATTCATTGCAGGCATGCATCAACAAATATCATGTAACCTATAAATATATACACCTACCATGTACCCACAATAATAAAAAATACATTAAAAACAGTAAAGGGGAAAATAACAGCATTAGAACGAAACTGTCATTCATTTTGCCTGCAAGATGTTGACTAACAATGAGTCGTATAGACTAATACATTGAAGACACTTAAAAACAAAAAGAAACTTAAATTATCTTTCTTCAACAACACTATATCTTATGTGTTTAAACATTAAGTTCTGTGAGTTTATAATGTTTTTATTTAATGAGGGAATAATTTAGAATTAATGTCATTGCAAGTGGCTTTATGAATAATGCATTCAATAATAAGTAGTAAGGTAGTTTCTATTATCCTTTGGGTTCATCTGAAAAACTGCATTTATTTCATCCATGGTTTTGTGATAAATAACAGTAAAACAAACCATTCAGGCAATTAAATTAGAAAAGAAAGAAAGAAATACTAATGCATACCCTTCAGGTGGAGATGAAAAAGCGTTAGACAGTAACTCAAGACCAAACCAAGAAATAAAAAAGACTGGAAAATGTACCTACACAGGTAAATACAAAAGCTATGATAATTAAATTTTTGGACTATGATTCCCTTCTGGATATATGATTTCAAAGCCAATGAATAAACAATTATTATAAATAAGTATTCATACGAACATAATCTATAAATATTTAATGCAGGACTATAACAACATAGAGAGGCAGTTTCAGAGATGTATAAGTGCAGAGTTTTGTATACCATTGTAGCTAAGGTGGTAATAATATAAAACAAATTTTTATAAACTTATAAACTCATGAATTTACAAGTATACGATATTTACAAAGATGTGAAAGTAAAACATCACATTCGTAATCAGTGGGTCTTATTATCCATCCCCGGTTCCCCACTTTCCCCCACCACCAAATACCCTTCCCAACCTCTGGTAGCCATCCTTCTACTAGCTATCTCCATGAGTTCAATTGTTTTAACTTTTAGCTCTCAAAGATAAGTGAGAACATGTGAAGTTTGACTTTTCTGTGCCTGGCTTATTACACTTAAAATAATGACCGCCAGTTTCATCCATGTTGTCGCAAATGATGGGATTTCGTTTTTCTTTTGACTGAATAACACTCCATCATATATATGTACTATATATTTTTTTAATCCCTTCATCTACTGAGGGATACTTAGGCTGCTTCCAAATCTTGGCTATTGTGAACAGTGTTGCGATAAATATGGGAGTGCAGATACCTCTTTTATATACCGATTTCCTTTCTTTTGGGTGTATACCTTAGAGTGGGATTGCTGGATCATATGGTGGCTCTATTTTTCATTTTTTGAGGAATCTCCATAAATCAAAAAGTTTAATTGTAGTTCTTAAATCACTAAACAATCTAAAACATATATGAAAAATAAAGTTACAAAGGAATAAAAGTGGTACAGTATAAACATTAAATACCAAAGAAAGGAGCAATGGAGAAACTGAGGAGCCACATATATATATATATTTACAATAATCACTAGAGACTTCCATGCCCTATTTTAAGTAATAAATAAAACAAGACAAAAGATAAATAAGGAAATAAAACATTGAATAACACTGTAAAACAAGTAGACCTAACAGACACTTGTAAGATCCTTCACCCAAAGCCACAAGAATATGCATATTCTCAAGTGCACATGGAAAATTCTCCAGTATAGGCCACAGAGCAAGTGTCAGTAAATTTAAAAATATTTGAATTATACCAATTATTTTATCTGACTATAAAAAATAAAACTATGATCAAGAACAGAAAAAAAAAGTGGAAAATGTACAAATATAATGCAAGTACAGCATTACATTCTTTTTTTTTAAATTTATTTATTATTATTATACTTTTGCAATCTACTCATCTGACAAAGGGCTAATATCCAGAACCTACAAAGAACTCAAACAAATTTACAAGAAAAAAACAAACAACCCCATCAAAAAGTGGGCAAAGGATATGAACAGACATTTCTCAAAAGAAGACATTCATACAGCCAACAGACACATGAAAAAATGCTCATCATCACTGGCCATCAGAGAAATGCAAATCAAAACCACAATGAGATACCATCTCACACCAGTTAGAACAGCATTACATTCTTAAACAACCAATGGGTCAAAGAAGAAATCACATATACCTCATGGAATACTATGCAGCCATAAAAAAAGGATGAGTTCATGTTCTTTGCAGGGACATGGATGAAGCTGGAAATCATAATTCTCAGCAAACTAACACAAGAACAGGAAACCAAACACCACATGTTCTCACTCATAAGTGGGAGTTGAACAATCAGAACACATGGCACAGGGAGGGGAACATCACACACCAGGGTCTGTTGTGGGGTGGGGTGCTAGGGGAGAGATAGCATTAGGAGAAATACCTAACATAGATGACAGGTTGATGGGTGCAGCAAACCACTATGGCATGTGTATACCTATGCAACAAACCTGCACGTTGCTATTAAGTGTTAATTTTTTCCTGCATTTATGGAGTAGGCTGATATTGGCTATCATTAATCAGAAACAATCTATGGAGCTAGAAATAGGATCATCTTCGCTTCAAACACATATTATGTAATTAGAAACCTGAACAAAATTAATGGAGATAATGGTATTGAATTTTGGATAGGAACCAATGACGTTCATTCATCTAAATTTCATCTGAAGCCTATTCTACTTCCCCAAACTTATCTAGCCAAAATTTATGCATCCAGAATATATCATTTTAGGCCTCTACCTTTGAATATTCTGTTAAATATATTCAATTTACACATTTTCAATGTTTCCATTTTCATGATATACTTATAGCCATACTTCAAAACTCAAAAATAAGTTAAATTCATTAGGAGAATTTTTATATGAAGAGTTACCCGCTCCCTTTCTAAGCTTCCACATAGAAACACAAATACCGTATTATTTTTAATATAACCCATTAATACCACCATATTGATAGTATTTGGGGAGTTGGGGACAAGACATCATAGTATTAATCAGGAGCTATTTAATATTTTTCAGAATGTTCAGGACTGTTTTATGTCTTTGGGGCTCATATTACGTTAGGTCATTCAGAACCATACTTTACAGAGTAACACATAAAATGCAAAAAGAAACAAAATTGGGAACATTTTTAAGAGAAACAAAAGACACCTTCGTAGAGGCACTAGAACCTAACTACACAATCACTATATAAATTTCATTCTTATTAGTTTGGATAGAAATATCTTATTAAATGCTACTCTCTCATAATCTAATTTATGAGAATGTAAATATTTATTTTTGGATTAAATGTTAAATTAAATATCATCAATGAAAAGTGCCTATTGCAGAGAAAGTACCTGAAATAATTAACTTACCTCCAGAATTGAATTTTATTTATCCTTATTTTATACCTTTGCAAATTATCTAAATTAGGGAATGAATAGTGAAATTATATGATTCTTATGTGACTTGAAGAACAAAGTTTCTAAGTAACAAAATCACAGAAATATGAAATAAAATCATGGATTTTAAAGAATATCCTGGTGGCTAATCTGTATATATTAGAAATGATAATATATAAAAGACTTAGGTTAATTATAAACATTTCACAAAGAAAGGTGACAAAACACAGCCAACAAAAGAAACAAATACATTAATACAATAATAAATACAAAATGAAGAGATGTCTTGCAAAATGGAATTTGATATTGTAATTGACGATACTGCAGCTGCAATATTGTGTTAATTCTGGTGCACTTCAATATCAGACACATGTGGTAATGCTGGAAAGAGTCCAGGAAACAAAAAACTGAATAATGAGAAGGGGAGTCTGATTTATGGGGGAGATTAAAGCAGTGTAAAAATTATAGCTGGCTAAGGTAATATGAAAATGATCTGCAAATATTTGAAAGATGTAAATAACAAGTAGAAAAAGAATTCAGGAGGAGGAAGCAGAATTAGAGGCAATGCAATCTGAATGAAAAGTGGCAGGGTTTTTTTATGTCAAGTAAAGATTAAAACACACACATAACTTCCTGGCAGAAGTACTAAACAGAAGCACAGTCTTTCTCCTTAAGCATTAAATGCCCTTCTGCATAAAACAGTGAAATGTGTTATTTTATGGATTACCCATGCGTTGGCAGGCAGAGTGTAAATTATCAAAACCAGAATCAAAAGACACACGATATGTTTTCTGATTCACTGTTTGAATCTATTGAGTAGGACTCCATTTCCTTCTCTTTATTTGGAAATGTAAAGACGTGTTTTCTGTTTTTAAATTTTTCACGTAAGAAGTGACTGGGATTGGCTCACCAGTAAAATCATAAGCAATCAAAAAAGCTTTGCCAAGAAAAGCTGAAAATATGGAAAACTGTGCCAAGATGTTGCTCAAAGAGGAGAGGATGAATGATTGTCATTTAAGTAGACCCACAGATGGTAACTTCTCCAGTGTAGTATTTCAGTGTGTACATCTGTGGAACTGGCCTCTCAGTTCCTTGAATTCTTCTCCAATTATGTTGTCTAGCAACATGAATTGACAATCCAGCCCTATGTATATTTTTTAGAATTCCTAATTACTATTTACACACCCTAAAAAAATGGTTTGAAGTGTTTCACTCTTTTATTGTCTCCTCCAGCATTCACACCCACTTCTATAAAACTGCTTTTCTTACCTTTTTTGTTTTTTTCAGTTACCCTCAGCAGCAACCCCCTACATCCTTTTTATTTTACTCTTTCCAAAGCTTGGACCTTTTGCTTCAATATCATAATCACTTGTTTGCATGCACCCTCAAATTCCTTAGACATCTCTCCCTTCTTTTCACTTACTTTACACTTGAATGTGGATTGAGAAAATTTTTAAAATGTTTTCTGTACATTCAAGGCACTGATGTTTAGTTCAAATCTATTATCTCCCTCTTCTACAATAGTTGGATACCCAGTTAGATAACTATTGCATTATACTTTCAGCATCCTATGCCCGTATGGCAGCTGTGCTGATTTAACCGATTACATGTCAGCAAAAGCAATGTTTTCATTCTTTGTCATTTTACTTACGAAGGAATTTAAATAAACAGTCTTCTGTGATTATTTGTGTATGTGAGTCATATTCGAATATGCAATTCAAGTCAGTCCCTAGAAAACAACAATATAAGTCTGCAAAGAAGCTGGATCGTTTAATAATCTTCTGTATTAGGAGCATAACTCTGCAACCTGGAGCTATCACCTCGGGTCTGTTACTTGAAAGACAGATAAACATAGTCACTTTGTTTACAAGAGACAAATTTATAAGCCATTTTATTTTGAGAATTTCTCAATTACAATTGCTTATCTTTTAACTGAAATTATTCACTAGGATTCCATACTATTCACTATCATTATCCTCAGTATGATTCTAGTGTTTCCAAGCTGTCTTTCCATTTTTGACTAGTCTTTTCATCTTTTCACTTCTCTGAATCTCTGAATAGTGATTTCAAACATTGTTTTCTCTTAGGCACATGACAACTTTTTCCTCATTCTATCTTTATTTTATAACTACTTTTGTTTCACTGAAAACATAAGAAAAAATAATCAATCAAAGGAGAACTTCCCAAATTACACACCACCAAGCCTACCCACTTGCATAGCTGGTATGCTTTTTGTTTATTGATTAACCATATGACCAATACCGCAAATCAAAGGTATCACTCAAGCAATTTTTCACTTCTCTACTGCATTATCAGTTTTTCTTCCATTTTTTAAACCATGCCAATCAGCACTAAAATATGAAATTAGATAGTCCATCTAAAATAACAACAATAACAACTTTTTTGATGTATACTTTCCTCTCCACCAACTACTCCATATTTCTCTTCTCTTCTTTGGAGATAGTCCATTGCCTAAACCAAAGTTGAAAAGTGACCAGTAATTTATTCAAGTATTGAATGTTGACTATATGGCAAATTCTTTATTTTTACCAGGAAAAAATAAAGAATACAATGCCTTTTTTTCTTTGAGACAGGGTCTCACTCTGTTGCCTAGGCTGGAGTGGAGTGCCCTGGTGTGATCACATTCGTTCACTACAACTTCAACCTCCCAGGCTTAACCAATGTTCCCACCTCATCCTCCCAAGTGCCATGAAAAATGTGTTTGCCATTTCACAAGGCTATGTTACCAGTTATATTACTTATTTTATATTTCATTATAAACTAAATTAGGGCATCTTTGTGATTTCATTCAATCTCAGAAAGTATTATATCCCACATTCAGGGCACTAATTGGGAAGGAATATAACTTAGAGAATTGGAATAGACATGTAGATACATGCATCCAAGAAGTTTGAAATACCAGACTACCTGAAGTCTTTGTAGTTCTGCAAGAATGAACTATTTCTTCTTGTTAAAGTCTAATACTCTTCCATTGCTGCAGACCACTATCTGCCTTGCAAGATAATGGATGACCTCCCTGAGATCTGGGTACAATTGACTAGGGTCAACTACATTATCACCTGACCAAAAACCTGCTCATTTGGTTACGATATAAAAGATAGTAAAACTAACAGAGTATCAGAATATATCCATTGTGAAGTATTAATACCTCAGAAAGACTATATTGACCTAAATCCTGAGTTTGATAGATAAAACTAATTAGAACATACAGTTGAATAAAAGTCTCTGGTCCCTGAATATATAATATAAAAGAGACTATTTTATGGTTGTCACACTCTCACACTCTTACTTAATCCCTTTGCTTATGGGAGGAAAGCCTTTCTAAGGCACAAGACCAAGTGGAAGCCTATGAAATTGTTCACTTCCCTTTCAACTCTGAAAAAGATTACAAATAAAAAGCAATATGTCTTCCTAATACCAAGGCTAATACCACCATAAAAAACTTAAAAGACGCAGAGATGGTGAATCTCATCATGTCTGTATTTAATTTACCTACTAAGTCATTACAAATACCAGATGGATCCTAGTGAATAATTGTGAACTATCACAAATTTAATCATTTCTGTTGTGGCTACTTTGCCAAATATGACATAGTTATAGGAATTTATTGATCCTGTTGATCTGGTCAATGTTTTTTTCTATATCCCTGTTAAAAAAAAAAGGGGGGGGAACCAAAAGCAGTACATATTTAAGTAGGGTAGACAGTAGCATTCAAGATGAATCAGTTGAATATATAACAGGTAACTGAAAGTGGACAGCTGCTATAATATAGTCCCCAAAAGAGGTGGCTCTTAAAAACAAGAAGTGTGCTTTGTGTGAAGTAGAAAGTTGTCCTAGGTAGTAATTATATAAAGTAGCTAACTGGGGAATGACTTAGTGAGTGAGTGAGAACCTTAAAGGAGAAAAATTAGAAAATCAGGGATAAAAAGATTAGGTACAAAAGCATACAGAGTCTTAGGTGAGTAGGTGCAGAGTGAGTGAAGATATTTACATTATTTGCTAACCCTCACCACACAGTATTGATCACAAAGTAGGATCAAACTAGCTACTTAGAGTAACTTAGGGTAGATAGAAATATTTAATGAGTGATGTCAACAGGGTTCTTATATGGAACATCCCAAGACTGGCACAATAGGCTGATTAAAGAGTAGCCATGGTGGCAAGGAGGTAAACTTTTCTTTGGCTCAACAGCGGTGATCCCACACATCAAGGCTGATCTATAGTAAACATATAACCAGTCAGCAACGAAGACTAACGTTGAGTCTGCCATATAGTATCATCCCATGAGAAGATCAACCAGTAACTTCATGGTGAATCTATTGAATTTGAACTATTTCATGCTGAAAGTTGGTAACAGTTCCTCCTGAATGGAATCTATACATATTTCAATCATATATCTTTCTATTCCACAGGGCCTCAGCCATCAACGATCTGAGGGCTAACAAAGTGTTGAATACACTCTCTTGTAATCATACATAACATTGCCCCAAACCAAAAAGCCCAATTTACAGCAAAAGGACTATGGTTGTAAATACATGGCCATGGAATCCTCTAGTCCTCTTTTTTATCTCTCACTTACCAACCAGAGCTCTAAGAATTTCAGAGTAATCAAATAGTCTTTTGATAAGCCTTGAATGTGTATTTACTTCATCATTTTGGAAAAGACAGAATTTGAGGATGTGTCACCACTTACCTCCTAATCAGTAGTTATTTTAAAACCCTCTATTCCCAAATTGTAGAAAATATGAGTCTAAGAACTGACATTTGAAAGTGTATGTGGCCCCAGTTACCATCACTCCCAGTGACTGACTGTATGAATTTGTTCTTTCTTTTATCATACCTTTAGCTTCCATTTTTCTATTTGCCCTTTTTCAGAGAGGCCAAGTATCTTCCAGGGGCAATCATGTGAATATATTGCCTTTACACTTTTAGCCACATCGGACTACTTCTGCATAAAGCCAGAGCAAGAAGAAGAGTCACTCTTATGGTTAGTAGTAATTTATCCTCACTGTAGGAGGTAGAAGGGCTGCCATTCCAATGATGAGGGAGAAAATTCTGCTTGCTACTGAGATGATCCACTGATGTGTGTCTTGGTATTCCTGTGGTCAATTGTCTTATAGAAAGGACAAATGCAGCAGTCAAGGTCTGAGAAGTGTATGGTGCAACCTAGACCCCATAGGGGACGATGATGCAGGTCTCCCTATCAAAGTTAACCAATTTGGTGAGCAGAAGAAGTAACCAAGGTTGAAAATAATTCGAATGAGTAGTAGAAAAGGAAGATGATGACTATCAGTTATTTCCTCAAGACCAACTACACTGTCATGGTATGTAGTTTGTCCACTAACTTTCTTCTTTTAAATTTCGTTAGAAAAATACATTAACCAGGATCCTGGAGGCCTTTTTTTTTTCCCCCCCAGAAAAGTTAGACTTACCATAGGAAGCAAATAAATCTGAGTGGCACAATAGTGATATTGAATTCTGTGGTACACCACTCGGATCCCCTCTTTAAGAGCCAAGGCTTTCCTTTCTTCAGCCAGAAATTGTTTACTGCTAAAGAAGCTGCCTTACTCCAGGTTAAATTATTTTGTTAGGGGCAACCTGTGTCCAGTGACTGATGAAATGCCAGGATCTTAATTTATACTTCTCCGAATAACCATCCAGCCTTCAGAACTCGATGTGGAGATAAGTCTTCTGTTGCAACTTTATCAAATTTTAGCTTTAGGTAGAATTTAGGAATTTTATTCCAGTTTCATCTTCCAAAATTATACTAGCCTCTTGAATTCCTTGAATTCAGAAATGTAATGCTACATGTTAATATAATACTTTTCAATGTGTCATTGAATATAAAGGGAAACATATTTAAGAAAATAGAAAATATTAAAAATGAAAGATATTATTTTCAGAAAATAAATGGTTCAATTGTTCAATTTGTTTTTTTAAGAAAAATGTGGTTATTATTTTATCTGCCAGTTGATTATAATTATAGTTTAATATTTCAGTAAAACAAGTCATATTTTTATTAGAAAGAAATTTTAGCTTGAGAATTAACCCAAATGCCTGAGTACAAAAAGTTTTAAAATCTCCATATTTTCACTGAATTAGATTATAAACAGTGCTACAAGGTTTACCTGCAAATAAATTATATCCTAAAATATTCTCTAGAAGCAGGCACCCAAGTATCTCATTTCTCTATGTATTGGCAAGATATTTTTAAAATTGCCACTTGAAAAGTCCATTTGGAATTTAAATAATAGGTATCTAGAGACAAAAGAGTTTGTAAAATATTGTGCATTTACTTCCATTACAATTTATCTGTACTTAATGTCATATTCACTTATTCAAATACTAGCATGGTGATCATGATATTACAACTTGTAATTTTGTATTTTGTCTTCATTTGAACACTTTTCAATGCAAATTTAGAGACTTTTATATTATGCACACTGTATAGATGTATATAAAATCAGAGGTGCAAGTATCAGATATTATAACAACATTGTCTTGGAGAAAGATATTTTCAAAAATATAGATGTGTTTATTCATGTGTTCAAAAAATAAGTATAAAAATGGTATGAATGCATACTATATTTCCAATTATAGTAATTATTTGTCATGTCTGTAGTAAAAAGAATTGATTCTGTGCATGAGCCCATTAGTTGTTACAAAGAAAAATGTATTTCTTAATAGAGATTTTTGGTTTTCTTTCCTTTTAAAAAAATGCCTACAGCATTTTGTATTTTATTTTATTTTTCACTACATGAAGAGAAGTCACCATTAAACTGGGATTATTAATAGGCTTCAAATGACATGAAATATATATCTCAAGATAAATTTCATCAGAGTAGAAAGAGATCAAAATTGAATGAACACTGAGTGGCGATAAAGCCTTTATCAAAATAAGACTATTTTATATGTGCTTGAATACAAGTTTACACATCACTTTGACATACTAATCTCATATAATATATTACTTATGTTATTGCATTATTAGAAAAAGAATGTGTATGTGTAGGTGAAAAACACCATATAAAGGCAATGTTAAAATCTATCAATGATTGGTAATGTTGTAAATGTTATATGTTTATTCAATAAACACTTACATACTGTGTACCAGGCCCCAGGCATCAGGAATGAGTATACAAAACAGCAGACAAAAATCTATTATTTAATTAGTACTAAATCACAATGTATTATGTGCTTTTTGACTTATTTCTTCTCAATCTAACAGAGGGGTCAGCAAACGTTTTTGGGGGAAAGAGCCAGATAGTAAATATTTTAGGTTTGGGGAACCTCATAGATTCTTTGTAGAACTGTAGATTCTTTGTTGCATTTTTTTTTCTCCACACTTTGAAATTGTAAAATATGTTTTTAGCTTAAGTACCATATAGAGAGAGGACCCAAGCTGTAATTTGTCAACTCTTGTTCTAAAAACATAATGTCATTGTGCCTAATTCTTCTCATTATCTGAAGAATTTGGATGCCAGCTCAGTTTTTCCTACTCCAAGGATGTTCATCATTTTTTTGCAATTCAAACAATTCTTTGCATGAGCCATTCAATACATTGGCTTTTAAGTGGGACTGGATATCATTGACAATCAACATTTATTTCCACCTTCTAGTTCTCTTTCTTGTGTTGCAGAGATAGGACATTGATTTCAGAGTCCCTTGATGTTACATTCTAAATAAAAGTAAAGTTTCACAAACTTGATCATTCCATAAAATCTGAAAGACAAGTAGTTAAGCAGAAGCCACATTGGATGTTTTATCTTGTTGAACAAGATCACAGATTTAAAATGTTGAGTCACTCATTTCATGTATATTGAAAGATACTTGTGGTGCTAAAAGCTACTAGAGTTCACTGTCCAGTATCTATTATCTTGTGCAAGTTCTCGCAGCAATTTCCTGACCTTGGGTTCTTGAATTTCAGGTTGAGCGTTCGTGTGTTACCCCAGTAGTTCCAGCAATGATTTCTTAGTGCTCCGCATTCATCACTGGCGAAGATAATAACTCTAACAGGGGTCTGTCGTTTTGTTTTCTGGCAATTGCATAAGAAGCCTTAGCCCAGAGTCAACTCCTTTGAAATTTCTAATAAATTTTAACCATCTATTTTCTTGTTTTAAATTACATTCTACTAAGTACATAAAATAATTTCTGCTTTTTCTATATATCTTTACTGACAAACTATTACACACCCCAAATGCTTATGAGCAAACATAGACTCAAAGATGAGAAATAGGTTGGTTTTATTTGACATTGTTTAGTTTGCAGTGAGACTCATAATAACCCGGAAATGGGATGTTGCTAATCATAACATGCAAAAATAAAATATGTAAATTATTATTTGTGGTCGCCTGTAATCAAATACTGATTACCACTATGTTGTAAATAAAGAATGCAAGGAACAAAGGGGTGGACTGGTAATTTCTGTCTGAATCAAAATATTTCAAGAAAGAGACAAGAGCAGAGCTTAAATGCTTAATTCATCACATGGTGAAGAACTAAGGGGATTTTATGACTATCCTGAAATAATTTCTTTTATATTAGCCACACAGATAACATAGCTTGAAGTCATATGCACATCTAATGTTTTAAGTTGCTAAATTAGAGAACAGTTGAATTCACAGATCTTTCTAGGCATCCTAAACAAAAAACAAAGTGGGGTTTAGCTTTAAAAAAAATGGGTATTCAAATCTCTGAAATAGCTGTATTTGGGTGGATTCAGTTGATGCTGAATACCCCAAACCATTCCAGCATAAGCAGTCTTGTATCCACTGTTAAAGCAGCTTGCCTCTACCTTGTGTAGAAACCCTATAAATTGCTTGAGGGAGTAACCTTTCAAAAGAGTTTTGTTTATGCTGTTTCCATTTCTTCTTCATATATAAGAAGAATTAGATAGAATATCCAAAAGAACAATAGGAAGTGCTCCTCAAAATGAGATGAGGTTTTATTAGGTCGTATCATATGAAATTAAAATTATTTCACTCTGTTGACATAAAAAAATACAATTTTTATATTTTATCCTAAAAATCAGCATGTGTATTAATAGTATATAGGAATGGCTAGTAGGTGAAGCTAGAACAGGGAGCATAAATTCTAAATTTAGTTTGCTATAAATATGTTGATATACATACTACATTCTGAATTCAATGTGATACCTTAAGCAGCTCAGTGGTTTTAACTGCTTGCTGGTTGACTGATCGAAAGCTCAATCTAACAATGATCTAGTCTAAAAACATTTGGATGTCAAAGGTACCTTGGCTTAAGTTGAGGAAGAAACATTAAAAGATAGGAACACAAAATGTTTTTGTGACCTTAGTTTACCCAACTTTTTTTTTGTCTGAGATAACTCTGAAGAGAATAAATTCACCAAGGCACTAAGATTAAACTCTGTAGTAACTGTCCTTATAGGCTGGTGATGAGGGTAGGAGACGCTGCCTCGTATTAGTTCTCTGATTAAAAGGAGTAAATGTTTTGATGGTGATAAAACCCAACTGGCAGCACTTAGCCTGCAGAATAAGAATAATTATTGTAGCATGGCTGGAGAGGTAAAAGGAAGAAACTTTATCCCAAAAGAACCATGGATTATTTTCCATGAATTTAAAGATACTTATAAAAGATATAGATGAGCAATGAACAAAAGCTCTAAAATAGCTATAAAACAGTAGCTACAATAAAATATAAATATGATAAAGGAAAAGTTGAATAACTACTGTGATGAGGATTCATGTGTCCTCCTTAACTATCTTGAATGATATGAACAAAAGTTTTAACATACTTATTCCTTCTTGATTTTCTACAAAGCCATTGCTGACCATATACTGCAGTGATGATTCTTGGAGGAAAAGTGACATTTGGGAAATGACTGGATTCTGGTTCTGAAAATTTCCTGCATTTTGTAATGCAGGAAACCAAATGGTCCTTCCATCACAATGGACATCATTGAATTAAGAAAAGGAATGGAATTTGGACACAAATCTATCTTGTCATGCATTCTTGAAGTGGCGCTATGAAAATTCATCCACTCTGAGTATGCCCACAATTCTGGGATATTTGTCAGAAGAAAATATTTCTGACATTTAAATCTACTTAGCTTGTTTCGTGGGTCTATGAAAAAAGCATATGGATCTTGAAATAATAATAATGTATTATTATAAATATAATTAGGTGATAAAAGTAATACATGATGCTTTCCAGTTGTCTCATATAATGGAGCAAATCAGTCTACATCATTTTGTGTGGTTCACAACCACCGAGCTGGCCAATAAGCAGAGAACAATACTCAATATATGATTCAACCTGTAAGAGACAGGGACGCAACCTCATTCTTCATCCTTAAATCCACTAAAAATGTGTACTTCTCTGTTATAATTTAGTCGCATACTTTCTTATACTTGCATTTACGTTGATGACATCCACGTTATGTAACCTGAGGAACAGTGAGTAATGAGTAGTTGAGAAGACTCAATAAGATTCATGCATTTTAAAAGATAAGAGTAAAGTATTACAAAAATCTGAAGAACGATATAAGTGCAGTTTTAACGTATCAGAAGTCTTGAGCATGCTAATATACTCTTCCTAAAATGAAAAGATTTTTTTAAAAATGTACTTTTGTTTGGTCTATCTGTGCACAATAGCCAGTGACCCCATTGAATTTTGGAGGATAAATATACCCCCTCATGCGTATGGACCTAGCTTATAAGATTTCTAGATTTTTGGGAAAATGGCCCAGAGGAAAGTGAATTTCTCCATGCATTTCAGACCATGACACAAGCAGGTCTGACCTTGAGTAGATACAATGTTGTTTGAAGTATCTGTGGCAGATCAGGTTGCCTTATGAAGATTGAAACAATTACTAACAGGAAAACTATATAACACGTTTCTATAATTTTAAAGCAAAAGTTTTTTTTCTATAAATAAATTTTTTATTCTTATTTTGAGAAACAGCTGCTATACTGTTGTTGAAAGAAACTGAACACTAGATCTTACGACATCAGAATCTATACAAAATGACCTCCCTATCATGACTTAAGGGTTCTCTGATACAGCAAACCATAAGGTTGCGTTTGTGCAGCAGTGCTCCATCTCCATTGAAAACACTTATAGGCCGGGCGCGGTGGCTCAAGCCTGTAATCCCAGCACTTTGGGAGGCCGAGGCGGGCGGATCACAAGGTCAGGAGATCGAGACCACAGTGAAACCCCGTCTCTACTAAAAATACAAAAAAATTAGCCGGGCGCGGTGGCGGGCGCCTGTAGTCCTAGCTACTCAGGAGGCTGAGGCAGGAGAATGGCGTGAACCCAGGAGGTGGAGCTTGCAGTGAGCTGAGATCGCGCCACTGCACTCCAGCCTGGGCAACAGCGTGAGACTCCGTCTCAAAAAAAAAAAAAAAAAAAAAAAAAAAAACACTTATAAAGAAAGGTGTATGTTTCAGTTCCTAAAAATACAAATAATGTAATGAGCACGTGATTTATTTATCTAATCATCTTACATCAGTAATACTTTCACATTTTCCTCATGTATGTACTCATGAACCTGTATAAATATACAGTTTCCTAAAGAAGGAAAAAGTCCTGGTTTATAGACAGTTTCAAGTGATATATTGGCACTAGCAAGCAGCAATAAGCTTTTTTGTAATTCCTTCCAGTGAGTAGAATTTTCAGACCTTAAACTAAGGATGATAATCCTCAAAAAAAAAAAAAAAAAAAAGAAAAGAAAAGCTGGAAAATAAGTGCCTAAAATGAAGATTTAAACTTGATTTTCATTAATATTTGTAGAAGTATTATTATAATTATGGCAAATAATATTGTTCAGTTGATTAATGAAGTTTATGTAATAAGATAAAAATTAACAAGTCACATAAAAGAATAAATAAATAAAAATTTAAAAATCATTAATTTTGAATAAAATGTTGTACAGGAAATGAAATACAGCTATATGTGAATGAAATAACTCACAGTTATTCAGTGATATTATCATCAATTTGACTTATAGATTCTCAATGCAGTGGACTACTTTATAGCATTTGACAGTTTAATTTAATTTTTTAAATAAAAATTGAAAGGCCCCCAAAATCTAACCCACACTGAAAATAAGAATATATCTAACTGCTATACCTTGCTTGATTTTAGGACTTTTATAAAGCAAATGAAATAAACAAAATAACTAAATGAAGAAATGAACATGTTCAACATATTGAAGTACATTAAAAATCTTTTCTTAGTACCTAAGAAAAGGGCAGACAAAAATCAGTAAATATGAGGTGACTCAAAATGTTTGTGGGAAATGTAATTAAAAGATACAATTTAAAAATATAAACGTTATTTCTCAACATGAATTTCATCAAGGTCAAGTAACTTCGATAAGTGATAACACCAGCCTTTAATCCATCCCCAAAGAACTGAGGAGTCTGAGAATGTAACTGTATTAATGCAGCCTTTTCATATCATTAACTGAAAAAAAATGAGTGGTCTTAAAGATTTTTTAAGATTAGAAAATAAAAAGAAGTCAGAAAAAGCCAAATCAGGACAGTGAGGTAGATAAAAATAAATATATAAATAAATAAACCTAGGAACACATTTAATCAATCAGATGAAAGAAAAGACTTCTACAAGAAAAACTACAAAACACTGAAAAAAAAAAAAAAAACCGAAGAGGACAAAGAAAAAGAAAATTCATGCTCATGAATTGAAATAATTAACGTACTAAAAATAATCATAGTTCATAACGTGATCCAGCATTGTCATTTTTCAAAAAATAGAAAAAACAATTCTAACATTTTCATGAAAGAACAACAACAAAAACGAGCTCAAATAAATAGCCAAATAAATTTTAATAAGAGGAACAAAGCTAAAAGAATCACACTACCTAACCTTACAATATATGACAAGGCTATAGTAACTTAAACAGGATGGGATTGGCATGAAAACAGACAATATTTATTTATATTTTCCTCAGCACTTTGTATTATTTTCTTTTTTGTCCTACCTTTACACACTTTAGATCAGACTCTTCTCGAAATGCTATTCTTGGAATTAGTCTTCTTTGATATTATATAATTATTGCCCAGGCAATAAGGGAATTTGCACCTATAAATCCGGCTCACAAAAAAATTTCCACCAATGCCTTAATTGTCCTGCACTTCTAATTTTTGGATATGATATGAGAAAGAAGTCAGTATTTTTAAAAAATTAGCTTATAAATCATTTTATTTTAATTGATATTACGTTGGTCTTCCACATTTCTGGTCTGATAACTTTTATGTAATTACAAAAGATTAAAATCTTGATGAAAGCCATTATTACAGTTCATGGTATGCTTTTACTAAATCATCAGATGTATTTAGTAGGTATTCAAGTGATTGAGTTTGCATATGTAAAAATAATGCTCTAAGTAACTTTAAGAAAAATTGGAATGTTATATAGCATATTACGCTCTAAAAAATGAAAGGTATTCAGCCAAATCATTGCTTCATTCAAATACCACTCACATTTTTGACATGGATTATAAAGAAACATAATTTAAAGGAGTCAAGTTCTTCCTATAGTAGAAAACATAATGGTTCATATGTTGAAATTGGTGGTTTTGAACATAGTTTTTTCCAAAAAGTTTACTTGAATTTAAAAAATTGGCACTACAGATAAAATGATGCAATGTAATATAATTCACTAGAAAGTAGGCTGCCAGCTCTTCCTGTACATTGTATTTTTTGTAGCTCTTTGAGAGCTTTAGAACTTTGTTTTATTCATGATTTTTTGCTCTCTTAAGCCTATAAATATTTATTTAATTTTATTTTAAAAAGCATCGTTGTTTATATCACAAGGAGAGTCGGCTCCTGAATTAAGCTTAACGTCTACACTCCATATTAGGAAGCTTTAGGATTTTTCCATTTGCTCAGATCTCACAGATTTTTCATTGTATGTTGAGACCAGGAATAGTAGTATTGTGATAAAAACAATAAGATGCAAACTTTTTCTTGGCAAATATTTAGTTTTAAATGTTAAATATTAATTAAAAGTTAAATCAATTTGTGCTTTTTTTTTGCTTCTTCATTTTCTTTTGTTTCTACTTGCACAATTTTTAAAATTGTGGTTAAATACATATGACTTAACATTTAGCATCTGAATAATTTTTAATTGTACAGTCCAATGGTATTAAGTATATCCATACTGTTTTTCAGTCATCAATGCCAGCAATCTCTAGAAATCTTTTCGTCTTGCAAAACTAAAATCATATACACATTAAATAAATAATTTTCATTCATCCCTCCCTTCGACTCCTGGTAAGAACCATTGTACTTTAAAAAATGGTTTATATTTGTAATTAGTATGAATACATAATAGTTGTACATGTTATAAGGCACATGTGATACTCTGATACAAGCAAATGTATTAATGTATAATAATCAAATCAAGATAATTGGGATATCCATAGCCTCAAACATATAATTTTTTCTTTTTTGTTAGAAGTGTTCCAATTCTGCTCTTTTGGTTATTTTGAAATACACAATAAAATATGAACTATATTTGCCCTATTGTGTCACAAAACACTGGATCATACTCCTTTTAACTATATTTTTTCTACCTGTTAATCATTCCTTGTCTGTCTCTCCCTCATCACTACCCTTCCCAGCCTCTGATAACTGTCATTCTACTTTATCTCTAGGTGTTCAATTTTTTGTTAGCTCCCACATATACATAAGAAAATGCTACATTTGTTCTTTTCTGTTTATGGTTGAGGGAGTATGAGGGAGCACACACCCATGAGTCAATGATTTCCCACTGTGTCCCTCCCACAACATGTGGGAATCATGGGAGCTACAATTAAAGATGAGATTTGTGTGGGGTCAAACCATATCATTCCACCTCTGGCCCCTCACAAATCTCATGTCCTCACATTTCAAAATCGGTCATGCCTTCCCAACAGTCTCCCAAAGTCTCAACTCATTTCAGCATTAACTCAAAGTCCATAGTCCATAGTCCATAGACCAAAGTCTCACCTTGGACAAGGCAAGTCCCTTCTACCTATGCACCTGTATAATCAAAAACAAGTTAGTTACTTTCTAGAGGCAATGGGGGTACAGACATTGGGTAAATAAAGCCTTTCCAAATGGAAGAAATTGGCCAAAACTATAGGGCTAAGGTCTCAGGCAACTTCAAATCCAACAGGAGAGTCAAATCTTAAACTTCAAAATGATCTCCTTTGATTCCATGTCTCATATCCAGGTTATGCTGATAGAAGAGGTGGGTTCCCATAGTCTTGAACAACTCCAACCCTGTGGCTTTGCAGGTACAGCCTCCCTCCCAGCATCTTTTACAGACTGGAGTTGAGCGACTGTGGATTTTCCAGGTGCATGGTGCAAGCTGTCAGTAGATCTACCAATCTGAGGTCTGGAGGACCATGGTCCTCTTCTGACAGCTCTTCTAGGCAGTACTCCAGTGGAAAATCTGTGTGGGGACTTCAACCCCACATTTCCCTTTCACATTACCCTAGCAGATGTTCTCCATTACGTCCCCACCCTTGCAGCAAACTTCCGCCTGGACATCCAGGAATTTTCATACATCCTCTGAAATCTAGGCAGGGATTTCCAAGCCTCAATTCTTGACTTCTCTGTACTTGCAGACTCGGCACCATGTGGAATCTGCCAAGGCTTTGGACTTGCAACTTCTGAAGCCATGGTCCCAACTGTCCCTTGACCCCTTTTAGACATGGCTAGAGTGACTGAGACACAGGGCATCAAGTCCCTAGGCTGCTCACAGCAGAGTGGTCCTGGGCCCAGCCCCTGAAACCATTTTTTCCTGCTAGGCCTCTGGGCCTGAGATGGTAGTGGCTGCCACAGAGGTCTCTGACATGCCCTGGAGACATTTTTCCCATCTGGCAATTAACATTTGACTTGTCATTACTTATGCAAATTTCTGCAGCCAGCTTGAATTTCTGCTCAGAATATGGGTTTTTCTTTTCTATTACAGCAGCAGGCTGCAAATTTTCTGAACTTTTATGCTCTGTTTCCTTTAGAACTGAATGCTTTTAATAGCACCCAAGTCACTTCTTGAATGCTTTGCTGCTTAGAAATTTCTTCTGTCAGATACCTTAAATCATTTTCCTCAAGTTCAAAGTTTCACAAATCTCTAGGACATGAGCAAAATGCCACCACTCTCTTTAATAAAACATAGCAAGAGTCATCTCTACTCCAGTTCCCAACAAATTCCTCATCTCCATCTGAGACCACCACAGCTTGGATTTAATTATCAGCATTTTGGTCAAAACCATTCAATAAGTCCCTAGGAAGTTCTAAACTTCCTCACATTTTCCAGCCTTTTTCTGAGTCATTCCCACTGTTCCAGCCTGTTACCCAGTTTCAAAGTTGGTTCCACATTTTCAGATATCTTTACAGTAGCACCCCTCTCTACTGTATATATATATTATATATAATACCAGTTTATGCATTAGTTCATTTTCATGCTGCTGATAAAGTCATACTAAAGACTTGGTAATTTATAAAGGAAAGAAGTTTAATTGACTCATAGTTCCACGTGGCCGGGAGGCCTCACAATCATGGTGGAAGGCAAAATATGCGTCTTACATGGAAGCAGACAAGAGAGAGAATGAGAACCAAGTGGAAGGGATTTTCCCTTATAAAACCATCAGATCTTGCAAGACTTACTCCCTACCATGAGAACAGTATGAAGGAAATAGACCTGATGATTGAATTATCTTCCAACGTGTCCCTCCCACAACACATGAGAATTATGGGAGCTACAATTAAAGAAGAGATTTGAGTGGGGACACAGCCAAATCATATAAAATAGTATATCTATATCTATATCTATACCTATATCTATACCTATATATAGGTATAGATATACTCTATATAGCTATATATAGATATAGATATGCACACACTTAGAATATTTTATAGTTCATAATAGCCACACAATGAATGTTACTTAAATATATAATTCATTAAGGCAGAGATTTATTAATGCATAGTTTCTATAATCATCACCCTTTATCCGTCTTACATAAAACTCTAGTACCTTAATATTCTTGTTGACAAATGAAGCTCTTATGTCTTTTTTCTGTTGTTTGTGCTTGGTCAATATTAGATGAAAAATGTCTTATATCGTTCTTCAGTATAGTGATATCAAAAGTTTGGCATCTGACTAGATCAAAACATTTTGTGCTATAAAATATATTTGATGAATACCCTAATATTTTTCTAGTATGCATTTGAATCAAAAGCCTTTAAAATATATAAAAATTGATTTAAAATGATATTCCACTTGATCAATTAAAAGTGGCACTTTGAAATTTCATTTGGATAAAATATTTTATGTGATCACATCAAGATAAGTGAATTAAACATGTACTCAGCGTCTGCAAAGTTTCTATTTTTAATTTTACTTAGTAAGTGGAAAGGAATACATAAAATGAGCAGGTTATATATTTATGTTACTCTGTATATTTTCAGAGAGCAATAAAATAGGTAAATCTGATTTAAGCTATTATTACTGTAACACCATGGAATTATACATATCTTTTGATTATTATACAGTAAGCAAAAAACATGGATTTTATAAATATTTCAAAAAACTCTCATCATGTCACATTTATTTTAGAAGTCAAGCATGCCTCTGTGAAAAGGAAACAATATAATTTAGTCACAAGCTGAATTGCATACTGGTTAAAAGGACTCTCAGATCATCCCTGCTAGTTTGAATCCACCTAAAGAAAGACAGCCTAACATCATGCCGTAGTGTTTTGACAGGGATGCTGTAATGTAGAAGATGTTTTTCAAAGCCCTTTCAACAATGTAAAATGCAATATTTTATTATAATCAGTGTGACAGGTATCGCTGACACATTGTACCTGAGAATCTCTCTTTCCTGAATTTTAATTCTTATAATGAGCTAGGGAATAGGGTTATAATATAACTGGGTGAGTGAAATAAAATTGTAGAAACATATAAAATATTCCTATATTGTTTAATGGATACAGATATGTTTTAATTATAAAGAAAAATATTACATTTACAATAGTTCCTCAGTATCCACTAGGGATTGGTTCCAGACCCGTGTGGGTATCAAAATCCACAGATGCTCAAGTCTTTTGAGCATCTAAAATGGAATAATACTTGCATATGACCTACAAATATTCTCTCCCATACTTAAACCATTTCTAGATTATTTAAATACCTAAACAATCTAAATGCCATGTAAATAGATGTTATCCTGTATTGTTTTTAAAATTGCATTCTATTTTCTTGTATTTTTTATTATCTTTTTTTTTTTAATACTTTTAATCCACAGTTGCTGGTTGGTTGAGTCCATGGATGTGGAACCCAGAAAAATGCAGGGCCAACTGTATATATGCTACAATTGTTTACTTAATCCATTCAATAATTGTATTCTTCAGAGATCAGGTTATGAAAATTATTTACCTGGGCAGCAGCAT
The DNA here is from genome assembly GCF_043159975.1 of Macaca nemestrina. Taxonomy (NCBI): domain Eukaryota; kingdom Metazoa; phylum Chordata; class Mammalia; order Primates; family Cercopithecidae; genus Macaca; species Macaca nemestrina. Next base: position 128,212,235 of record NC_092125.1, read on the forward strand.
GGGAATTAATGTGTTTTAGCCATTATCTTTCACACTTGTATGTCTTCAGGAGAAATTATCTGATAAATCTAGCTTGAGTGTTATATCCACTACTTGAATAGAAGAGGGCAGGACACCTAGTTTATAGAATCACAAATGTTACATACAATAAATAAGAGATAATTTCCACAAAGTTAGTTAGGGTTATTTTAGAGAGGGCAAATGGATTCTGTATAAGAAAACAAGCACACAAATGACAACAAATAATCACTAAAACTTCTCAACTTGACTATAAATTCAAAAACCACAAATAAAATATATGACTGATATATAACTATCCAAAATAAACATAAATATAGAGAACCCCACCACCATAATTGACAGACAAAATATTAATACTTTAATAATATTCAAGGGCTTTTTGCATCTAATTAACCAGTCTCTTGAATATCTTCCAGTCCAATTTCATTGCCAATCTACGAAGAATTACTAAAAATGTTAATCTTGGAGTAATTTTAGAAATAGAGATAATTGTTAAGGTATAGGAAAGTCAAATAAACATGGCCAGCTCAAAAAAGTATTAATTGAGTTTTTTATTACTCCATAGTCACTAAGGCTAATGTCCCTGAAATAAGCATCAATCGTCCGTTTGGTTGGTTGAAATTTCCGTTTCTCAGACATTGGCAAATTCTTAACTATTAATATTTCTAGCAATGAGTATCATCATAAGTTTATACATTGTATTTTGGTTATTTCAATGGGAGAGTGGGAAGGGACAAATCAGGGATTGTTAGTTATTATAAAAATCTTTTCAAAAGTACTTTAGCCGGGCGCGGTGGCTCACGCCTGTAATCCCAGCACTTTGGGAGGCCGAGGCGGGCGGATCACAAGGTCAGGAGATCGAGACCACGGTGAAACCCCGTCTCTACTAAAAATACAAAAAAAAAATTAGCCGGGCGCGGTGGCGGGCGCCTGTAGTCCCAGCTACTCAGGAGGCTGAGGCAGGAGAATGGCGTAAACCCAGGAGGCGGAGCTTGCGGTGAGCCGAGATCGCGCCACTGCACTCCAGCCTGGGCGACAGAGCGAGACTCCGTCTCAAAAAAAAAAAAAAACCAAAAAACAAAACAAAAGTACTTTAGATCTATTTTATCAAACACTGGATCCCTGTAATCTTTCATATTATCAGTTTTTAAATATTTTTTCCTTTAGTTATCTTTACATTTTATTGACTATTTTCATTTCAGATTTAGTAATCATTATTGTAAAAAGTTAAGCAATACAGATTGTATGCAACAGAAAAAATAACTTTCTTTTTACCTCCTTTAATAACATTCCTTAGCTTTAGGTATATTTATTATATATATTATGTATTATACTTTTTCATAATATCTCCACTTAAACTCCCAAATATCCATATATATGTGTATGCTTGTGTCCTTCTGTGTGAGTGCATAGAGAGAGAGGGTAGAAAGGGAGGAGGAAACAGAGAAAAAGGAGGAGATTTTTTTCTTTATAGGTAGGGAATTCTATAACGTTAGTTTGCAACATTTTAATTCAATACATCTTGAACCATGTTCTGAGCTAATATGCAGAGCTAACTAATTGTTAGTAACTGCTTAATGCATAAAAATAAGACTACATTATATGTTTCTTTTCCTTATGATATCTTATGGTATACATAAGGTTAACAATTTTTGTACTATTTTGTTCTGCAAAAACAAATATTGCTATGATAAACATTTTACCAAGAAATCTCTACATGCTATTGCTTTTATTTTGGTAGGGAAAAGGTTTTAAAGTATAATTGCATACTCAGTGGATAGAAACTTTTAAATTTTGGTTAAAATTAACAGACAAATTTTGTAAAATTTAAAAAATTGTCTATCTTACCAGAAATAAAGAGTGTAACCATTTCTCCATATCTTTGCAGTCACTATATTTCATCAGCATTTTTTTGCCCATCTAATTTCTGAATAATTGTATTTTATTATAATATGGTCTTAGACAGCATTGCATATCATGCTTGTTAAATCTGCTAAAAGATAAAAATGTAAAATGTAACAATGTAAAACATAAACCCTCATTTTCCAATACACTAAGCCAATAATTAATATCATTAAAATTGTCTTTTAGGTTAGAATTCAAGGATAGATTTTACTTTCCAGAACTCATTTTAAAAATCAACACCAATTATGTAAGTACTAAAACAGTTTTTTCCTTGACTGTCAGTGCAAGGTTTTTTCAGCTGTAGAATGGGTTAAGAGATTTCCTGTATCTTGTGGAGACCAGGAACAAGATTTAAAGAGAGGAACACTTGGGGGACATAAAAGAAAGTCCAGATAGGTAGTAGAAGCATAACAGGTGTATTCTACATGTACACAGATGTGCCAACAGACAAATAAGGTGAATCATGAAAGCATAACAGAAGACCCTGAAAGCTTATCAAACAGAAACCATCTAAAACTTCTTTCCAGATATCCTTTGTAACATCAAGAAACATATATATATATATATATATATATATATATATATATAGAGAGAGAGAGAGAGAGAGAGAGAGAGAGAGAGAGAGAGAGAGAGATTAAAGCATGATCGTTGGTGTAGGTGTATATGGCAAAAGAATGAAAGCTCAGCTAGTGCAATTGTGGATTCTGGAGCAGAACTCCAGAACTCAAAAAGACTTCAAAAAACAAGAGACACTCACCTAAGGCAATTTATAATTTTAGACAGAAATGAAGACAGGAAAGCTTCTACTGAAATCAGAGTACAATTTTATACCTTGGTCATTAATAATAAGGGGAAATTCAATTTCTGGAATGGGATTCAAAGACAGGAATCCGTTTTGTGCCAACTGAAGAATTATGTTCTGCGTTAAATATAGAATGAGTGTGCCTTATGTTTAGCAAAGTGTACTCCCCAGGAGCACACTTAAAATAATTTAAAATAGAGTAAGTAGCAAGAAATTAACTTAAATGAGTTATTCACATAGTGCCATCTGCTGAACAATTCCAACAATGAGAAATCCAGGTAAGAAGAAAACTTATATGATCTGTTGACTTTTCTAACATAGGACAGTTTGTGATGTATTCGTTAGAAAGTAAAAAAAATATTTAGGAATATGTCTGTGCTATATAAATAAGAGTCTCAAATCTGTTTTGGTGAAAAGTATTATTTTGATTTTTTTTAAATCACATTTGGGAATCTATTATTTTGAATAAACTAAAACTGCATTATTCTCCTATAATATTGTTTTCTTCACTAACCACACCAAAACAATCACCTGAAATTATTATTTCCAGTCTTCAATTTCATTAGCTTTTCTATGTGTACCTAAAATAGTCATATAAATTCCACAAGATTATTGTGTTGTAAACAAAAGAATACATATAATTCCAATAAGGTATATAATTAACGCTTAATTGGAGAGAAAAGTTAGGCAAATGTAAAATGTCAGCTAAATAATAACTTAGAGATTAAGAGGAAAAATATAAATGCTAACTGAAATTAAAGTGGAAGTGTTTAAAACAATCAGAGAGCTTTAAATCTCTGTCACATATGCATACTCCAAGAAAACTGATGAAAACCCTGAGTTAATATTGGATAGTAAAATAATGCATGAACCCTAATAGACATGTACAGAACTCTCCACCCCAAATCAACAGAATATATACATTCTTCTCAGCACCACATCACACTTACTCCAAAATTGACCACATAGTTGGAAGTAAAGCACTCCTCAGCAAGTGTAAAAGAATAGAAATCACAACAAACTGTCTCTCAGACCACAGTGCAATCAAAGTAGAACTCAGGATTAAGAAAGTCACTCAAAACCGCTCAACTACATGGAAACTGAACGACCTGCTCCTGAATGACTACTGGTTACATAACAAAATGAAGGCAGAAATAAAGATGTTCTTTGAAACCAATGGGAACAAGAACACAACATTCCGGAATCTCTGGGACACATTTAAAGCAGTCTGTAGAGGGAATTTTATATCACTAAATGCCCACAAGAGAAAGCAGGAAAGATCAACACACTAACATCACAATTAAAAGACCTAGAGAAGCAAGAGCAAACACATTCAAAAGCTAGCAGAAGGCAAGAAATAACTAAGATCAGAGCAGAACTGAAGGAGATAGAGACACCAAAAAACACTTCAAAAAAATCAATGAATCCAGGAGCTGGTTTTTTGAAAAGATCAACAAAATTGGTAGACCGCTAGCAAGACTAATAAAGAAGAAAAGAGAAGAATCAAATAGACCAAATAGAAGCAATAAAAAATGATAAAGGGGATATCACCACAGATCCCCCAGAAACACAAACCATCATCAGAGAATACTATAAATATCTCTATGCAAATAAACTAGAAAATCTAGAAGAAATGGATAAATTCCTGGACACATACACCCTCTCAAGACTAAACCAGGAATAAGTTGAATCCCTGAATAGACCAATAACAGACTCTAAAATTGAGACAATAATTAATAGCCTACCAACAAAAAAAGTCCAGGACCAGACAGATTCACAGCTGAATTCTACAAGAGGTACAAAGAGGAGCTGATATCTTTCCTTCTGAAACTATTCCAAACAATATAAAAAGAGGGAATCCTCCCTAACTCATTTTATGAGGCCAGCATCATCCTGATACCAAAACCTAGGAGAGACACAGCAAAAAGAAAAAGAGAATTTTAGACCAATATCCCTGATGAACATCGATGCAAAAATCCTCAGTAAAATACTGGCAAATGGAATCCAGCAGCACGTTGAAAAGCTTATCCACCATGATCAAGTTGGCTTCATGCCTGGGATGCAAGGCTGGTTTAACATATGCAAATCAATAAACGTAATCCATCATATAAACAGAACCAAAGACAAAAACCATATGATTATCTCAATAGATGCAGAAAAGGCCTTTGACAAAATTCAAGAGCACTTCATGCTAAAATCTCTCAATAAACTAGGTATTGATGGGACATACCTCAAAATAATAGGAACTATTTATGACAAACCCACAGCTAATATCATACTGAATGAGCAAAAACTCGAAGCATTCCCTTTGAAAACTGGCACAAGACATGAATGCCCTCTCTCACCACTCCTATTCAACACAGTGTTGGAAGTTCTGGCCAGGGCAATCAGGCAGGAGAAAGAAATTTACCTTTTACGGTATTCAATTAGGAAAAGAGGAAGTCAAATTGTCCCTGTTTGCAGATGACACAAATGTGTGTTTAGAAAACTCCATTATCTCAGCCCAAAATCTCCTTAAGCTGATAAGCAACTTCAGCAAAGTCTCAGGATACAAAATCAATGCGCAAAAATCACAAGCATTCCTCTACACCAATAACAGACAAACAGAGAGCCAAATCATGAGTGAACTCCCATTCACAATTGCTTCAAAAAGAATAAAATACCTAGGAATCCAACTTACAAGGGATGTGAAGGACCTCTTCAAGGAGAACTATAAACCACAGCTCAACAAAATAAAAGAGTACACAAACAAAAGGAAGAACATTCCATGCTCATGGATAGGAAGAATCAATATTGTGAAAATGGCTATACTGTCCAAGGAAATTTAAAGACTGAATGTCATCCCCATTGAACCACCAATGACTTTCTTCACAGAATTGGAAAAAAACTACTTTAAACTTCTTATGGAACCAAAAAAGAGCCTGCATTGCCAAGACAATCCTAAGCCAAAAGAACAAACCTGGAAGCATCACACTACCTGACTTCAAACTATATTACAAGGCTACAGTAACCAAAACAGCATGGTACTGGGACCAAAACAGATATATAGATCAACGGAACAGAACAGAGCCCTCAGAAACAATACCACACATCTACAACCATCTGATCTTTGACAAACCTGACAAAAACAAGAAATGGGGAAAGGATTCCCTATTTAATAAATGGTGCTGGGACAACTGGCTAGCCATATGTAGAAAGCTGAAACTGGATCCCTTCCTTACATCTGATACAAAAATTAATTCAAGATAGATTAAAGACTTAAATGTTAGACCTAAAACCATAAAAATTCTAGAAGAAAACCTAGGCAATACCTCAGGACATAGACATGGGAAAGGACTTCATGACTAAAACACCAAAAGTAATGGCAACAAAAACCAAAATTGACAAATGGGATCTAATTAAACTAAAGAGCTTCTGCACAGCAAAAGAAACTACCATCAGAGTGAACAGCCGACCTACAGAATGGGAGAAAATTTGTACAATCTACCCATCTGACAAAGGGCTAATATCTAGAATCTACAAAGAACTTAAACAATTTTACAAGATAAAAATCAAACAACCCAATCAAAAAGTGGGCAAAGGATATGAACAGACACTTCTCAAAAGAAGGCATCTATGCAGCCAACAGACACATGAAAAAATGCTCATCACCGGCCATCAGAGAAATGCAAATCAAAACCACAATGAGATACCATCTCACACCACTTAGAATGGCGATCATTAAAAAATCAGGAAACAGCAGGTGCTGAAGAGAATGTGGAGAAATAGGAAAACTTTTACACTGTTGGTGGGACTGTAAACTAGTTCAACCATTGTGGAAGACAGTGTGGCAATTCCCCAAGGATCTAGAACTAGAAATACCATTTGACTTAGCCATCCCATTACTGGGTATATACCCAAAGGATTATAAATCATACTGCTATAAAGACACATACACAAGTATGTTTATTGTGGCACTATTCACAATAACCAAGAGTTGGAACCAACTCAAATTTCCATCAACGATAGACTGGATTAAGAAAATGTGGCATATACACACCATGGAATACTATGCAGCCATAAAAAAAGATGGGTGCATGTTCTTTGTAGGGACATGGATGAAGCTGGAAACCATTATTCTGAGCAAACTATCTCAAGGACAGAAAACCAAACACTGCATGTTCTCACTCATAGGTAGGAATTGAACAATGAGTACACTTGGACACAGGGTGGGGAACATAACACACTGGGGCCTGTCATGAGGTAGGGGGAGGGAGAAGGGATAACATTAGGGGTACACCTAATTTAATGATGAGTTAATGGGTACAGCACACCAACATTGCACGTATATACATATGTAACAAACCTGCACGTTGTGAACATGTACCCTAGAACTTAAAATATAATTTAAAAAATTAAAAGATTTACATTTTAAGACAAAACAAAACAAAAATTCGTGAACCTGAAAAGACTCCAGTTCATCCCACTGTAAATGTCTGAAACATATTTAACAGACACTACTCTTCACTGATTAACTGACGTTGGATGTATAGACAGAAGATGAGATACCTTTGAAATAAATGTGTCTGCCCCATTTATTTTTGGATACATTTAATGCATAAAATTCTACAAATATGTCTTAATTTGATATCAGCTTTTCTTTATTGTTTAATTACATGTATTTTAGGAAGATGAAACACTATAGCAGTTATTTCTCTCTTAAGTAAATTAAACGATATGAATTTGAAGTAAGAAGCATATAAATGTGAAATTTGTAAAGTGTAGCTATCTCAAAAGGTATGATGAATACTGCAAATATAAAGCTGAAAGAGTGCATTTTAGGAAATTAAATAGATTCCACATCCGTTTTCTACATGGGCATTAAAGCCCATCTCAACATTCTTTAAGTCAATATTTTAAAAATGAGATTCAGGGAGGAGGAAAGGAAACTTAGTGTAATTGTGAGTAACTACATTTTCTAGAAATAGAGCTCTTATTCCCCATCCATTAATTCAAGGTTTTCTGACCAAGAAAGTTTAAGAACCATGGGTTTTAGGGCTCACAAGACAAAATATTACATGTATCTCGTTTTAAAACATATTAAAACCTTAAAAATGTCAAATATTGCTAAAGTGGAATGTTTTAAATGTTTAAAAATGCTCAAAATATCTCTTCATACAAATACAAAATGAATAGTTTGAAATCATTTATTATAATAGTTCATTAATGAGAGAACTAATAAGTTAGTCAACCTAGAACAAAGGAAAATTAGATGCATTAGGGATTATATATTTAATCAGAAACGGTATTTCAAGTTGGAGACAAAACTGAATGATGTCCTACCAGAAAATATAATCATAATCTCCAAATTTATTTTTTTAGCTGACAAAACATGCTGCTATGGGAAGAAGTACAAGTTACTCTGAAAATTCACAGAATGAGAGTCTTCACTTAACAGCAAACAGCAAAATAAAACAAAAATTAACTCCCCTAGATAATTAAATAGATAATTAGATAACGTTTAGATGGAAGAAAATTAAGCAACACACAGCGTGAGGGCAGAACATGCTGTATTCTTTGCATTCATTGTAAATTTTGGATAATTTATCTTACTAAAAACACCAACAATTTTGTTTATTCTTAATAAGAAGTACCCTAATTAAATGTGGTTTAATCTAAATGATATAGTTTACTAATACTTGTCACATACATTGTCTTAAAGCATATTTTATTATATTTCTAGTAAATTAAATTACTTCACATTACAAAATTGTCTTATTCAGGTAGAACTGCTTATCTATTTATATTCAATGTGTGTTATTATGAATTAGCAAATCATAGCTCATTTAATTGACTACCTGATTTTGTAAATAAAGTTTTATAGGAACACAGCCACGTATAGATTATCAATGACTGCATTGAAGCCATAACAGAAAAATTAAATAATTGCAGCAGAAATTGTATCACCCACATTCTTCAAAGATTGACTGTCAAGTCCTTTAACAAATCATTTGCTAATCCTTAAAAGAGTGGTTGAAAATTTATGTATTATAACTTTGAACTTTCACAATTAGAAAAAGTAAGCCAATACATCAATAATTCTACCAAAGCTATGAAATAATTTTTTAAGAAATCAAATAATATGTGAAACAAAAACATTTTATCAGCACTAATTAGATAATTGAAGAGGGTCTTATAAATTATTTTATCTAGAACAAACCCCCAAATTTTTATGTGTTATGCCCAATTTCCCATTCAACAATGTGAAGTTTTACTCTTGATTCACTTTTCTTACTCTATATCATGGCTGCTCTTTAAAATTAGATTATAAAGACTCAAACATATTTCTGCCACGTAGTTTTCTGAACTTCAGCAAACCATTCACATTTTAAAATTTCAATTTAATGAAATATATATTATGAAGAAGATATGTATCTAAGGAAAAACATTATTGTGATGTTTGAAAGTAAAGCATTTACACTGTGAATGGCAGATACAAGTGGTAATGCTTGTTATTTATTTCTATTGAATTGCCTCAGCAAATGTAAACACTATTACTTCTGCTATTTCTTTTAAATCTCTTCAGCTATATAAACACTTAATTACACAGATACTGCCTTATATAAAAGATTAATCTGTCTTGCTTTGGTTCCTGTGATTTTTAAAAACTGTAACATTATATTTATTTATTTTTCTTTTAATATTTACAATGTATTTTCTGCTGTGCAGACATAAGGGTGTGTTTAGATATGTATTTTTGGCATAATATCGCAACATATTTGCCTATTAATATTCACTTAATTCTTACTGTTCCTGATATTCGAAGTATTAATTATGCCTACAAGGCTGCTTTGTTATATCAATTACATCTTAATGTATATCTCCAATTCTCTGATTATAGCTTCTTAAAACTCTCAAAGTTTCAAATATTATAACCTGACAATCTAACCTCCTTCTTCAATCCACAATTTGTTTTCTTATGTCATTTTTAAAATTTATTTATTTTACTTTAATTTCTTTAGGGTACAAGTAGTTTTCTGTTACATGGATCAATTATACAGTTGTGAATTCTGACATTTTAGTGCATCTATCACCTGAGTAGAGCACATTGTACCTAATGTGCAGCTTTTTGTCCCTGGCCCCCTTCTCACCCTCCCCTTTAAGAATCTATAAAGTCCGTTATATTACTCGTCATGCTGCTGTGTACTCATAACTAGCTTCCACTTATAATGAGAACATACAGTTTTTGGACTTCTATGCCTGTGTTGCTTCACTTGGAATAATGACCTCCAGCTCCATCCAAATTGCTGTAAAAACCATTATTTTGTTCCTTTTAATGGTTGAGTATTATTTCACGGTGTACATATGCCACTTTTTCTTTACCCACTTATTAGCCAATGGGCACTTAGGTTGGTTCCATGTCTATTCACTTGTGAATTGTGCTTCTCTAAACATATGTGTGCAGGTATCTTTTTCATATGACTTCTTTTTCTTAGGGTGATACCCAGTAGTGGGATTGTTGTATTGAATGCTAGTTCTACTTTAATTCTTTAAGGAATCTCCACACTCTTTTCCATAGAGGTTGTACTTATTTATATTCCCATCAAAAGTGTATAAGTATTGCCTTTTCTCCATGTCCATGGCAAGATCTAATGTTTTTTGACTTTTTAATAATGATTATTCTTGCAGAAGTGAGGTGTGATTTTAATTTGCATTTCCCTGATTAGTGAAGTTGAACAATTTTCATATATTTGTTGACCATTCACCTTTTTTCAAGAAATGTCTATTCAAGTTTTTACGCACTTTTAATTTGAATTATTTGTTTTTTCTTGGTGATTTGTTTGCGTTTTTCATAGATTGTCGATACTAGTCATTTGTCAGATGTGTAGTTTGCAAATATTTTGTCCCATTTGGTGGCTTGTCTGTTTACTCTGTTGACTATTTCTTTTGCTGTGCAGAAACTTTTTAGTTTAATCATTAATCTCATTTATTTATTTTTGTTTCTGTTGCATTTACTTTGAGCATCTTAGTCATGAATTATTTGCTTAGGCCAATTTATAAAAGAGTTTTCTTAATGTTGTCATCTAGAATTTTTATGGTTGCACATATTAGATTCAACTCTGATCCATCTTGCATTGATGTTTGTATATGATAAGAGATAGGGATCCAGTTTCACTCTTTGACATGTGGTTTGCCAGTTTCCCAGCACTATTTATCAAGCAGAGTTCCCATTTCTCAATATATGCTTTTGTAAGCTGTGCCAAAGACCAGATGGTTGTACTTATTTGCCTTAATTTCTGTGTTCTCCATTCTGTTCCATTGGTCTATGTGCCTACTTTTATATCAGCATCATGTTGCTTTGGTAACCAGTCTTGTAATATAATTTGAAGTCTGGTAATCTAATGTATCCAGATTTGTACATTTTGCTTAAGATTGCTTTGGTTATTTGGATTCTTTTGTGGTTCCATGTGAATTTTAGGATTGTTTTTCTAATTCTCTGAAAAATGATGTTGGTATTTTTATGGAAATTGCATTGAATCTATAGATTACTTTGGGCAGCATGATCACTTTCACAATATCGATTCTTCCAATCTGTGAGCATGGAGTGTGTTTCCATTTGTTTGTGTCACCTATGATTTCTTTCAACTGTGTTTTGTTAGTCTCCTTGTAGAGATTTTTTTTTTTTACATCCTTGATTAGATATATTACCAGGTATATTATTTTATTATATTTATTTAAAGATTTTGTAAATGGGACCGAGTTTTTTATTTAATTCTCAGCTTGGTTGTTGGTGGTGTATAGCAGTGTTACTGTTTTGTGTACATTGATTTTGAAACCTGAAATTTTACTGTATTTGTTTATCAAATATAAGCGTCTGTTGAAGCAGTCTTTAGGGCTTTCTAGGTGTACGATCACCTCTGCGAACACTAATAATTTCAATTCCTCTTTTCCAATTTGAATGCTCTAGTTTTTTGTTTTTGTTTTTGTTTTTCTTTCTCTGGTCTTATTACTCTAGCTGGTACTTCCAGAATTATTCTGAATAGAAGTGATGAAAGTGGGCATCCTTTTCTTATTTCTGTTTTCAGAGGGAATGCTTTCAATTTTTTTCACATTCACTAGGATGTTAGCCATGGGTGTGCCATATATGGCTTTAATTCTTCCATGCCTAGTTTGTTGAAAGTTTTTTATTTTAAGCCGTACTGGATTTTGTCAAATGCTTTTCTGCATCTATTAAAATGATTCCATAGTTTTGGTTTTTAATTCTGCTTATGCGATGTATCACATTTATAAACTTACATACATGAAACCATCCTGGCATCCTTGAGATGGAAATAAGTTGATTATGATGAAGTGCTGTTGGATTCAGTTAGCTAATATTTAGTTATGGAAAGGATTTTTACATCTAAACTCATCAGGAAAACTGTCTGTAGTTTTATTTTGTTGTTGTTGTGTCCCTTTCTGGTTTTGTATCAGGGTAATGCTGGTTTCATAGAATGATTTAGAGAGGATTCTCTCCTTTTCAATCTTTTGGAATAGTTTCAGTAGGATTGGTATCAATCCCTTCCTTGAATGTCTGCTAGAATTTGGCTGTGAATCCATGTGGTCCTGAACTTTTCTTTAAATTATTGACAATTTTTTAATTATTAATTCAGTTCCTCTGCTTGTTATTAGGCTGTTCAAGGTTTCTATTTCTTTCTGATTTAACCTGAAAGAATTGTATATTTCCAGGAATTTGTCCATTTCCTCTAGGTTTTCTAGTTTGTGCACACAAAAACGTTCATAGGTTTTCTAGTTTGTGCACACAAAAACGTTCATAGAAGTCTCAAATAATTTTTTTGTCAAACGTAATGTCTTCAGTTATATTTCTAATTGAGTTCATTTGGGTCTTCTCTCTTCTTGACTAATCTAGCTAATGGTGTATCAATTTTTTTTTAAAAGAACCAGCTTTTTCTTTCATTGACCTTATTTTTTTTTTGTTTGAATTTCATTTACTTCTGTTCTAATCTTTGTTATTTCTTCTACCTTTAGGTTTAGTTTGTTCTAGTTTTTTTCCAATTCCTTGAGGTGTGACATTGAGTTGTCAATTTGTATTCTTTCAGATTTTTTGACGCAGGCATTTAGCACTATAAACTATCCTCTTAGCACTGTTTTTTGCTGTATTCTAGAGGTTTTATAACTTGTCTCACTATTTATTATTCAATTAGAAGAATTTTTCAATATCCTTCTTGATTTCATTGTTAACCCAGGTATCAATGAGAAGCAGATAATTTAATTTCTATGTATTTTCATAGTTTTAGGGGTTCCTTTTGGAGTTGATACCTAGTTTTATTCCTGTTTTCTGAGAAGATACTTGACATGATTTCATATTTTTTAAAATGTGTTGAGACTTGTTTTGTAGCCTATTATATGGTCTATCTTGGAGAATGTTTCATGTGCTGATGAGAAGATTCTATATTCTTCAGATCCTGGGTAGAATGTTCTGTAAATATTCATTAAGTCCACTTTTTCTAGCTCGTCATTTAAGTCCATTGTTTTTCTCGTGACTTTCTCTCTCAAAGGTCTGTCTAGTGCTGTCATTGGTGTATTGAAGTCTCCCACTATTACTATTTTGCCGCCTATCACATGAATTAGGTACAGTAGTAGTTATTTTATGAAGGTAAAAACTCCAATGTTAGGTACATATACCTTTAAGATTATAAAATCTTCTTGTTGGATTGATTTTTTTAATCATTATATAGTGATCATCTTTGTCTTTTTTACTGTTGTTGCTTTGAAGTCTGTTTTGTCTAACATAAGAGTAGCTGTTCCTCCTTGCTTTTATTTCTATTTGTATGAAATGCCCTTTTTCACAATTTTACCTTGAATTTCTATTAATCCTCTGTGTTTAGTGAGTTTCTCAAAGGCAAGAGATATTTGGATTTTGACATTTTATCCATTCCAAAATTTTGTATCTTTTAAGTGAAATGTTTAGGCCATTTGCTTTCAATGCAATTATTGAGATATGAGGCACTGTTCTGTTTTTTTGGTGATTGTTACCTAGTTTTTTTTTTTTTTTTTCTTACTGTGTTATTGTTTTATAGGCCTGTGAGTTTTATGCTTTTAAAAGGTTTTGTTTTGGTGCGTATCAGGCTTTTGTTTCAAGTCTTAGAACTCCTTTTAGCATTTCTGCTTTTTCTTCTTCTTCTTTATTTTTTCCTACATCACTGTGTCACCCAAGGTGGAGTTCAGTGGTGCTATCTTGCTTGATTCACTGTAATCTCCGCCTCCTGGGTTCAAGCGAGTCTCATGCCTCAGCCTCCTGAGTAGCTAGGATTACAGGTGCATGCCACCACGCCCGGTTAATTTTTGTATTTTTAGTAGAGATGGTTTTTCACAGCGTTGGCCAGGCTGTTCTCAAATTCCTGACCTCAAGTTATCCACCCACCTTGACCTCCCAAAGTGTTGGGATTACAGCTGTGGGCCACAGTGCCCGGCCTAGCATTTCTCATAGTGTGCTGCTTTGACAGTGACAAATTCCCTCAACATGTTTGTCTGATAATGATTTTATTTCTTCTTTTATAAAACTTAGTTTTTCAGAATACACAATTTTTGGCTAAGAGTTGTTCTGTTTAAAGAGGTTGAAAATAAGACCCCAATTCTTTCTGGCTTGTAAGATTTTTGCTAATAAATCTGTTGTAAGTCTGAGAGGTTTTCCTTTGTAGGTTATCTGATGCTTTCGTTTTACTGCTTTTAGAATTTTTGCCTTCATGTTGACTTTAGATAGCCTAATGACTGTATGCCTCGGTGAAGACCTTGTTTTATTTATTTATTTGTTTGTTTGTTTGTTTTTTGAGGTGAAGTCTCACTCTGTCACCCAGACTAATGGGAAATAATTGGATCATGGAGGTGGTTTCTAATGATTAAGCATCCGCCCCCTAATGCTTTCTTGTGGTAGAGTTCTTACAAGATCTGGTTGTTTGAAAATGTGTAGAACCTCCCCTTTCACTATCTCTTTCTCTTGCTGGCCATGTGAAAATGTGCTTGCTTCCCCTTCACCTTCTGCCATGATGGTAAGTTTCCTGAGGCCTCCCCAGAACCACCTGCACTGCCTGCAGAGTCATGTGCTAATTAAGCCTCATATCTTTGCAAATTAGCCAGTCTCAGGTCTGTCTTTATAGCAGTGTGAGAATACTCTAATGCAATGGTTTTCTCATATCCTGGTGGTAGTAACAAACAACGTGTGAAAAAGTTTACTATTCCCTATCAGATTGAAATGATTGAGATCTCCGAAAGCTTAATCTCATTCTCCTGTGGTTTGCCCACTTTTATTTATTTACTTTCCCCAGTTTGAGGATTCTGGCTTCAGGCCAGTAGGGGAAAGTGTCTCTGAGTAGGTACTGGGTGTGGCTAAAGCAGGTGTGTAAATGAAGTCCCAGCCTTGACAGAGATGGCTGGAGTAGCTGTTAGTGAATTGCGCTGAAGCCTTAGTAGGGGGAAGAGTTGGAGCTACCTCAGCTCCCCTGTCAGGTCAGCAGGAGAGTTATCGACCTCTCAGACATGTTCCTATGTCAGGACTCTTGCTGTTTAGATCAGAAAGGCACCTCTTTTCATCTAAAGTAATGTTGGTTTTCCAAAGAGAGAGGAATTGTGACTCTTTTTCATGCAAACCTGAACCTTGAAGGCACTCCTCCTGTGGGGATGCAGTCACATGGATGTGTTTCAGAAAGGCTGTCTATAATTGCATCTGTGCCAAGCTCCTATGGGAGAAGCCCCAACTGTGCCTACAGTGGTGGACAAGGTAGAAAATACTTCCTCTTTTTCAAGACCCTTTAAGCACGCAAGGGCTGTCTGACTGTTGAAACAGAGTTGAAGAGTTTCCCCGCTGAGCCCAGCACTTCAATTTTGCCTCTGCTGAAGGAAGCTTTCTACTAGTAGATGAATCTGGTGGTCAAGGCCTGCCATCTAAATTCTTTTGTCCCACGGGGTGTTCTTTTGATAGGGTGCACTCCACCTAGGAGCAGGAGTCTCTGGGAGCCACACTACTGTTAGTGTTGTTGCTTATCTGGGTCTAGCTGCCCAGTGAGGTTGCCACACTCCAGGCTGCCATTGGTGAATGTCTGCAAGGAATCCGGTGACGTGACCCATCCTCAAGTTTCCCAGCAATGGGTAGCAGCCCCAGCTCTAATGGAGTGGCAGGGGAGTGACACAGCCTCTGTGAAATACCTTGTTTATTGATAGACTTAGTGTGTTGCTTTCTTGAATGCTGATTATAGTAGTAATAAACTGATCATATGTACAGACTCAGGACCTTCCAGTTAGCCAGAGTGGAGCAGGCGGTGGTGATAGGTGAGATTGTGCAGCTGTTTTCTCTTCCTTGGTCACAGTGTAATTTTACCAGGAGATACCATAATGAAGTTTTGTGGTTGTCTTCCATCCAGGAGGTGGTGCTTGCAAAAGAACACTAGCTATGGTAGTAGCAGTGGGATTTTTGCTTGTCTTACATTACTCAGACTGGGTACTCTGGTTTCTCAGGCAATTGGGTTGGGGGTGGCGGGCGGGTGGATGTAGCTCCCAAGGGATTCTGTCCTTTGTGTTAAGCTATCAGGGTGGGTGGTGGGGAAAAGCCAGGAGGGGACTGTATAGGGTGGATTTGTACTCTGAATCTCTTTGTGCAGGGCAAGCAGCAGCACCTCTGGGTGTTGGGGGATGGGAGTTTGTCTCAGACCACTGGGTTGATGTTCCAGAGAAAAGCGTTGCTGCCTCTGCTGCACAGAAGAGTTTGTGCAGGGAGTGAGGAGTAGTAGGCCGTGGTAAGTCCCACAGTTATAATGCACTTGGGGAAGGAGATCCACTCCTACAGTTTTCCACTGTCAGCAGCAAGCTGAGTTCCATTCAGCCTATAATCAGAACTTGCTACTACTGCTGGGAGTCACAAGCTTTCCCTGCAAGATTCGGACCACAACTTTCGCATCACACCCCCCTCCCTGTCTGCTGTAAAGCTGGGCCACCTGCTCTTGTACTCAAGGTGCCTGAACCCACAGTTCCTGCACTCATGCCTTCTGCACTTGCAGCCCACTTTTCACTCTCCTCAACCCTGGCCTGGTCAAGTGAGTTCTTCCCCACCCAAGGTTATATCATGAACTCCATTGTGAGATTCTTTCAACCTATGACACCAACTGAATTTTTTGCTGTCCTCTGCAAGATCCCCATGACAGAAACAGTAAGGAATGGTTGTCCTTGGTCATTTGGGATTTGAGAGTGCATGCAAGGTTCTTTCCACCGTTGCTCCTACTTTTATATCACGCTACCCTCTGCAAGTCCGTTCCTGAACTGGGTGGGGTTAGGGCCTTCTCCCATGTTCTGGACTTTCAGGGTCCTTGATCAGCGTATGTATCCCAGAAGGAAACTCTTTTTTTTCTTATACTCCTGGGACTTGCAGCCCTTCTTGTGACTCACAGTGTAGGCTACAACCACCTCCTTCCTTTAAAGGGTCCGTAGATTTCTTTGGTGTTACTGTGCAGTTCCTGTGTCCCTTCTTGAAAAAAAGTTCAGAATGTGAATCTCTACACAGTATTTATCCCTTTCAAGTGAGAGAGGTATGCTAGCAATGCCTCTAATCCACCACCTTAGAGGAAATACAGACCCCAATATGTGGGTTTAACTTGGGGAACATTCTAAATAAGAAGCAGAATCTGAAAAGGCTCAGAAACAAAGAGTTTGACAGATACAGAGGCATGTGAGTGCAATGTGGCTGAATTGAAAAAGCTGGTGTGGCTTCAACTGATGCTGGACAGGAGCTATAAGTCAGAGTATGTCACATTTCAAATGTTACATTAAGATTTAATATTTTCTGCACTCCAGCCTGGGTAACAGGCTGTCAGTTATCTGATCCAAGTAATATATTAGTAACCAATTTCTTTTCATGTGAGTGTAGCAAAGACCTTGTTTATATTATGTCATGTATAGGCCTTGAAATTATTACTTTTTTTTTTTTTTTCCCCGACATGGAGTCTCACTCTGTTGCCCAGACTGGAGTGGCTGGAGTGCAGTGGTGCAATCTCAGCTTACTGCAAACTCCGCCTCCAGGGTTCAAGCAATCCTCCTGCCTCAGCCCCCCGAGTAGCTGGGATTCCAGGCACGCACCACCACTCCCAGCTAAATTCTGTATTTTCAATAAAGACACGGTTTCACCATGTTGGTCAGGCTGGTCACAAACTCCTGACCTTGTGATCCACCCACCTCAGCTTCCCAAAGTGCTGGGATTACAGGGGTAAGCCACTGTACCAGGCCAAAATTATTACTCTTATAAGAATACTTTCATAAATCTCATTTCCTCAGGCTTACTGGCGGTTAAATAAGGGTCTTACAAAAGAACAATAAATGTACTTTAGAGTTATTGTAGTATTCACAATTGTGGCAAAGGTAATATTAATCTGATAAAATGTTAAAAGAATTGAAAACATGTAAACCATTGGGAGCAGTACTTATAAGCATCCAGTGGATGTTAGCTATTAGTAGTAGTTGTATTCTAAATACATTATTTCTATTCCTTCTAATACTCTATTACTGGATTTCTACAACAATTTTTGTCTTCAGCAACCACCAAGAAAGAAACAACCGTTTTGTTATCCTGTTGATAAGGTACAGAGAGAGAAAGAATGGTCACCTGAGAAGTAAGGTGTCAGTCTTAGCATATTTAGAGATAAATCAAAATTTTATTATTAGAATCAATATTATTCTCCGTACGTTTTTTGAAAACTAAAAGGAAACTATGTGAAAGTACAAAGGCATACATGGGAAGTGGCTAATGGTAGGTGGAGTGACTCCAACTGATTCCACCTTTAGAGCTATAGCCTTGCTTTTTCCTTCTTAATAATACTCCTTAAACGGAGCTTATGAGGCGCACAGCAGGTGGCAACTCTGTCTGCCTAATGCTTCCCAAGGGTTCAGTTGAGTTTAATTAGTGCCTTTGAGTGGTAATGGTACTTTGCATGGAAAAAAAAAAAAAGTTGCTAAATCAATCCCTAATAATTTTTAAAGTTACCACCTTTTCAAACTATGGAAAGGAAACCCAGACTAGTAATTCAGAATAATGGTTTTTTTCAAAGAGATTGTTTGAAAAAGAAAGTATTCTTGTGTGTAAAGAGTCACATTACTGCCCACTATAAGTTTTATTTACATATTTCTTTCTACACATATTGACTAAGCATCTGACAAAAATGACTTCTTACCTCTCATCATCTCAAAGAGCTTATAAACAATGAAAAGAGTAGCATTTATATATAAATGGTTACAAAATAAAACACATTATGTTGCACTCAAATAACAATTATAAAACCAACATATGTAGTAATAATTCAAATATAAAAATTAAAATATCACTGTCTGTTATAGTAGTTATAATAAAAATAATTATAGATACATAAATACAAGTAGAAATAATTAATGTAAGTTATTATTTTATGTGTTTTTTAATGGTCAAAGACATGTCTTTGATATCTTTGATCACTTAAAACACATTTAGAGTCATCATTTAAGTTCATTTAACAAATTTAAGTTTACTTAAAGACATCTCCTTATTCATTTACGTTTCATTTATTGTTGTTCATTATACTTTCTTGATGGCTTTGAGCATTTGGGTAAGGTTTATTCTACTACAAATGCATTTGCTTTTATTGTTGCATAACAAAATTAGTGGTTTTGAACAGCACGCATCTGTTATACTGCAGTTTTTGTGGGTCAAGAGTCCATGCGTGAGTTACTTTGGTCCTCTTCTTTGGTCTCCCCAGGTTGAAATGAAGGTGGCAATTATTTCTTTCTGAAGCTTAGAGTTCTCTTCCCTGCTCATGTGGTTGTTGACTCCATTTTCTTGCTGGCTGATAGCTGAGGCCTACTCTTAAGTCTGAGAGGTTGCTCCCAGTTCTTTACTATATGTCACTCTCACAGGCTTTCTCAGAACATGGCCCCTTCCTTCTTCAAGGTCAACAGAGAAATCTCTTTCCAGCCACCTAAGAAATTATCAATGTAATGACTACCCTAATACTTTTGCCAAATTCAATTGATTTGATATGGACATATGCTTAGCTATTACGTAGAGGAAGGGAATTATGTAAGGACATCACTCTTTGGATGTAATCTTGACTTCTGCTTACTGTGGTGGATGACATAATAATGTATTTTATCTCTCTTTTCTTTATAAGGATTCTGGTTTTGGTTTGTAAAAATCTCAGAAAGTAAAGATTGTAAAGTTTTGTAATTTACTTTCACTTTTAATCTAGCATTTGCTTTATTATTTATTATTATTTTTGACCTCCAAATGCTTTCATTATTAAACATCCTAATAGGTTTTATAGGTTTTGTGTTTGGTATGATGTTCAGAAAGCTTCATTTGCCACCAATGGATTATAGTCATCTGATACCTTACCTATAAACATAGTTTCCAGTATTATTGTTTCTTGATGTACTTGTATAAGATACAAATATATTGTTATCTAACATCCTATTGCTCTGAGATATGGAAAAAATTTCCAAATAGGATGTGTGCACACATGGACAAAAAAACTAAATAGATAACAAAATTTTACATTTAACCCATAATAATCATATTAAATGTAAATTGTTGAAGCCGTGAATAATAAAAGCAGAGATTACCAGGTTTGACTTTTTTTTTTTAAAGCAAGAACGAACTATATACTGTCATCAAGGAATCCACGTTTCATATAAGGCCAATTTTTATATAAGCTTAAATATACAAGGAATGAAAAAGATATATCATGCTAACACTAAACAAAACAAAATGAAATAACTATATTAATTTTTAGAAAACAAATAGATAAAGAAAATAATATTACCAGAGATAAAGAAGTTCATTTCATAATGAGTAAGGGGTCAACTCACCTACAGGACAAAGCAATAGTATATGTTTATGTGTGTAATAACAGATTTTTAAAATACTTGAAATTAAGATTAAAAGAGAAATGAATAAATGTATAGTTCTAGTAAGATTTCAACATTCCTTCCTTAATAATGCATACAAGTAGAAATTCAACAAGACTATTGAAGATTTGACAAACACTAATAATTACCTTGACCTAATTGATATGCCTAGAAAATTTTACCCAACCAGACAAATCAATAGACACATTTTTTTCCACTGCACATAAAATATTTGCTAAAATAGACTGTATTCTATACAACAGAACAAATATTAATAATTTTAATGGGTTTAAATCACACATAGAATGTGTTCTGGTGATAAAATAATTACATATTTCAAAAAATACAAACAGATACTCAAAATCCTCAAATATTTGAAAGCTGAAAAAACACACAGACGATTGATTTCAAGTATAACCAGCATAAACCTTTCTCCAGTGAAACTTGTAAGAGCTGTAAAAAAAGGAACCACCATTTGAAGTCTCTAGAAATGATCTTAGGGTAAACAGCAAGTGAATCTATACTCCAGAACATCTATGCCAATTCAGCAAGAGAGGCAAGAGTCTGGTATTTGAACCAAGGGTTTCTCTTTCACCCCTTGTAGCGCGGAGAGAAAGGGACTCTATTTCAGTCAGCTGCAGCAGTAACACAGTTAACACAGACAGAGGAATTTCTTCCAAGGAAGAGCAGAATGTGTTTCTCATCATGCCTACTGCGACATGTTGCTGAGGCTACTTCCCCATAAGAGTAGTTAAGAGATGAAGGATACCTTTTCTTGTCCAATTTCCACTTGCATAACGCAGGTATTTCTTTGAGTGTAGTGCGCGGACAATACTGGGGCCCTGATCATTTTGCCGTTTTCACACTAGGAGAGGCAACTGAGATGACCCCAGGATCCTGACTTCTGTCCATTAATTTATTTACTCCGATAGTAGCAGTGTCACTCAGAAAAAAAGTTTTCCATTGTCTCCGCCTCCACCTACAAAGCCATGGCTCAGAAATTTTGCCTGGGGAAGAAACAGACCATAAAACAGAGTATTTATAACATCCTCCCAATAAACTGATCTCAGTGGAAACAGAATGAGGAAATGAAGATTTTGGTGATCGGCAATTAGAAAGAGATTTAAGATATGAGATAAACTATAAGCACCCAGTTTTCTGGAAGAAAAAAAGAAAGAAAACAGGGAATAATACAGCTAGGAAGAGTCCTCCTAGAGTCAGAACGAAAAGAAAACATTGATCTCAGAAATTATACTTTCAAAGAAGCCAGAATGTAAATGGAGTAGTGTGTAGAGGAATTTACTCATGAGGGTATTGCTGAAAATAATAGAGCAATGAGTTGTAATTTGTGAAGTATCATAACTAAGTGTGGTGAGGGAAAGAAGTTAGCCCTACCCAGACAACTGTCATTTCAGGATGACTCTGGGATGCTTCCCTTCTCAGAGGAAAAACATCAGGGTCTGAACATTGTAGATGGAAAAGTAGACTTTACTAGAATAATTCAGTTAGTAAGTATAAATATAAACAAGCAAAACAACAAGTCCCAAAGGGGTGGGTCAGCCCTGTGTTGCTACCATATATTATCTAAAATGGTTTTCAACAAAACGTTATCAGGCTTGAAAAGAAACTGGAGGGTGTGCAGGTGCATGGCATCTTGAACAAAGAACTGGACAAAACACACAAACAAAGGAAGGAATTAAGGGTTTTATTGAAAATTAAATACATGCCACAGTGTGGGAGCAGGCTTGATCACAGGGGCTCAAAGGCCCTGTTACAGAAGTTTTGAAACTTTACCCCCTAGCAGATTCCATTAGTTACTTGGGGTAGGCTGTATGTGAATGGAGAGGATGAAGTAAAGCTACAAAGTCATTTGCCGCCTATGCCCTGTGGAGAGGATATTTCCTGTCAGAGCTGAAGTGTAAATTGGCCTTATGTTCCCTGCCTCCAAATCCCATTTTCCTGCCTTACCAGGGAAACAAACTTAAAAACAAAAAACAAAACACAAAACAAAAAAACACAGGTAACATAAACAGCCTTAGAAAAACAGTATGTCAGATGTAAATATATATAAATTATATTTTATACACATGAACATTCTAAAGTAGTTATAATAAACAAAAGAAATGCAAAATGATCTACATAGACGCATCACAATAAAAATGCTAAAAGTCAAAGACACACTACAAGTAAACAATCCAAAAATAAAATTTAAAAATAAATTCCATTTTTAATAGCACCAAGAAGGTTAAAAAACTTATATGGACAAACTTAACAAAAGAAGTGCAGTACATACTCTTAAACCACAAAATGTTTTTCAGAGAAATTAAAAGAAAATCTAAGTAATTGGGAAAATCATACTGTGTGCATGCACTGGACAATTTAACCTGTTAAAATGTCAATACTCTTTAAACTCATCTACAAATGTAACATAATCACGACCAGAATCAAAGATGATGTATTTATAGAAATTGACAAATTGATTTTAAAGTTCATATGGAATTGTAAGGGTTTCAAATACTGGAATATAGCTTGATAAAGACAAACAAAGTAGTAGGACTCACCCTTATCAATTTCAAAACTTACTACAAAGCAACAGTAAGCAAAACAATGTGATGTTGGCAAATGGACAGACATATAAATCAATAAAACAGAATTGAGAGTGTTTTTAAAAAGAAATGTTACGTTCAAAAAATTGCAAAGTAATCAGGAGATATTTCAAACAATAAAAGCTACAACCTAAAATATATAATGGGTTGGGACGCAGCAAAAGAAATCCTGGGAGAGATGTTTATAGTGTTAAACAACTATTAGGTTAGTGCAAAAGTTGTTGTTGTTAACGCAAAACTGCAATTACTTTTGCACCAGTCTAATGTTTTAGAAAATTAGATAGTTTAAAAAATAAATCTAGTCTGTACCTTAGGAAACTAAATGAGCAAAAGACATAAAGTAAGCAGGAAAAAATAAATATAATAATGAAGATAAGAGTAGGAATTAATAAAGCAAAAAATAGCAGAAAATTATAAAAATAAAAAAATAAAGATCAAATGTTCACACAAATATCCTACACAATTGTTCAAAATAATTTTAGTTGTAACAGCCAAAAACTAGAAGAAAAAACAAACAAACAAATAAAGTTCTTCAACAGCTGACTGGGTAATTTGTGGTGTGCTCATTTAATTGAGGATTTTTCAGCAACAAAAAGGTACAAACAACTGACAAACAAAAACAGCATGAATGAATCTCTGAATAATTGTAGTGAGAAAAGCAACCAAATACCAATAATACAAACTGTGTGACTCCAGATGTAATTCTAAATATAAAATGGAATCTATAGCAACAGAATGCAATAACCTGGCTCTGGACATTATGTAGGGCAGAATGCATTGCAAAGAGGCAAAAGGGATCCCTTTAAAATGATAACAATGTTCATTATCTTGATTGCGATGATAGTTTCAGATTGCATCCATGTATCCATATGTCAATGCCTGCCAATTTGTACAATTTAAATATGTATGGTTTATAGTACATTACTTTGTTTTTATCTTTTAGAAAGAAGCTAGGTATTTGAAATCTAGTAAAGAAATTATATATATATATGTATATATACATTTGTGCTATTTAAAATTACAGAACATATGTAAGATTGTTTTTACTATAGTGTCACAACTATATCATAATGATTTTACTATGTTTGATGTTGTAATCTGAAATAATCTAGGGATACTTCCCTTCCTTATACCACCCTTTATGCAGTATCATCTGCCCAATGTTCAAAGTCGAATTAGCACATAAGTTTGTCTTTTCTTAAACTGTTATCAATTTATCCACTCAGTTGTAGCATTACCAGTATTCTTCACTGCCTTCTATAAATTTTTCCTCTATATACTTCCCTTTGGTATGATTTACAGGATAGATATCTATTCCAGTTTAGTCACAATTGCACTATATTTTTTAATTAGTTACAGAATTACCTCTAATACCACAACAGCTCTTTCCTAACAGTTTCCAATGTGTATTTTGAAGACAAGTGAGACCAACCAAGCAAGTGCCTGGTTAAACTTGATGTTGAATTTTTACTTACTGCAATAAAATTTAAACTCTACGTCTAATTTATACAACAGATAAAATAAACTCAGTTTGAATTTGGATTACACAGACTACTTCAGATGTCCTATAACAGCAGTTTTGAGTATCTTAAATTAAGACCTTCTCTGGCTTATAACTGCAGGAACCCTCAATACCTCAGTGCTCATTCATTACTCTCTGTGCCAAAAGAAGTAAAAGCAACTCACTAACAGTAGAAACATATTAATATCCTTTTAATTACCAGCATTTCCATTGGAAAAATAATTGCACTAAAGAAAATTGTTATTTTTATTTCACAGGGTATCAGAAGACATACTGTTCTTTTGAAACTGTACAATACCAAAAGATTACAGCAAAAGTCTATTATAATAGCAGCAGGGTATAGACCTAATATTTTATAAAGTTATTACTTAAGTTGTCAAAAAAAGAAAGAGCTTTGTATAGATATCTATTTTATTTGAAATTGGAGGAATAGCCAAAATATTAATTTTCACCAAAGCCAGCTTTATTATATCCTTTTAAACTATGACATTGAGGTGTAGTTTCATTTTTAGTCTAGGAAAAAGAAAGATTGCCACTTGCCAATGTGGTAGAGAGGACATTGTGTTATAATCATTTAAAAAAAGGAAAAGGAAAGAAAAAAATAAAAGAATTCAAGAGAATTGAGAACTGGGTTCTAGCCAACTGTTTTGATTCCACTTTATACCACATTTACCTATGTAAGTTGGCTTTTTGGCTATCTTTTTACAATAACACAATGAGGACATTGTACTAGATGAATTTTATAATCCCTTTTGGCCCTCAATACTTATTGTCACAAAAACCAGATTTAAAACAATATCGCCCTTCTTGATGATGGCGTGGATCTGTTACATATAAATGGCTAAAAGTGTAGTTAAGAAAACAATAAAACTTTTTTTCAGTACCTGTATTAGTTCTTTCTCACACTGCTATACATAACTGCCCAAGACTGGACAATTTATATTTAAGAAAACGAGATTAAATTGACTCACATTTCCCCACGGCTGGGGAGACCTCAGAAAACTTGCAATTATGGCAGATGGGGAAGCAAACACATCCTACTTCCCACGGCAGCAGGAGAGAGAAGTGCAAGCAAAGTGGGGAAAAGTCCTTTATAAAACCATTAGATCTCCTGAAAACTCACTCCCTATCATGAGAACAGTGTAGGGGAACCACCCCCAAGATCTAATCACCTCCTATGAGGTCCTTCCCCCAGTATGTGGGGATTAACATTCGGATTGCAATTCAATATGAGATTTTATGTGGGGACACAGCCAAACCATATCAGTACCCATCTTAGGTTTATTGTTTGGGAGCCTGCAAATAAGATTGACAAAAGACAGATTATCACGAGAAAAATAAACAGTTTATTATGTTTAACACATTTCATATGGAGAAACCTCAGTGATCAGTAATTCAAAGCAGTAGTTAGACCTTGGGCTTATATAACATCTTAGCAAAGAACAATAAATAGGTAGACAAATGCAACAATAAAAAAAAAAAAAAAGCTTTTAGGATTTCAAGGCACTAAACTGTCAGGGGGTAAATATGTGTGGGAGAAATTCCTGAAGTATTTGCATAGTCCATCTTGGTGCTTACTTCGGTTTTTATGGCCATAAAACTTCCCTAGGAGAGGGGATTTTACAGCAGTCACCATTTTTTGGAATTTTTTGATTTTAGTCAAATAAAGAAAGCTTTGGAAAGCTGCTTTCTGCATCTGTTTAATCTTACGTATTTCCAGTTCAAAATAATCTTATGCTTAATTGGCGTATTTGAGGATGGCATATTTTGATCCCCTACAAAATGTAATGTGCATCTACTTAAGAATGTTGCAATCAGCTACTGCTGATCCACAGACCCAACTGTTTACTATGACCAAATAAATATTCCCAGGTGAGAAACCAAACCAATTTCTCTGAGATTGAATCTTCATCCTTAAAAAGGGTAGATATTATTTGAAGTAAGATCTGAACATTATTTTGGTAATAACATCTTCTAGGTTACTGTGATGTTTGTATTCATTCATTTACTTGTTGTTGTAGCTTCTTTTTCTATTATTGCTCACATGGCTTCTGATTGTTGTTTTTATATAAGAATACTTAATGCCAAGGCTTCTTTTGTGGCTTCAAAATGCCAGTGTGTCACATTAATATTGTCCTCTAGTCTCTTGAAAATAGATATTTGCACTTGTCTTGCTCTTTGTTTACTATTTCCCTGTGAGATTATTATGGTATGATATGTCTTTTTAATTTCATTCTTAGAAAAAATTCAGCAGAACAAGTCATTTTGCAGTGAAACAACCAACGTTCACTTGATTTTCAGAAAAGCTGACAGAAAATCTTAAATGAGACTCTCAGAGGCTATATTTTGTATTGACAAAGAATATAAGCCAGGCGCGGTGGCTCACGCCTGTAATCCCAGCACTTTGGGATCCCGAGACGGGCGGATCACAAGGTCAGGAGATAGAGACCATCCTGTCTAACATGGTGAAAACCCGTCTCTACTAAAGATAGAAAAATTAGCCAGGCGAGGTGGCGGGCGCCTGTAGTCCCAGGGACTTGGGAGACTGAGCAGGAGAATGGCATGAACCGGGGAGGCGGAGCTTGCAGTGAGCAGACATCTTGCCACTGCACTCCAGCCTGGGCGACAGAGCCAGACTCTGTCTCAAACAATAAATAAATAAATAAATAAATAAATAAATAAATAAATAAAGGATAGATGCATCAGCAAAAAAAATAAAATAAAAAAGAAATAGATGACCTGATTCTAAGACATGCAAATGAATTAGATTACATGTTCTGATTGTAGGTAGGTTGTGGCTATACTAAAAATTTAAAATATGCAAAGCTTATGAAACTAGAATTATACCTTTAACTAAATAATATTTAATAGGTTTGTTTTCTTTAATATCTCATCCATCCTGTGTATGAAGTTTTCTTTTAAAACTATTTTATGCAAATTATAAGTATTTTATTTACTGTTATCTACTGCATTATTGTGTTTATCTTTTGGTTAGAAAGAATTTTGTTTCTAAATATGATTTCTTGAAAATGTTCTTTTCAAATGCTAGCATTTTATTCCAGCTTTTAATGAGTACAATTAAACAGGAAGTTCAGTAACTTATTAGAACTTCTTATTAGTTAATTAAATTGAGCAATTATTTAGATCTTCTGCTTTGGAAAAATGTTTTAAAATGATTGACAATTAGATGGAACCTATTGTATTTCTAGAATAGTAGATCTTAAATTTGGAACATATATCATTGTAGAAATCATAAAATTGTCATATTGGATAAGTTTTATGTTGTATGTGGTTGTTAGTTGCAATATTCCATTACTTCATTTTCAATACTAAAATAACACAGTCTTTAGGGGCAGCTTATCTATGTTTTCACATTTTTTATTTGTTTGCAAGTGTTAAAAGTTAGTGTTTCTTTGCAGAGTTTTCTATCTTTTTTACTAAAATCTTGAGTTAATCTCCCTTTTTTCTTCATTTTCTTTCTTTCTTTTTATTTATTTATTTATTTATTTTAACCATACTGGAATCTGAAAAGTCTGTTTATTGTTGCCTCCACTCTCCTTTAACTAGCATTAGGAAAAGACTCAGAATCTCACATTGGGTAGAAGATAAGCCATGTCCATTGAAATGATGCCAAACTTACCAAATTTATTTCTTTCTGTCAGAACATTTGAAGAAGTATGAATTATAGTGAGAATGAAATAAAGATCCAGAAATTAATCCTGCTCATCTTATGACAGAAGTTTGTGGTACTACTCTGATTTGGAGCTGGCAGGTAAATAATTAAATGGGCTGAGGGTCCACATTTCAAAATTTTGGGTCAGTTTTCGGTGGGAGAGGGAATGAGTCCTTGCTGCTGATGATGTAGGGACTCAGGGCCAGGCAGCATCTGTGTTTTTGTTTGCTGTTTTTTTGGTGTTCGTTTTTTATGTCTTTCCTTGGTTGGTTGTTTTGATAAGCAGAACAAGCGAGGACAGCAAATGAAATTGTACTTTGGTAGGTTAAAAACAGTTCTATCGTGAAAATGCCCTGATCAAAGCTGTTTAAATGATGCCCAGATGCAGTGTCTAAATTTTATTCCAGGGAAGTAACTTTTAGCGGACTGTTTATAACTTTTTTCTCCAAATGTCATTTTTGCCTAAATGATCTTTCAAAGATCTTGAGGAGCCTCAGTTATGGTAAACTCTCCCAAACTTAGATACCGTTGTCTTTAGTTATATTGAACTGGAAAGTTGCACATGGAGGAAAAAAAAATAAATCTGACTACTTTGGAATTGTATCTATATTCATCAAACATCTATATGTAAGTTGCATTACTTCTATTTGCCTTAGTTTCTTCAGCAGTAATGTAAAGATAATAATGGTATCAATCATATAGAGTTGTTGGATCAATTAAATGAGAAATCATTGTAAATAATGTAGTGGACAAATGTTATCACAACTGTTAATAAGTAGTTATTATTGTATGTTAGTAGTTAACATCTATAGCTATTGTATTAGTCATCACAGGGTAATGCACATCAGGCACTAAGGTAGGTGTTAAGGATATTGCATTGGATAAGAAAACTTCTGCTCCCGCACAAATTCATAGACACTTGGGAGAGTAATTTGCAACGTTTCATGCAAAATATACTTATGCAGAGGCTTGAAAGAAACATGAATATATAGTAGTTAATCCTACCTAATGAAAGAAGGCACAGATTTACAAAGAAAGTAATGTTTAATGTATATTTCAAAAGTATGTAAAGCAAAGAGAAAATTAGGAGCAAAGTCATGGGAGTATTAGAGAAGGTACTATATTGAGGGAATATTGAGTAATGTTGAGTTCAGAATGTAAATTTTCTGGAATTGAATCTGGGGAAGCTGATTGATTTATGATTAAGCCACAAGGAAATAATGAGCTATCAAAAATTTCTTAAATAATAATGAAAGCATATTATTATTGTTAAAGACACCAGTACTGGAGTTTGTATACATACTTTATTTCTAATGCCTCAATAACTAAGTAACTTGAAATGCATTATCATTAACAATATTATACTTCCTCTATTTATAAGAAAAAGATGAGGGACATTTGTCAGGAATTTTTTCTCAGTTATTTTATACAACCAGTTTTCTGGTTCAAAACTGAAAAGCTTCAAACAAAAGAGCTTCAAAAGGAGAAAAAACATTTAAGATGCTCCTGATATTTTTTTCTTAATCGTGTGAGGCTATGTGGAAAATGTTTATTTTCTCGTTCTTTACAAAAGTATTTTGATTCCTATTTAAAAATATCTGAAGGTAACTATTTTCACTTCACTAAATAATGTCAAATAATCTCAAATGTGTTCTTGATACTAATTTTCTTAAGTTCATGAAAAAGTCTGATCTTAAAAAAAATCTAACTTGTGACCACATTGTTTTTAACTACATTGTCAAGTATTCATCTTAATTCAGAATTTCAGTTGTAAATTTGTCTTCTACCCACTAACAATGTTTTTTGTTACCTGTACATGTTCCATGTGCCTATCTCATTTATCCCAATTGATCATGAAATTCTCTTTGTTTGACCCAAGCACTATTCTCATATTTTTCCACTAACACTTAGCTAACTTATCTTTATTCCCCTATATCTCATTGGATTTACTGTCCCTGGGTGATTTACATCCTGAAAAGAATATAAAAGCTTTCTACTTTTTTCCTTTTGTATATGGTGACAGCCATAGATAATTTTTATTCATAGTTTTCTTTTGTACTCATACAGATAAGACTCAAATATACCTGTTAGATTTAATGATACACTTTTAATAGCACTAAGGATTCATTGAAAGGTATTCAATGTATATAAATTTATTGTAGTTTCATCAACAAAAAATGAATCATAATTGATGGCTCTAAGCAAAATATTATGGAAAGAAAAATTTAAAATGTTTATTAGCACACATTGGCATGTAAATAACCTATTATCTCAAACTGTAAGAAATACTTTGATTTGTATTCAAATAGTCTAAAATATAAACACTTCGGCAGAAAAAAAACATAAGATATTCTAACCTTCTGCCCTTGAGATTTTGATACTCACAAAGAAGTATGTAAATAAATACATACTTACATTTTTATTATTTAAAATTCTAACATTTGTGTTCATACCATAATTTTTTACTAGTTCCAGTGCTATACATTTAAAGCTTATTTTAATTTAGAGATAAATTTCATGTATATTTGATTTTTTTAAATTTGTTGATACTTTTTCTCTTTTCATGTTCTTCACTCTGGAGATTTATTTTGGAGATTAAGTTTAAATAAAGCTATTTGTCAGCACTATAAACAAAAATCATCTTGCTTCATTTAACTAAGCCTTACATTGTTTTCTGTTTGTTAATCTCAAATTTTGTGTTTTTGTCCTGTGTAATACTCATAGGACAATTTTTATGATTTGGAGATTTCCTCTAATCCTTTATTAGAATTGATACTGAAGGTTAATAAATGCGTGCATACTAGCAATTGGCCCTCTGGATGCTATCTCTATTTTTCTAACTTGTGAAATATTCTTTAAATTAAAAAACTGTTTTAAGAATGTTTTTATTATGGAGCATACATTTAAAATATTTATGAAATTGTGAGTAAAATTTGATCAAGTTTTTCTCATATTTTATTCATAATAGTCACTATATTGACTGTAGATTAAAATACTTTTAATAGTCATCAGTTAAAATTTCACAGAACTATGATTTGAAATAAATAAAAGTGTAACTTCAGAAGCCAATAATCATGCAATGTCCATTTACAATATGTTCTCTGTATTTCTTAAAATATTCATAAATATTTTCTACCAAATATTATTTTTAGGATGCCATGAATACTTTTAAAATACCAGCACCTTATTGTCCCTTACCTGGTATTCCATACCAATACAATATGATCTCCATTATAATGACCTACTTTACGAAGATTAAATGCTTTTGCAATTCAAACACAGTAAAATTGGCTTAAAGCAAAATCAAACACTAGTTTGCTGGTTCAGAATTTAAATAGTGGAATGAGAAATCTCTCTTATATTGCTATTGTGCACTGGTCAGCTAAGAAGTAATTGCTTTTTATAAGGCAAATTTGCTTTTACTTTTCTAAGGTAATGAAATGAACCTGAAACATTTCCTTTGAAATCAAAGTCACTATCCCTGAAATGTCACCAGACAAATTCCATCATATAGTTTCAGCAAACACATAATGAGAAAGTTTGGCCTGGAGTTGATTGACAGAATTCTATTAGAGAGCCTTCTCACACATTCATCTATAATTATCTGTGGTGTAAATCAATACTGACTTGATTTCTTCATATTTGTGTGCCTGTAACATGGAGGGAAAAACAAACCATATGTGTTTCTGAGAGAAATAAATAATGCAGAAGTGTACCGGTATGTGAAGATACCCAGAAGTAGATTCCTGACCTGCTTATATTTTGTGATATAATACAAAATAGAAAATGATCCAGTATGTCAGCTGGCAAGAAAAGCCCTTAGCAATAAATATACATATAATTGTTAAATGTGTAAAGAAGGTCAATTTTTTACATCGTCCACTTATCTATAAATGCCAAAAACAGAAGTTTACTTGTAAATAAAATATGGCTGCTCATATTGGTTAAAAGCAAACTGTAATAGATAAAATAACTGTCTGAAAGCTCCATATGTGTTTGAGTCTGTAAATTAGAGTTCACAGAGATATTGAGTGGGGATATGATGATAGGTAATGTGAATTTAGTCATAACAATAAAAAGTAGGATTGAATATTTCTAGAATGAATAAAAGATACAGGGAAGTAGTAAATGTTAGATATATTCTGTATTCAAACATTCCTATGAAGTGATAGCTAGGTAAAAACCAATTTTGTTCTTTTCTAAAAAGCACATACACTTTATGATAGTTTTATTGCATAGATTTTGCAAAATAGAAACATCATAGTGATGTTTTAATCAACAACTTTTCAGTATATGGTTTTGAAATAACTTCTTTACTTGAGAAGAAGTATATAATTATTTTATGGGCTTGTATGGAATTTTTTCTTGTTTTTTTGCAATGCCCCCATCTTAGCGAGCTGATCTGGAAAAGCATGACATTATCAAGTATCAAAGTAATCTATCAATGGCATACTATCAATCAGTACACTTGAAAAGACAGTATAAAAGCACATGACATCAGGCGATGGAAACTCTTTAGCTTATGTAAAACCATTACTTGAGTCACATTTTATACTGTTATTCAATTTTCCATT
Source organism: Macaca nemestrina (assembly GCF_043159975.1). NCBI lineage: Eukaryota > Metazoa > Chordata > Mammalia > Primates > Cercopithecidae > Macaca > Macaca nemestrina. Next base: position 128,245,233 of record NC_092125.1, read on the forward strand.
ACCTCACATTATATAATACTAAAGCCACACGCTAATGTAGACATCCCTGGGGTACTTCATTGGCTGTTGGGATTCAAGCTCTGTATATACATCACATATACTTTTGTTTAACGCCAGGACTCATTTAGTATTTAGAAAGTTCTATTTTATTGTTTTAATTCATATCTTGATATATAAATTATTACCAATGTTTTCTTCTCAGGAGGACTTCATAGAGGTTAATTGACATTCACAGAGCCTTTTATACATTGAAAACATACTTCTTTCTCATTCTCCCTAACATGATGTTTATAAGCACATGATTTATTGGCTATAAACAGGTGATATCAACAATTATACCTTGAGCTCTAAATGTATACATCAGTGGTAGAAATAATACATCCCAATGAAAGATCGCTTTTTTGGATAACTGCTCATTATAGAAATTTATGCAAAATACGTATGTACCTAATTTGCTCTTTTTTATCATCAGTTTATTCTTCAACAAGTGCAAGTATATCGAATAAGCACTGTGGTGTGAAGAAGAGAGCCCTGAAGGAATAGTTGACATAGGAAACATAGAGTATGGCATTACTGAAAAGCGTGTTGTGATACTGACCCTGCTCAGTTTATTTGTATTTAAAAAAATAGTGACATTAGCAATAGTCTCTGTTCAACTTTCTTGTACTGTGTTATTGGTCATCAACCAACACCAAAAAACTGCTAGATATAGTTGGGGTTGTCTGTGGCTAAGCCTACAATAAAAAAAAAAAAAAGAAAGAAAGAAAGAAAGAAAGAAAGAAAGAAAGAAAGAAAGAAAGAAAGAAAGAAAGAAAGAAAGAAAGAAAGAAAGAAAGAAAGAAAGAAAGAAAGAAAGAAAGAGAGAGAAAGAAAGAAAGAGAGAGAAAGAAAGAAAAGATAGAAAGAAAACCTATGGCATGGCCCGCACGCGATCAGTGCAGAAATTTAAAGAACTGAATTTCAGACAATTGTTCAGCCTAAAAGAGGTGAACAAATTGCACTCTAAAAAGCAATGAAAATATCTACTGTTTAAGTAATTTCTGTTTTTTATATAGATGTATATAAAATTATAACACCAACTGTTTCAGAACTTGAAGTACCTAAAAGTATAAAGGTTTTTATTCTAAATATAATAAGAACATTTATAGATAATAAGGTGCTAAATACTAGGTTGTTAAATAAAATTAGATGTTTTCCTTTGAGAAAAAACTAGAAGACTATTTCTAGACAGTTCAATTTTTCTTTTCAAGTCAATTGCATTATTTAGCTGCCTGACTCCTGTTTTAACAAGGGATACTCATTCAGCATGTTGAATGTTTTCTTTGAAAGGTCATTTTGTGTTGAATATAAAAGTGTCTCCTATATATACTCAAGTGCATTGTTGAAAGTAATAACCTCATTTAAAACACTTAAGTATCAATTTTATTTCCAAATGAGATCAGTCAGTAATATTGTCCAATGTGTTGATCTTAATTCTTCTTTACTAAGTTGATATTTAAAAGAAAAGGGTGGTTAGACTATCTGCATGTAAGACAGCTACAGTAAAATTCAGTTTAATTCTAATTCTAATCTCCAATCCATTGCACCACGCTTTCAGTGTATAAAAGGCTCTGTGAAGATCAATTAACCAGTATAAAGTTCTCAAGCGATAGAAAGGGCTGCATTGACCCAAAAAGGAAAGATTGCATTAGCCTAAGAGACATCCTAGAGTAAAAAATTAGATTTCCACAATCTAGGAGCACTTTTCATCATCTTCATTGGGTGCCCTCTTTTTAGAAAGTTGAGTTTTTAATAATTATATTTATGTCACATTCCATTTTGCCTCTAAGTCAAGATGTTCAGAATTATTATTTAAGAAGGTTAAGTATTATGAACCCCGGAGCCTTTTTTTAGCCGAATTGAGCTTGATATTTATGCAGATTTTAAAATTTGTATTTTGATCCTTTGCTAAGGGAATAAAACAATCTTTCATATTTGAAATAGAAGAAAAATGACAGCTACAACATACAGACTGCTTCATAATAAAGGCTATCAAAATTTATCAAAAATATTTACCTACTTGGGTATTTATGAACACATACTACTAATATATGTCTAGAATAAATACCTTTACTATAAAGTTATTAATATACAAATATATTATTAATACAGAAATACATCAGTAGTATGTGTTCATAAATACACTGAAAGCATGGTGCAATGGATTGGGGATTATAATTAGAATTAAACTGAATTTTATTTTAGCTTTCTTCCATGTTACAAACAAATAAACATATAAATAAAATAATAATAAGCTGAAAATTCCAAAATCATTGTCCAACCCCAAAATATAGCATAACAGATACTACACTTCTATAATATTCTCTACATATTATGACCATGTAGACTTTAATCTCCTCTTATTAAACAATAAATTGATAACATTATTTTTATAGATAGTATAGTCAATCCTTCTATGAGAATAGTGGCCAAAATTTACTGTATATGTTTGATGGCTTTTGAAAATCACCATCACATTATTGATTACATCAAGTAAATATTTAGAACTGTTGTCAACTTTGGGAAGTTTCTTTCATATATTAGCTAGAAGATATCAGAGTATTTTCAACTTATTTTTTCCAGTAATTAAGTTTTAAAACAATTTTAATTGCTAATAACTGTTACAGGATATGGCTTCGGATCCAGACCCCAAGAGAGGGTTCCTGGATCTCGCGCAAGAGAGAATTCAGAGTGTGTCCGCGGTGCGAAGTAAAAGCAAGTTTATTAAGAAAGTAAAGTGGTGAAAGGACAGCTACTCCACAGACAGAGTGGGACTTTCCCGAAAGTAAGAGGAGGAACGCATCCACCCTAGGTACAATGCTTGTGTATTTGGGGAGGTATGCTCTGCTACAAGAGTATGTGAAAAAGGATTATTTTTTTAATTACTGTATTTTGCAAGAATAGATATTATATCTTGAAAGCAAAATTGAGAATGCCTTTGTTCTCCAGATATCAGGATATCTGGACTCTTCCAAGTCTGGGTCTGTTTAGTTAACATTATTAATTTGTTCCCTTAACTATAAACATCTGGAAGCTAGGAATGCCTAACTTTCTGATGATGCAGCCCAGCAAGTCTCAGCCTCATTTTCCTAGCCCTCACTCATAATGGAGTCGCTCTGGTTCGAACGCCTCTTACATAACCCTCACTCATATTCCATCACTATTCTGAAGGGTTTGGAATAGTGGACAGAAATATCATTTCTAAAAGATTCTCTTACACTGAGATGCCTTGCAATAATTTAGACACAGACTGGACAGAAGGTCACCAAATATCATTTACTCTTTCTGAGGTAAATGTATTTCCAATGCAAATATTCTTCTTAAGTCCCTGTTTCCAGCAGCCCCGTCCACATGACTCAATAGGAGAAGATATGCGTGATGAAAAGAAAGTCACAGAAGAAAAAATAAGCAGCTTTAACCAATTGAACTAAACTATTCTAGTTTTGCAAATTTTATAAACATGTATGTTCATATGATAACATATCCAGAGCATCTTTGAGGGATTTGGGTGGTTCACACATGTCAGGGACCCAGAGACAAGTTCCACCAGTTCCATGGTAAATCTGCCTCTGCCAAAGACCTTTTTCTTAAAATGTTAAATATGACTCATGTGGTAGACTACAGCGTTAGGCTAGGAGGGAAGGGAGGGCTTTTCTGAAAGTCTGAGCAATTTCAAATGGGACTGCTTAGATTCAAATCTGACTAAACTGTAAATAAGAAGAAAAATTCAATACATTTTCTACTCCAAGCAGTGGATGCAAAAAAAGATCAGCTTTAGACATTTTCATAGTTCATCCCTTCTACAAAAAAGAATAATAGTTAACAATAAGATACAAAAATGAATAACTTATTACAGAAAAAAATCTATTAACTTTACATAGTAATGCAAGGGAACCAGTGTCAAAAAATATCCACATTAAATGATATTATCCAAGTATATAGTTCCTAACCTCAATAAGAACATAAAGAAAGTGAGTTTGAAGAATAATAATGGGATTATAGAATTGAATGAGAAACAGGAGTATATGTCAAATAAAACAAAAATATAGAAAAACAGTGTTTCTCAGACCTATAAGAATAAAGAAAGTCATTCTGCCAAAAGGAAACATGTACTTGTGTATTCATTGCACCGCTATTCACAGTAGCAAAGGTATGGATTTAACTTAGGTGTCCATCAATGATAAGCTGGATAAAGAAAATGTGCTACATATACACCATGGATTATTGTGAGTCCATAAAAACTAAAAACACAATTTTCTTTGCAGCAACATGGGTTCAGCTGGAGGCCTTTATCCTAGATGAACTAATATGGGGACAAAAAACCTAATAGCACATGTTCTCACTTATGTCGGAGTTAAGCATTGGATACTCATTATATGAAGATGGCAACAGTAGAAACTGGGGACTATTTGAGAGGGAAGGGTGATAGAGAGGCAAGGGCTGAAAAACTATTAGGTACTAGGCTAAGTACCTGGCTGATAAATCACTCATATCCCAAAGCTTAGCATCAAACAATGTACCCAGGTAACGAACCTGCACATAGGTACTCCCTGAATCTATTTTTGTTAAAAGAAAAACTGATAACATAAGAGAAAAAAAAAACAAACACATCAGGAAATTTTATTCAAAATGTAAAACATAGTAAACAATGGGAGAATTTGAAAAATTGATGGAGTATTAGAAAAAATAATACATATGGCAATGTTACATGCCATAAAAGTCATAATATCATAATACCAAATGGAAAATTATCAAAATATTGGTGCTGTATACTTTATATGATTAACATATTTAATATAAACTATTGGCTGTTCAACAGTTAACCAATTTTAGGATCACCCTGTATACATAGTATAAAAGAAGATCTATGGTAACATGCTAAAATGCAGAGTTTACAATATCTAAAAATCCAAAATAGAGAACAAAATTTAGGGGTAAAGGAAAGGCAGGGGTGATAGAGTAAAATATAATGAATATTTGATTATAATGTAGATTAACAAATACTGAAAAAATCTGATGAAACAGTAACAGATGTTGAAATGTATTATTTAAAGGTGCAAAGTAACTCAGATCAGAACCAAAAATAGCTAGTAATTATATTTGCAAAAGAGGTGGGAAAAGAAATAAAAAATAGTTGAAAGGGTGGGTAGGAAAGAATAGAGCCCAAGATATTTATGTTTACATTGCAAGTTTTATTTCACTCTTCTAGAATTTTTAACCATGAGGACTTATCACTTTGACAAATAATTGTGCATGCAGTGTGTATATCAACTTATAAAAATACAATGCTTAAGTATTGTTAGCAAAAAAGTAGACAATTATCAAAAATCCACCCTGCATCTAGTTCCTAAAAGTGTTTGAAAATAAACATCGGTTTCAAATTTTTAATAGAACAAAAATGGTTAATGGACAGCTTTTTAAAATAACAGTTTTTTTAAGGAACACCTAAGTAGGGTATGAAATGTAGGTTATGAATATAGTATAAAATGGCATTACCTACATTTTACTTTGAACTTCATTATTTGAGATATCTCATAACACTTCACGAATAATTTTTTTTCTAAGAATATAATCAGCTGTAAAATCAAACTGGTCATTATTTCAAAGGAACATAGACTCATACATATAACCTGTTTGTTGACGGTGGTTTGATGTGGTGCTGAATTAGTTACTTAAAGCCAAATCTAATGCTTAAAGCCAGTATATAAGATTCTCTATCTGTGGATGCTTTGCAAATATGATTGATGCTTATGACTTTAGGATTCTGTTTAGAAATTTATATAATACATGAATTTGATAATTAAATTACACTCAAAGTGTCCCATAAATAAACCGTATTTCTGAGATACTCATTTTCATTTGTACACACTGCTGTGTGTGTTAAACACATATACTTTAAAAATATTTTTTTTCATAATTTTAGTAATGTGTTTTGATAGGATTAGGATCAATTGTGAGTAACAAAGACTGAAAAAAGCAGCAACTTAAATAATGATAGACATGTATTTAGCTGTTATGTTAAAATCCAGTTGAGACTTCCATTTATAGTTATTACCCAGTTGCTGATAACTGGAAAAAGCTTCACATTATGAAAAAAATTAGCAAGCTGGATTAAAAAAATATATTTTTGGAAGTGTTGTGATAAATCAGGCATTCGAGACTTAAGAAATCAAACTCTAAAAGAGAATGGAAGAAGTTGAGATGGCTAACCCCCCAAAAATGAGTAGCCACTTTTTTTTTTTTTTTTTTTTTTTTTGAGACAGAATCTCGCTCAGTCGCCCAGGCTGGAGTGCAGTGGCGCGATCTCGGCTCACTGCAAGCTCCGCCTCCTGAGTTCTCGCCATTCTTCTGCCTCAGCCTTATGAGTAGCTGGGACTACAGGCGCCTGCCACCACGCCTGGCTAATTTTTTGTATTTTTAGTAGAGACAGGGTTTCACTGTGTTAACCAGGATGGTCTCCATCTCCCGACCTCGTGATCCGCCCGCCTCGGCCTCCCAAAGTGCTGGGATTACCGGCATAAGCCACTGCGCCCGGCCTGTGTACCATTCAATCATTCAATCTTTCTGCTGTCTTAATTTTAAATTAAGCCTCTTATAAACAGAATGCACTGGATTTTGGTACTTGTGTCTTATCAAAAAACCTTAGTTTTCTGGTTGCATTTTAAAATTTTATATATATTAAATATAATTGCTTATTTATCTGGGTTGATAAGTCCACTCTCTGTTTTCTGCTTCATATCTTCTATTTTAAAAAATAAATAAATAAATAAAGATGAGGTCTTCTTCTGTTGCCCAGGCTGGAATGCAGTGGCATGATCATAGCTGTGTAACCTCAAACTCCTGGGCTCAAGTAATCCTCTTGCCTTAGCCTCTGAAGTACCTAGGACTGAAGGCATGGGCCACCATACTCTGCTCTGCTAATATTTTGTATTTTTTAGTAGAAACAGGGTTTCACTAAGTTGCACATGCTGGGATGGAATTCCTGGCCTCAAGCAATTTTCCTGACTTGACCTCCCACAGCACTGGGCCTACAGGTGTGAACCACTGTGCCTAGCCCTTCTGACTTTTTAAGTGCCTTTCTTACCTTTTTCAGTCTTTTTTTTTTAATAATTGAATAATGCATTATTTATAATTTCTTTATTAAGTGTATATTCTTTTCTTTTTGATGTTCACTCTAGAAATTACAAGATGGATACTAAACTCATAATAGTCTAATATAAATTATAACACTTTCACACACACCCTAATAAATTGCTTAAAACAAAATAAAATAAGTATGATATGGAGCTCAAGAAAGATACCTCCAAAGGAGCAAAAATAAGACTTACAATGAATTCACACACACAAAAAAAGCTGTAATAAAATAATAAGATATCTTTAAAATACTAAAAGAAAATGTAAAATGCCAATCGAGAATTTAGCACTTTGGGAGGCTGAAACAGGCAGATCATTTGACATCAGGAGTATGAGACCAGTGTGGCCAACATGGTGAAACCCTATCTCTACTAAAAACACACAAAATAGCCAGGTGTGCTGGTGAGGGCGTAAGTACAGCTACTTGGGAGGCTGAGACAGGAGAATCACTTGAACCCAGGAGGTGGAGGCTGCAGTGAGCTGAGATCGTGCCACTGCACTTCAGTCTGGGCAACAGAGTGGAGTGAGACTCTGTCTCAAGAAAATAATAATAATAATAATAATTTTATATCCTGTTAAGCATTCTTTAAAATTGAAGGCAATTTTTTTTTTTTTTTTTTTTTTTTTTTTTTTGAGAGGAAGTCTTGCTCAGTCTCCAAGCTGCAGTGCAGTGGCACGATCTGGGGTCACTGCAACCTGTGCCTCCTGGGTTCAAGTGATTATCCTGCCTCAGCCTCCCCAGTTGCTGGGACTACAGGCGCGCACCACCACACCCAGCTAATTTTTGTATTTTTAGTAGAGAGAGGGCTTTACCATGTTGGCCAGGATACGATACACACACACACACACACACACACACACACACACACACACACAAACACCGACACCAACTTATAAAGTAATAGTAAATTATATTAGCCCCTTGTCAAATATATGGTTTGCAAATATTCTCTCCCAATCCATTGGCTGCCTTTTTATTTTGTTATTTTTCATTTGCAGTGCAGAAATAAGCTTTTTACTTTGATGTAGTCCCATATGTTTATTTTTGCTTTTGTTGTTTGAATGATATCACAAAAATCATTGTCAAGAACAACGTAAAGAAGCTTTTCCCCTGTGTTTTCTTTTTAAGAGTTGATTCATAGGGTACATGTGTAGGTTTGTTACGTGGACATATTGCATATTGTGGGATTTGGACTTCTAGTGTACCCATCACCAAAATAATGAATACTGGACCCAATAGGTACTTTTTCAACATTCACTCCTCTTTTACCCCCACACTCTTCTGTAGTCCCCAGTGTCTATTATTTTTCTCTGTTTGTCCATGTGTATGCATTGTTTAGCTCCCACTTATAAGTGAGAACGTGCAGTTTTTTTTTTGTTTGTTTCTCCATTTTTCACTTAGACTGACGACATCCAGTTGCACTCATGTTATTGAAATAAACATGATTTCATTATTTTCTGTGGCTACAGAGTAGTTCATGGCATATATATTCCACATTTTGTTTATGCAATCATCCATTGATGGACACTTAGATTTCGTGACTTTGCTATTGTGAATAGTACTGCTATAAACACATGAGTGCAGATGTCTTTTTGATATAATGATTTCTTTTCTTTTGGGAAGATATCCAGGAGTGGGGTTGTTGTATCAAATGATAGTTCCATTTCTAGTTCCTTGAGAAATTCTCATACTATTTTCCATTGAGATTGTCCTGATTTACATTTCCACCAACAGTGAGCAGTGTATAAGAACTATTTTTTCTATTCATCCTTGACAAAATCTTTGTTTTTTGACTTTTTGGTAATAGCCATTGTGACTGGTGTGAGATAGTATCTCATTATGGTTTTGATTTGAATATCTCTTGATCAGTAATGTTCAGCATTTTTTCATTTTTGTTGGCTACTTTTATGTCTTCCTTTGAGATATGTCTGTCCATGCCCTTTGCCAACTTTTAAATTGGGTTATCTTTTTTTTCTTGATGGGTTGTTTGAGTTCCTTTTAGATTCTTGATATTAGTCCTTTGTCTGATGCATAGTTTCCAACTATTTTCTCCCATTCAGTAGGTTGTCTGTTTATTTTTCTGATTATTTATTTTGCTGTGCAGAAGCTTTTTAGTTTAAATCCCATTTGTCTCTTTTGCTTTTTATTGCATTTGTTTTTGAGGTCTTAGTAATAAATTTCGTATTTTTGGTCTTATATTTAGGTATTTCACCCATTTTGATTTGGCTTTGTGAGATACAGGTCCAATTTTCTTCTTTTGCATGTGGATATCCATTTTTTCCCAGTGTTATGTGTTAAAGAGACTATCTTTCCCATTTTATCTTCTTGGTTCCCTTGTTGAAAATTAGTTTGCCATATATGTTTAAAATTATTTCTGGGTTCTCTATTCTGTTCCATTGCTCTTTATGTCTGTTTTATGCCAGTAATATTATTTTGATTACTATAACTTTATAATATAACTTGAAATCAGGGAAGTATAATGCTTTGTTTTTCCTGTTTTGCCTATTTTTGGTCTTTGTGGTTCTACATAAATTTTAGAATCATTATTTTAAAATTGTCTGGGAAGAATGCCATTGGTTCAGTGGCTCATGCCTGCACCCATGCACTTTGGTAGGCTGAGGAAGGAGAACTGCTTGAGCCCAGCAGTTGAAGACCAGTCTGGGGAACAGAGTGTGAGATTCCATTACTTAATTTAAAAAAAGAAAAAAAATTAGCTGGGTGTGGTGGTGCTCACCTGTAGTGCTAGTTACACTTGAGAATCACTTGAGCCCAGGAGTTTGAGGCTTCAGTGAGCTACAATTGCAGCTCTACAACAGCCTGGGTGACAGAGTGAGACCCTATCTAAAAAAAAAAAAAAAAAAAGAAAGAAAGAAAGAAAGAAAGAAAGAAAGAAAGAAAGAAAGAAAGAAAGAAAGAAAGAAAGAAAGAGAAAGAAAGAAAGAAAGAAAGAAAGAGAAAGAAAGAAAGAAAGAAAGAAAGAAAGAAAGAAAGAAAGAAAGAAAGAAAGAAAGAAAGAAAGAAAGAAAGAAAGGAAAGAAAGAAAGAAAGAAAGAAAGAAAAGAAAATAATGCCAGTAGCCAGTGGAATTTTTGGAATTTTGATACAGATTGCATTTAATTTGTATATTGCTTTGTGTAATACAGACAACTTGACAATATAATAATAATTATTATTATTATTTTTGAGACAGGCTTTCTATTGCCCGGGCTGGAGCGCAGTAACATTATCATGGGTAACTGCAGCTGGATTCAAGTAATCCTTCCACCTCAGCCTCCCAAGTTTTCAGTGTACAAATATTTTACCTCCTTAGGTAAATTTCTTCCCGAGTATTATATTAGTTTTGATATTATTGTAAATGAGATTTTCTTGATTTACTTTTGGAAAGGTTGTTATTGTTGTATAGAAATTCAATTAATTTTTGTAGGTTGATTTTGTATTCTGCAACTGTGTTGAATTTATTTATCAATTCTAGTAGTTTCGTGGGATTAATCTTCGAAATACAGAAATAACTCACATAGGCCGGGCGCGGCGGCTCAAGCCTGTAATCCCTGCCCTTTGGGAGGCCGAGACGGGCAGATCACGAGGTCAGGAGATCGAGACCATCCTTGCTAACACAGTGAAACCCCGTCTGTACTAAAAAATACAAAAAAACTAGCCGGGCGAGGTGGCGGGCGCCTGTAGTCCCAGCTACTCGGGAGGCTGAGGCAGGAGAATGGCATGAACCCAGCAGGCGGAGCTTGCAGTGAGCTGAGATCCGGCCACTGCACTCCAGCCTGGGCGACAGAGCGAGACCCTGTCTCAAAAAAAATAAATAAATAAATAAATAAATAACACATAATTCAGTGGCATAAAAACAAGTAATTCAATTTTTTAAAATGGAAAAACTCCCTGACGTTTCTCAAAAGAGGACATACGAATAGCCAATAGATATATAAATTAGTCCAAGCAAAGAATTTTTGAGTAATATGACAAAAGTGCTGGCAACCTAAGCAAAATTTAACACATGGGATGACATCAAGTAAAAAAGTTCTGCACAGCAAAGGAAACAATCAACAAAGTGAAGATACAACCCACAAATGAAATAAAATATTATCAAACTACTCTTCTGACAAGAGATTATTAACCAGAATGTGTAAGGAGCTGCTCAATCAACTCAACAGGAAAGAAGAAACAAATAATCTAATTAAAAATTGAACAAAATATATAGACATTTCTCAAAAGAAGACATACATGTGACAAATATATGAGAAAATGCTCAATATCACTAATCATCAGATCAGTGCAAACCAAAACTACAATGAGATCTCATCTCACACCAGTTAAAATTACTTTAATTCAAAAGACAGGCAATAATAAATGCTGGTCATCTCACACCAGTTAAAATTGCTTTAATTCAAAAGACAGGCAATAATAAATGCTGGTGAGGATGTGGAGAAAGGGGAAAATTCATAGAGTATTGGTGGGAATGTAAGTTATTACAAGTATAGATATGACTCAGAAATATAAAAATAGAATTACCATATGATCCAGTAATCTCACTGATGTGTACATATCAAAAAAAAAAAAAAAAGGAAATCAGTATATTGAGGAGGGATCTGCCCATCCACGTTTATTGCAGTACTATTTATGAGAGCCAAATGTCTATCAAGAGATGAATGAATTTAAAAATGTGATATATATTGCACAATAGAATACCATTGAGACATTTAAAAAAATGAGATTCTGTCATCTGTAACAACATGGATGAAACTCAAAGACATTGCGTTAAGCGAAGTAAGCCCAGCACAGAAAAACAAATATCTCATTTTCTCACTGTCTGGAAGCTAATAAGAATAAAAATAAGTAAAACTGAACCATGAAGACAAATAACAAATGATAGCTACCAGTGACTGGGAAGAGTAGTGAGGATGGGCAAAAATATATGCATACACAGAATAAGATCTAGTGGTTGGTAGCACAATTGAGCGATAATATTTATTGTATCCTTTAAAATAAATAGTTTATTGTATCCTTTAAAAATCACTAAAAGAGTGAATTTGAAATGTTCTAAACACAGTGAAATGACAAATATTTGAGGTGCTGGATATCCCAATAACCCTTAATTGACTATTACATATTATATATTTGTATCAAAATATCACGTTTCCCATAAACATGTATAACAATTCTATATCCATAATAATTAAAAATTTAAATTTTTTTTTTTAAAAAGACACTAATCATGACAGAAATACAAATTAGAACCACAACAAGATCTCACCACACACGTTAGGGTGGCTGTTATCAAAAAGAGAAGATATAGCACGTGTTGACAAGAGTGTGGAGAAAAAGAAACACTTGTACACTGTTGCTGGGAAGGTAGATTGGTGCAGCTCTTGCGTAAATCTATATGGAAGTTTCTAAACAACCTAAAAGTAAAACTACCATATGATCCAGCAATCCCTGCATAGGTTTGCACCCAAAGGAATTAAAATTACCACCATATAAAAATATCTGCACTCCAGGTTAATTGTAGCACTGTTAATAACAGCCAAGATATGGAAACAAATGTGTTTGTTAATGGATGAATGAATGAAGAACTGTGATGACTGACATAGATAGATAAAGATATATTTTCACAGAAATAGCCTAAACACCAAGAACATTGCCTGGTACATAGAAGATAGTGAATAAAAACATTTGTAGAAACACCAAACAATTTTAATCTCACTCTGAGAAAAGTATTATAATAAATTTCAATTTATTTTTAAAATTACATTAAATGAGAAATGATCCCAGCAATGCTATGTTCTCTTTGTTAACAAACTAAATAAAATAAATATCAATTGTAATAAGTTCAACCTAAATAGTGGATTTACCTAAATCTTACAAGACCTGCAGTACAAAGATTAATATTACAGAATAATAATATTATGTACTTTTGCAGTATTTGAACACAATATTTAGCATAGAAATATGCAGTGATATGTGGTCATAATTATAAAGATTTACCTAGTGAAATGAGTGACACTAGTTATACTATTGAGGCCAAGTTTATAATTTTCTCTTTTCTGTGCTACATGGAGCAAATGCCAAAATTAAAGGTTTTATTTAAATAAGCAGTTGAGGTATAGTGAAATGATCTCACTTAAATTTTCTTAGCCTTGCTCTCAACATGAGTCTAGGTATTACAAAATTATTTCCTACCTGACTCTATAGCTTTCCAAAATCAAGTCAACAAGCTTAAAGATCTACCTCAATTTTTATTTTATTTTTGAAAATATCTCTGACTTCATCTTATATGTTGCACTTAGCTTCCTATTCAGTAGAAAACTTTTACTTTTCATACAAATTCTTCTATTTATTGTATGTATGCACATTAATTCATGGACATACTCCATTTTAATCACTCTTCAATAATATAGTTGATTCAACTTTACTCTTAGAGTTGTGTGTGACTCATCCCACCCTCTTGTTCTTTCTCACCTTTGAGTAGCCCCTTAGAGGACATACTGCCTGTACTGATCATTTTAAAGCTCAGCACTGAAAGAATAACACAATGAAATGTGGTAATAATGCATATTTATAAAAAAATTAATTGTTATGTGAATTAAAAGCAGGTGGAATGCTAAAAAATGGTTTTTATTTTCTTTTTTTTACAATTTATTTGTTCCAAGCACAAGAAAGTTTTCCTTATTTGAAACTCAAAGTAACAATCACTCTCTTAAGAGGTCAAAATCTACAATTCTATATTTAATTTAAGTAATAAAGACTCATAGTTCTTATTTAGCAATAAATAAAATTATATGAATAAATCACTGTAATATTTTAAGCCTCCTTAACTTTGATTTCTATAGAAGATAATTATTGCTCTTTTTTTAGGTCATCACAATATCCATGAAAATACATCATTTGCATTTTAAATTACTTTCCTCAAAAAAAAGACAGTGCTTTTACATGATTTATGATTTTACATAATAGAAACAACAGTTCCATCTATCCTAAAATCAAGTGTTTTTGAGATATCATAAAAATAATTTTATCAGTTAAATTATATAATAACACTGATTAAAACAATGTTAACATTATCAATCTTTCGAAAGAATTTCCACATATGTACACATTGGTGTGCATTTTCTTTATGTGAATATCAGTTTGGATGCAAGAATACAAGTTGACAGGATTTTATTAAGCTAATGAAGGTCTGTACACATTTATTATGTTAGTATATATTTTACATATTTAGCTTTTGACTTAGTCATGTCATTGTGAAAAGGTAAGAGGTAAGTTGACAATGACAATACTGACTATACTTTTTTTTTTCTTCTTTAAAATTTGTGCGTATCAGAAGGCACCTAAAGATAGGCTACTCTATAATTACCACTGAGGTCCTGGGCAGCCTGCCATTCTCACAGCATATTTTATAGACAACCATAAATAACACTCCCAGCAGCATATCGGAGACAATTATCCTGCACCATCGGCCTCATTGTTTTGATTTAATGGGGTCTTAGAAGCAAAAGCAGTGCTCACTTGTCACACCTAACGGCAGGACTCTAATATGTTAGGTATTTTTCTCAGGGTTCATTATGTTTGGCTTTGTTTCTATTATTTTAACGCTCACTTTGTGTTTCAATGGTGAACACGTAAAGACATATGAGTTTTCTGTCTTTTCATGAATGAAACATATACAAGGAAATTGTGGAGGTTGTTAACTAGTGTTTATAATCTGATCTTTTATGTTTTTTGGAGAGCAGAGTGGAGAATAAGAAGGATACACACGTTTTATAAGCATGATATCCATAATATTGTATTTCTAAATATTTTTACATTTTAAATATGCAGTCCTTCCCTAAGTGTTTACATATAAAGAAAAGTTTTGTTTCCTAGTCCTCTGCTCATTATTTATATTTGTTCCATTCCTTCCCTTCAGCCCTTAATGTGTTGTATTCTTCAAGTAACTCAGATTTCTAATATCTGTACCTATTTAGATTTGTCAAGTTCACTGTGGAATTTGTTACGATAAAAGAATAATAGATAGTTAAATATCAAATGAAAGGAATAGAATAAAGTTTCATATCGAATTTATATATATATTTTCCTGTTACATTACACTTTAGCTATTTGCCTGAGGTTCCTAGACACAAGCCACACTCTAATGGAACATATGGATCAGTGCAATATTTCTGAAATTATTAATATAAGTCCAAATTGTATAGGGGGAGAAAAAGCTTATTTTATAGGAAAAATAAGTTTCTATTATTTATAATTAGACTTACTCCATTGTGTACATTTTAAAAATAAAGCAATGCCGACCAGGCGCTGTTGCTCACACCTGTAATCCTAGCACTTTGGGAAGCCAAGGCTGGCAGATTACAAGGTCAGAAAATCGAGACCATCCTGACTAACACAGTGAAACCCCTTCTGTACTAAAAAATACAAAAAATTAGCCAGGCGTGGTGGCAGGCTCCTGTAGTCCCAGCTACTCGGGAGACTGAAGCAGGAGTCCCAGCTACTCAGGAGGCTGAGGCAGGAGAATGGCATGAACCCGGGAGGTGGAGCTTGCAGTGAGCCGAGATCGTGCCACTGCACTCCAGCCTGGGCAACAGGGCGAGACTCCCTCTCAAAAAGTAAGTAAATAAATAAGATAAATAAATAAGTAATAAATAAAACAATGCCATTTTAAAATTTCTTAGGTAGCTCTTAACATAATTATCAATTAAAGTTTAATGTATCAAAATATCTAGTAATTTGCATTTTATTTGAGTGTAATATTGTGTGAAAGTGCCAGTATTTACCTATACTCCTAAAATAGTGAAATCTTACTATCTCTTTATAATCTTTACAACTAAAACAAAAGCTGTTGACTCTTTTAGTGATCTTTTTCTAGTTTTCTTTCCCTTCCTTCCTTCCTTCTTTTCTTCCTCCCTTTCTTCGTGATAGGCACTTTTATCTGTAAGACATAATAATAAAGAATGTGCCTGCAAATTTAGGACAGATAATTAGTAATGTTGGACTTTTTTCATATGTTTGCTTGCCATTTGTGTATCTCCTTTTGAGAATTGTCTATTCGTGTCTTTAGTCTGATTTTTGAGGAGACTGTTTGTTTATTTCCTACTGATTTGTTTGAGTTTGCTGTAAATTCTGAATATTAGTCCTCTGTCAAATGCATAGTTTGTGAAGATTTTCTCCCACTCTGGGTTTTCTGTTAAATCTAATGATTATTTATTTTGTTGTACAAAAGCTTTTTTGGTTCAATTAAGTCCCATCTATTTATTTTTGATTTTGTTGCATTTGTTTTTGAGTTTTTGGTCATGAAGTCCTTGCTTAAGCCGATGTCTGGAAGGGTTTTACCCATGTTATTGTCTAGAATATTTATGGTTTCAGGTCTTAGATTTAACTTTTTGATTCATCTTGAGTCAATTTTTGTGTAAAGTGAGAGAGGAGGATCCAGTTTCATTCTACATGTGGCTTGCCAATTATCCAAGTACTGTTTGTTGACTAGGGTGTTCTTTTCCCACTTTACGTTTTTGTTTGGTTTGCCAAAGATCAGTTGGGTATAAGTATTTGACTTTACTACTGAGTTCTCTATTCTGTTCCATTGGTCTATGCTCCTTTTCTTATATCAGTACCATACTGTTTTGGTGACTATAGCCTTATGGTATAGTTTGAAGTCGGGTAATGGGATGCTGCCAGATTTGTTCCTTTTACTTAGTGTTTGCTTTAGTTACGTTTGTGGGTTCTTTTTTTGTTCACCTTAAGGTAATAAAAGCTATCTATGACAAACCCATAGCCAACATTATGCTAAATGGGGAAAAGTTGAAAGTATTGCCCCAGAGAACTGGCACAATAAAAGAATGCCCACTTTCACCACATCTATTCAGTATAGTAATGGAAGTCCTGGCCAGATCAATCAGACAAGAGAAAGAAATAAAAGGCATTCAAATCAGTAAAGAGGAAGTCAAGCTGTCACTGTTCCCTGATGATATAATCATATACCTAGAAAGTCCTAAAGACTCATCCAAAAAACTCCTATAACTAATCAATGAATTCAGTAAAGCTTCAGAATACAAAATTAATGTACACAAATAAGTAGCAATGCTATACCCCAACAGCAACCAAGCTGAGAATTAAATCGAGTACTCAACCTCTTGTACAATAGCTGCAAATAATAAAATAAAATATTTAGGAATATACTTAACCAAGGAGATGAAAGCCTTCTACAAGGAAAATTGCAAAACATGATGAAAAAAATCATAGATGACATAAGCAAATGAAAACACTTCCCATGCTCATGAGTGGATAGAATCAATATTGGGAAAATGACCTTACTGCCAAAAGCAATTCAATGCAATCTCCATGAAAATACCACCATTCTTCACAGAACTAGAAAAAGCAATCCTAAAATTCATATGGATTCTTCCTTTTTTCAAATTCAAAACACATATGAGAAAAATTTCCTATTCTATTTGTTATTGGGATTATAACTACTATTATTATTGGTAAAAATATTACTTTATGATCAGTCTCTCATTACATTGCTCTATCTCTAATACCAATTTATTTTGCTGAGTATCAACTTCATGCTGGAAATCCTATGTACATGCAATGTATGAATTATCATAATAGTCATGTATATTTAATGCCAATATGTCAAAACATACAGATAAAAAAGTTGAGGCTTATGCATTACAAGTAAATTTTAATGGCACTCAAGTTATTTGGATTATGTTAAAAGAAAAGGATTGGTTAATGGTACTATTAGAAAAAATAAAACCTTGAGCATTTACCTATTGAAAGGCCATAATTTGGTGACACATTATTAAAGCCATTTTCTTATATTTTATTTATTTTTACTTATTAAGGCATTTAATCATTTGCTATTTATTTTTTAATTAATACATAGTAACTATACATATTTATGGGGTACATGTGGTATTTTGATA